>NC_091187.1:19141844-19186844 GCF_040958095.1 Procambarus clarkii
TTTCCTCTGTCCCTCTTAAGCAATATCCTCTTCCACTCCAACACATTCATTCTCTTGTGCGTCATTGATTCCCTTCTCACTTTCCTAACCATAGACTCTCTCTCATGAACAGTTTCTCTCCCTCTCATTCTCTCTTTCTCTCTCTCTCTCTCTCTCTCTCTCTCTCTCTCTCTCTCTCTCTCTCTCTCTCTCTCTCTCTCTCTCTCTCTCTCTCTCTCTCTCTCTCTCTCTCTTCTCTTTTAAATCCTTCTTTATTTCTAATTTTGTTTCTATGCCTCCTTTACTGCCCTTCTCTTTCTATTCCCTCTCCGTTAAAATCAGTTCCTTTTTTTCCACGCCAACAATTTCCCTCTCATTTCCTCATCAGCCTCATACCTTCCTCAATCCCATCGCTGCCACCAAGTTTCTGTAACCGTAGTCGGCTACAGTATGAGGCAGTACGCTGCCTCATATTACATTCCTGCTTCCCGTGAGAAATACATTTGGTAACGGCAATGCAGGTCTCGTTAATAGTCTCTCACCCCTTGTTATGTATCTCTTTGTATAGTTATCTCTCTGGTCGTATATTCTCCTTGTATATATATACTCGTACTCGTATATCCTGCTCGTATAAATACTCATGGCTACATTTCTCTCTCGGCAAAAGAGGCTGCTTCGCAGTTCGCCAACAAAATTATCTCTTTATGAATAAAGGAGATAATTTCGACATCTTCAAATATGATATTACTGTTGTAGGAAGTTCGAATATAAATCGAATATTTTCGACGGGTTCCGGCACAGAAAAAGAGTTGGGAACACCTGAGATATTGAATTGATTTTGGATAATATTTTGAGGATGAGATAGGGAGAGGTAAGCTTAAAGTAGGAACTCCACGGGTACCCACTGCCTCTTACAAGAGAGCAGAGTAGTTATATAGGAACTCTTGGAGCTCTTTAGAGAGCAGTTTGCCTGTAAGTTTGGGTGAGGTTTGCCTCAAGCATCAGGCTTCAAACATTGGAAAGAAAATAACAGAAGTCTTTACAGTATAGGTACATATATTTATGTATTATTCATTATAAGAGAAAGAGGGAGATCAATGATTCTAGCATTGTAAGATGAACTGTGTAGAGTTCATGTTCCCACTTCATTTTCACGTGAAAAGAAAATGGAGAAAATTCGTGCTAGCATCATTCATCCCGCCCCATCTGTCATATTCTGTGCCATGTCTATGAGGAAAGACTGCTACTAAATTGCACTAAACCCGATTCGTTTTCCCCTCCTCTTTGCCCCTCTTTCGCACCCTTTCTACGCCCTTTCTCCCTTTCCTCCACCCCCAATTCAACATGTGTTTATCTCTTTTCACGCACATTCGGTTTTTATCTCTACAATTCCCACAATACATTAGATTCAGTGTATCTTTATTTCCGTATTTCCTTTGCTTCTCCTTGCTATCTCCTCCCTGCAGTAATGTTAAAGAATAATAATAATAATGAGAAAATCTGTTTGAGATATGAGAGGGATTCGAACCTTAACCACGGATAATGCCAAGTACACAAGGGCATTATTCCCATTGATTCATCACGTGAATGTGATTTCTTTGCTCAGTAACAATAATAAAGTATTAATAATCAATGCCTGTATAATATAGCATTATCTAGGTGCAGGCGATGAGTCACAATAACGTGGCTGAAGTATGTTGACCAGACCACACACTAGAAGGTGAAGGGACGACAGCATTTCGGTCCGTCAAGGACCATTCTCAAGTCGATTGTGAATGACATTCACAATCGACTTGAGAATGGTCCAGGACGGACCGAAACGTCGTCGTCCCTTCAATTTCTAGTGTGTGGTCTGGTCAGCATTATCTAGCATTTCGTTTCATCCCCGATCATCGTAATCTAGAATCGTGTCATTACAGCTCAGATAGCACGCTTTTCAAGAGTGTTTTAACTCGTTAGGTCTGTTGAATTACCATCCATATTGTCTCGTTAGCCAATGAGAAGGCTCGTGGCAATATCTGCTGGTTTGCGAATCGTTATAATTTCGTACTTAAATAAAGCTTTATGTTCACTGCTGAGTCAGACGGATCCCCCTTTATTGCAGTTTAGTGTTCACGGGGAAACAACGGACCAGCTCGGAATTGCAGCAGTTACCCTTTGAAGCAACGTTAACATATTATTTAAATTAGGATCTTAAATTTTGTAAATATTTACCTATTACTGAAAATGCGAATATTTGAGTTATCTCTCTTTAGCGGAGTGTTGGTTGGGTGATTTGTGTGTGTATGTGAGTGTACATGTGTGTGTGTGTGTGTGTGTGTGTGTGTGTGTGTGTGTGTGTGTGTGTGTGTGTGTGTGTGTGTGTGTGTGTGTGTGTGTGTGGGAGTCATATTCCAATGAAAACTTGTTTGTGTGTGTCCTTGAAGACTCATACGTCAGTCTTTTCAACGTAACACAAGAACTACTAAAGCCTTACTTTTATATAACTTTTGCCTTCTCACAAAGTCTGAAGGATATTAGGTCTGAAATATAATAAAAGAGAAGAATTCAAGATTTATTTAATCTTATACTCTATCCTCACACTGATAACAAGAGATAAGGGATAGATAACAAGAAATAAGGGATAGCAACGCCAGTCAGACCAAAACCGATAAGAACCCACCATAAGTCATATATCCTCTTAAACATACCATGAAACCATTCACGTGCGTTCAAGCGTTCAATAATGAACGCCGGGATATAACCCGGGAATTATTCCCACAGACGACCGCAGTAACTGTTCGAATCCCGTGCCGCTACCACCGCCATCTGCAGGCCACAACAGCCGTACGGAATGTAATAAAGCGGTAATTAGCGATGCAATCCCGGGCCCGTTGGAGTGCAGGCTGGTGGCTCATGTGGGAAAACGGTAGCAATAATTGTGCTCGCTCTCCGGTTGGGATCCCCCGGATATCACTCAAGGGCGGAAAATCTGGGATAATGAGAGCTGGTGTATAGTGAGGAAGGTGTTGACGGTGATTGTGACATTGTACTTGAATATTGTGAAAGTGATAGTGAAACCATTCCTGTGTATATATATATATATATATATATATATATATATATATATATATATATATATATATATATATATATATATATATATATATAATATGGTGTCTCTGCTAGACGTAATACTCGTAATTACTCATAATTACGTAAACGTAGTCGTAACGTAATTACGTAATTACTCGTAACTCGTAATTATTTGTGATCCTTCTCGTACTTTCGTATTTTTACTCAATAGACATTGAGTGTTAGACGTCTACAGAAATAGCCCTGCCTCAGACTTTGATTAAACAGTGCTAGCAGAGGGCTATTTGGCAGATCAGCAGTACTCTCATTAGTACATTAGTACTCTCATTTGATCAGTACAATACTCTCGTGGTTCAGTATGTTGTATCAGCCTCACCAGAAGTGGAAACCTTACTATTGTTGAATCTATTTTGTTTATTTCAATGCAAGTTACATCATAGTCAGTATATGGACCTATTTTAATACAGGCAATTTCAATGTTAAAATTATTATTTATTTTGGTACTAGCAAGATGGTGTTGTACGTCCTAGGGTCAGCATTTTTATTCTGGCAGTGGTTCGAGCAACACGTCGGTGTAGTCTGGCGGTGAGTGGTGAGCAAGTTGAGGACTCTTAGGATGATAGCTCTTTCTAATGTTATTCCACATTTGGCATTGTAACACGGAGAAATGTTAGGGGCTTGTTCCACCTTTGCCGCGGATCGGCCCGGTTTTGCAGTATTGGGTAGGAGGCGGAGGTAATGTATGATTAACTCTACGGGCTGGCATATCCATGTTTCATTAAGGTGATTGACATTTATCCATAGTTGAAATGGTGTTGGACTTACTTTGTGTGTGTGATTTGTGTATGCGTGTGTGTGTGTGTGTGTGTGTGTGTGTGTGTGTGTGTGTGTGTGTGTGTGTGTGTGTGTGTGTGTGTGTGTACTCACCTAGTTGTGTTTGCAGGGGTTGAGCTCTGGCTCTTTGGTCCCGCCTCTCAACCGTCAATCAACAGGTGTACAGATTCCTGAGCCTATCGGGCTCTGTCATATCTACACTTGAAACTGTGTATGGAGACAGCCTCCACCACATCCCTGCCTAATGCATTCCATTTGTCAACCACTCTGACACTAAAAAAGTTCTTTCTAATATCTCTGTGGCTCATTTGGGCACTCAGTTTCCACCTGTGTCCTCTTGTGCGTGTGCCCCTTGTGTTAAATAGACTGTCTTTATCTACCCTATCAATCCCCTTCAGAATCTTGAATGTGGTGATCATGTCCCCCCTAACTCTTCTGTCTTCCAGCGAAGTGAGGATTAATTCCCGTAGTCTCTCCTCGTAGCTCATACCTCTCAGCTCGGGTACTAGTCTGGTGGCAAACCTTTGAACCTTTTCCAGTTTAGTCTTATCCTTGACTAGATATGGACTCCATGCTGGGGCTGCATACTCCAGGATTGGCCTGACATATGTGGTATACAAAGTTCTGAATGATTCTTTACACAAGTTTCTGAATGCCGTTCGTATGTTGGCCAGCCTGGCATATGCCGCTGTGTGTGTGTGTGTGTGTGTGATTTGTGTGTGTGTGTGTGTGTGTATGTGTGTGTGTGTGTGTGCGCGTGCGTGTGTGTGTTTATGTATTCAGAATAATAACGATCTTTCAGATTACATTTGTAGTACCATTTCTCCAGTTTCATTCATCCTATACATTACCTTCCATCGTCAGATTTTCAATTATATGACAATAAAATTCAATCTTTCACTTTGTTTTCAAAAAATGTAAATTTCGTCCAATCTTTACCATTTTCCACGGTCACGTAATCACTATTTTGCGTTTAATTCGAACTTCTTTCCTACATTATATGCTATCTTCCTATTCCAATCCTTTAATTTGCTCCTTTTTCCCCTTTCTCACATCTCACATTCTATTTTCTTTCCACACATCTGTCACCCAATCCGAGCGAGAGCTGAAAGGACGGAGATACTAAGCAAGGGCAGGAGAACGGAGATACTAAGCGAGAGCAGGAGGTATGGATATACCAAGCAAGGGCAGGAGAGACGGAGATACCAAGCGAGAGCAGGAGGAACGGAGATACTAAGCAAGGGCAGGCGGAACGAAGATACCAAGCGAGGGCAAGAGGAACAGAGAAACCAAGCGAGAGCAGGAGAATGGAGATTACCTAGCAAGGGCAGGAGGAACAGAGATACCAAGCAAGGGCAGGAGGCACAGAGATACCAAGCAAGGGCAGGAGGAACAGAGATACTAAACAAGAGCAGGATAACGGAAATACTAAGGACGGACAAGAAGACGGAGATACCAAGCGATAACAGGAGGGACGGAAGTATCAAGCGAGGACCGAAGAGATGGAGATAACTTCATTATACCAGGATTAGTGAACTCCGCCTCAGAGAGATCCCCTGAGGGAGACAAGTCCTTCCCACCACTGCCACTCCTTCCCAATCCTTATATCCACGGGTGATGGGGATTAGGCTGTGCTCGGGGTCTAAAGACTCGGATGTATGAGAGTCCCCATATCAACGACCTGGATTTATCAGAGTTCCTTATCAACGATTCGGAGATATCAGTGTAGCTTATCTACCGACTCTGAGTTATCAGGATTCTTTATGACTCGGAGGTATATCAACTAAGGTTTGGCTTCGATGAATCTGATTTATCAGGATAACTTTCCTGTGATTCGGGAGGTACCATGTATCCATCTCATCGATTCGGAGGTATCAGAAACCCTCAATACACATCTGTTACACTTTGGATTACCCGGTAAAGCCTGTCTGACTTCGAATCAATCTTACTGATTCACTTACCCTGACGTAATTAATCTCGATACTGTACAGGAGGAATCTTACAGTCTCTCAAGTTTTCTTCTTTGATCAATCATCAGCTTCTTTAGTCCATGAATATAACACAATGATTTAGGAATTGTTTACTCACAACTAAAGAGATAGTTATCATGTGCAGAGTTACTATTAGTTTGGAAACTAATTCTGGTTAGATTATACGAGAAGAACATATAAGTACTCAACATTGATGTTTTGCAGACATAAACATTTTATCATTAAACGTTAATGCATTTATTAACAGAATAAGTATTAAGGATAAAAAGACACACACACACGCTAACACATGTACGGATTCGGATTCGTACGGATTCACATGTAAAAGTGAATCCGTACCACATGTACGGATTCTCACATTATATATCTGCCTTGTTTTCTATCTTAAAGTGATATTATTTTTATTATTTTAATAGTATACCTCACTATAATGGCTTATGTTATCACTACAAGTTCATTAAACACCATAGCTCTAAGTTTATAGTTACGATAGGGATATAAATAAATTTACCATACTTATGATTCATCAAAAATATAATAATTCAGTTGAATTATTAGTAAAAATTTATAAAAATAATTAGTATTATTTTATGTAATAACGTGAATGAAATCACATCAGTGACATGTTATTCATAGATAATAAACGTAGCAAACATTAACCGTTTAGTGGGTAACTCCCATTTTGACCAGACCACACATTAGAAGGTGAAGGGACGACGACGTTTCGGTCCGTCCTGGACCATTCTCAAGTCGATTGTCAACTGTTGCTTAGCAGCAACTCCCATTTTCTCGAGAAATTGAGGTAAATAGTGTATTTTTTTCTACACAGCAGCACATAACTGCCTCACTGACCAAAATGGTCAATGCCGCCTTACCTGTAACAGAGTCTTCTAACAGATAACAGAGTCTTCTAACAGATAAGATGCTGTCAGCTCCGTTCTCTCTCCTGGAGGCATATTACTTGTCCAGTAACTGAGTGAGAATTATTTGACTGAAGACTTCAGGATGTTGACCAATCCACACACTAGAAAATGAAGGGACGACGACGTTTCGGTCCGTCCTGAACCATTCTCAAGTCGATTGTGAGAATCCAGTGTTTTTATTCTTTTATTTTTTTATTTTTTATTTATCCAGAATCTAGTGTGTTTATTGGTCAACATACTTCAGCCACGTTATTGTGACTCGTCGCCTGCACCTCAGGATGTGACTAATTCCTTAGACGCTTAGTTTAGTTCTTCTGACGTTCTTGCTTGGCTTTTCGTCCGGACAGTACAGGGAAGGTTGGTCCTTACTTACTCCTCTTCAAGTGACAATGAAATTACAGTTTCTTGTTAACATGATGTCCAAACGTCATGACATGAGCCGTGTGAGTTTTACAAGTTCAGAGACTGTCAGAATAGAAAAGGTAATTAGTGTCACTGATAGAACCTCTTTGCATGCTGTGGCATACTAGTTCTTCTAGTAATATGCTAGTTTTACTTCTGATATACTAGTTTTACTTCTGATATACTAGTTTTACTTCTGATATACTAGTTTTTTCTCCTGACATACTAGATTCTTTTACTTACTAATGCTTCTTTGATATAATAATTCTGCCTCTGATATGCTAGTTCTTCTAACATACTAGCTATTCTTGTCTTGATTCACTCCTTTGGTTTCTCCAAGTCACAGTGAATATCCCAGAATCAACAATCTTTTACTGTCATGCATCACATGGGCCATGACAGTAAAATCATGAATACTGACTAATACTTTCATGAACCACGCGAACCACAGTGCCTTCAGGACGTTAGTTTCCCACCGAAGCCCCTCGAGAGTGGGTCTCCCAATCCTTCAGGATTGATCTCCTACAGTGTCCTTAGGAACTAATGGATCTACCAGCAACATCCTCAGTAGATAGGTCTCTTAGCAGCAACCTCAGCAAGCGGTTCTCCTTGCAGCGTCCTCAGCCGACATATCCACCCAAACGCAACATCTTCGCTTATATTTCAGCGTTTTAAAACACACAATAAATTCCTCTTAAGATGCTGGAAACACCCCCCAGACATTTTTGTAGTCCTGCCCTTGATGACTGGCTAGCTGCTTCTCCTCTAACCACCAACTCTAATTAATTCCTTTAATGTATTCGAGTCGCACAAAAATACTCTGTATCAAACCCACTTGCAAGATCTAATTAAAAACTTTTTTTTTTAAGAACACTGAGGTATTAATTTTGTTTTAAAATTTCTTTATTTATTTGCTTATTTTTATTGTTGTTTCTTGTGTTTATGTACATATTTCTTATTCATTTCTTGTTCTTGTTTTCTTTCTAAGAGGTTGATTTGTTCTTTATCATTTTCTGTTGCACTGTTCTGCGAGAATATATATTACAGTTGTGTTAATGACTGTCGTGGTTTTTACAATAGTGACATAGAAATTGAAAATATATATATACTGAGTATATTCTACAAAAGTTACATATTTATACTACATCATACATTTGTTAACAAAATTACACATTTGCTCTGCAAAATTACACATTTGTTCTGCAAAATTACACATTTCTTCCACTAAATAACACTTTATTGAACAAATGTGTCATTTTGTTCAACAAAGGTGTTAAAGTTGACTTAAAAAATTTAATAATGTGTTATTTAAGACATACGAAATATTAAAGACATATGAAAACGTCTTTCATACGTCTTTTTGTGAAATGTATAAATATTGTTCGTCACTCAATTAATTAAATAGAGTACAATGCGCTGACACAGACATGGTGATGGAAAATATTAATAGGAAAATTGTATTAAGGTAACGTTTTGCCTGTGAGAACTTTTATCACCTCTAACAGAGGTCCACACTCCTAGCTGCTTGTAAGACGAAATATAAGGAAGGGAAAGTATGTTTAACGTGAGGTGAGGTTTAGGTAAGGTTCAGAGAGAGAGAGGGAGAGGCGAGAGGTGAAAAATGTAGAAGGGAAACAGATTTATGTAACAAGAAAGAAGCAGACAGCCATTCATAAAAATACCACAACAGCAACGCAGTGAGACGGACAAGAGGGACGTAAGGAGAGCGACTAAACGAAGCCAATCCACTCTAAATCACAACCGGAAGGAGCGACCTTCGGACACCAGATCATTAGCAGCCGGGAGGGAAACGCCTCCATCAACGCAAGGTAGAGGACTGGATTAGGCAAATGTTGGGTTGGGTGGCCAGCCAGGTAAGGGAAGTGTAGGGTGACGGTGGTAGTGTTCCATGATGTCGGTAAATGAACGAGTGATCATGCCACATGGAGAATGATAGGAAAGTGTGTGTGTATACAGTACTAAGTGAAAGTTACTAGGTACTAGGGCCCCCCCCCGGTACGAGGGCCCCATCGGTACGAGGGCCCCATTCTTTTCCTAACATATATACACGATCTGATAAAGGAAGGAAGCTCATTCTTATACATTTTTGCTAACAATGCCAAAATAATAAGGTGAATCAGAACTGAGGAGGACTACAGTACATTGAAAGATGAACCAAACAATCTCCAGCGATAGTCTGTGATATGGCTAGTAGACTTTAACTATGACAAATGTAAAGTTATAAGCTTAGGACTTGGAGAAAGAGTACGTCAAATATAGAACAAGACGAAGTGAGGGGAAACACGCCACTTTATAAAAAGAGAAAAGTGTAGAAGTGAACATAACTGGAGATCTAACACCAGAGACACACATCAGCAGAATAACGAGGGCAAGATATCATACTTTCAGGCGTCTGCTATCCTTCAGAAATTCTGTTACAGATCCATTACAAGCACTAAATATATATATATATATATATATATATATATATATATATATATATATATATATATATATATATATATATATATATATATATATATATATACATATATATATATGCAAACAAGCCTGAATGGTCCCCAGGACTATATATATATATATATATATATATATATATATATATATATATATATATATATATATATATATATTCTTTATAAGACTCATCTTTGAATATGCTGCCCAAGCATGAAACCATTTCCATAAAAACTTGAAAAAGTTGAAGAAAAAATATGCCTATAGGATCGGTCCTAAGCTAAAGGGACTGAACTGTGAAAAAAGACTGTGGAACCTGGACTTTACTTCACTGAAAGAAAGAAGAAATAGGAGAGACATTATAACGACGTACAAGGTACTATGTGGAATTCATAACATATTTAAAGAAAAAATGTTCAAATTAAGGAACAGTAGAACGAGAGAACATGATTGTTAAGTGGAAACTTAGATGGGTCACACTGATGTCAGTAAAAACTTTTTTCACTCTTAAGAATCGTAATTTTTTTACTACGGACTGGATTAGTCAGGTGTCGAAGCCAATTTTATACACAGCTTTATATGTAAATATGATAAGAGAAAAAGAGTGAAAACAGTCACTGTGTTAAACCAATGAAGGTCAAATGTCGAGGCTTAAGAGAAGATGCTCCACCCTGTAAGCTCATCTAGGTGAGCACACACACACACACACACACACACACACACACACACACACACACACACACAAACACACACACACACACACACACACACACACACACACACACACACACACACACACACACAAACACACACACACACACACACACACACACACACACACACAAACACACACACACACACACACACACACACACACACACACACACACACACACACAAACACACACACACACACACACACACACACACACACACACACACACACAAGCAGCAAGCATTCAGACGTCCACGTCCTCACCCTTGTTAAATCTGAGTGGTGTTTATTGAACCTTTCATTCTTTGCCAAGAACGTAATGTGTTTGCTTCTAATTTGTCCTTATTGTTTGCTGGATGTTTGCCTCGTGATTTTTTGTGCTCATTATGGCCTCGCATTTACTGTTAGCTTAAATTAGAAACATGGACTGCATACTAATTTAAATTAGCATTATCTACAAAAGCTTTATTTTGTATTCCTGAATCAATAACGAGTCAATTGACGTGATTGAGGTTTGTACCAATGATGTTTTCCTGCATCCACAAGATAAGCAGATGCACCTGACTGTTGGGTCTTCCAGAATTTGTAGTTCGGATCACGCTTCGAACAAGCTGGGTCGAGTGGAAATTGGAAGGCTTGATTATTATTAGTGCAAGCTAGTAATAATCTCTCTCTCTCTCTCTCTCTCTCTCTCTCTCTCTCTCTCTCTCTCTCTCTCTCTCTCTCTCTCTCTCTCTCTCTCTCTCTCTCTGCTAGGAGAACCACACTTCAGGTCGTATCCCAGGTGCAGTCAGAGAGGGAAGCTGCAGCAGGTGGGCAGATTAGATCTCCAGACGGCGGAGAGGAGAATGGCAACAGAAGGGTGGTGATACAAGCGGAAAGAGACAAAAAAGGAAGGGGGAAGAGGTGGTGAACTCGGCGATGCATGTGAATGGAGGTCAATGTGCCGGCCAGATGGACCCATCCAACGCTCGTTAAGGTCACGAGGGTCAGCCTGGGGGGCACGATATTAAAATGAAATTGGTGTCGTGAGGAAAATTGGGGTTTCAGCCGTAAAAGCAGCGAGAAAATGGTCCTATTCAGTTTATTTACAATTTAACGGCAAGCAAGTGCGAAATTTCTTCCAGTAGAAGAAGCATGTGAATAAGGAAGGAGAGAGTAGGTTGATAAACGAGAAAAGAACCCTAAAAACTGCAGAAAACATACACACAGACAATCAGACATTATATTTTATAGTATATATATATATATATATATATATATATATATATATATATATATATATATATATCATTGAAACAACAAGGGACCCTAGAGCTGCCAGCTTTCTTTTCCAGCGCCTCAGCGTGGCAATACAGAGGGGAAATGCGCACTGCATCCAGGGTTCCTGCCCGCCATCTGAGGAGCTGGAGGAACTCGACAACCTATGATAACCATCTTTGTAACCTATATGTAACTCCTTTTTTGTAACAAGGTTCAAATAAAGCAAATATATATGTGTACATACAAAAGAATGGGGGTGGTAGGAGAAGATAATATTAGTGTTCAGTGAGAGACCACAAGGTCTCCTCTGAATACTTTTTATTTTCTTCTCCGAGGCTATGGGTCCCCACATTGGCACCAGAGGTGGTACCCTCACACATTTATATATATATATATATATATATATATATATATATATATATATATATATATATATATATATATATATATATATATATATATATATATATATATATATGTCGTACCTAGTAGCCAGAACGCACTTCTCAGCCTACTATGCAAGGCCCAATTTGCCTAATAAGCCAAGTTTCCGTGAATTAATTGTTTTTCGACTACCTAACCTACCTAACCTAACCTAACCTACCTTTTTCGGCTACCTAACCTAACCTAACCTATAAAGATAGGTTAGGTTAGGTTAGGTAGGGTTGGTTAGGTTCGGTCATATATCTACGTTAATTTTAACTCAATAAAAAAAAATTGACCTCATACATAATGAAATGGGTAGCTTTATCATTTCATAAGAAAAAAATTAGAGAAAATATATTAATTCAGGAAAACTTGGCTTATTAGGCAAATCGGGCCTTGCAAAGTAGGCCGAGAAGTGCGTTCTGGCTACTAGGTACGACATATATATATATATATATATATATATATATATATATATATATATATATATATATATATATATATATATATATATATATATATATATATTACAATTTAAATAATATTATACTGCTCATATATCCAGAATATAATAACACAAAATTAAAAGTCCTTTGATGTTGGTTTCACATGTTATTTTGTACTGAAAATCAGCCCAGTAACATTGACATAATACGTTGTGTGATAGTGAGCGATGCAGGGAAGCTTTGACATTTTACTGAGCTCTCTGACGTTTCAATGTTACAAAAGAAACGTAGATGGGAAAGCATGTAAATAATATAAGAAATTAATTTCCGTTTCATAATGTGTTTTACGGTGTTTTGTAATGTGCCGTTGTTTGATAGATTAGATGTACAGGAAATATCTGGTTTGAATCTTTCTCTCTCTCTCTCTCTCTCTCTCTGTTTGGCTTCGTAAGATCCGTTCTTTCACTCTCTCTTTATACCCCTATTCCTCACATTTCTGGGGCGAGTCTCCTTGCAAACTTCTGAACCTTTTCGAGTTTCCTTATACAAACTATTTGGATAGGACCCCGCTATGGGGCGGCATACAGTAAACTGTACAGCGATCTAAATGCCTCCTTTCTTAAGATCTTGAATGATGTTCTGACCACTGGTAGTGTAGCGGTCGCTGCTGTCGTTATCCTATTTATATGAGCCTCCGGAACTAAGTTTAGTGTTATGTACACTTGCAGGTCTTTTTTTCTAGTCGTTATAGAGGAAAGTTCTCTTGATTGTGTAACGTCCTTTTGGTCTCCTGTCAACTGTTCCCCATTTCAAGAGCGAATGTGTGTATGTGTGTGTGTGTGTGTGTGTGTGTGTGTGTGTGTGTGTGTGTGAGTGTGTGAGTGTGGGTGTGTGTGTGTGTGTGTGTGTGTGTGTGTGTGTGTGTGTGTGTGTGTGTGTGTGTGTGTGTGTGTGTGTCATTAGACAGGTTTCGTTCAATTAATGCTTCAGAAGCCGCTCTATCAAAACCAGCTAATTAGTATTGGACTGATGATTAATCGGTACAAAGTTAAATTTACATATTTCCAGGTAATTTGGACGAGTTAAAATGTTTCACGAACACTCAAGCAGACACGAATATCCACAGAACACGAAATCGTGTTTGTGTTAATTCACTATATGATGAATTCCACTAATATTTATAATGAATCACACAAATATATAATGAATCACACTAATATATAATGATTCACACTAATACATCCTGAATATATAATAAATCCCACTAATGCATCACGAACCACACTAATCTATCGTAAATCAGACTAATACCACGAAAGCAAAGAGTATATACATACTATTTGTGTAACGTATTGTATCGAATATGTAACGTATATGTACTGTATATGTTATTATATGTACCGTATATGTACTGTATATGTATTGTATACTTATCGTATGTGTACTTTATATGTTCTATATAGGTATTGAATGTGTATATACCATATGTAACGTATATGTATCATGTAATATGTGTACCTCTTATTTATTGTATATTTACTGTATGTGTACCACATATGTACTACACGTGAACTGTTTGTGTACTAATAGAGGTAGGACAGTGTGACCACCACTGGACCTGCACGAGTAAGCAAACTCGCCTAACACAACCCACAACAACCAACTGGAACCAGGCTGAAGAATAGAATAAGGGCTGGATATCACACACGGGCCACTGCAACTCTTTTGTTTTATTTCGGTCACACGCAGCAGAAAAAGTTGATGGGATTGTGACGTGCTGGACTCGACGAGGTATTGTTTGACGTCAGACCAAAAACATTCAGAAGGGAGAAAAATAGGGGTAAAATAACGTAGGAGGGAATTACAGATTATGTCTACTATTTTCGGGTTTCTATCTCTTGGGTTTACTGTTTCTCTTCTTCATTTTTTTTACTCATATTTATCACGTTTTCTCTCGCTTTTCTCTGTCTTTTTCTTCTGTATTAATGGTCTTCTTTGGGTCTTTCCCATTTTAAATTTTGTTGTCTACTTATCTCAAGTCCCCTTTTTGCGGTGGTAGATTGGTTGCTCCAATTATCCAGATGGTAGTTGAATTTGGCTCGTTGAGTCAGTCTATTGGCCGAAGGATAGAAGATAGACTAACAGTGTTTCATCTGTTAGGGATAATCCCTAATAAATTGAGTTACATGCAGGCCACCAAACCTCAACAAAATGTAGGAAAGCCATATATATATAGCCAGTTGTCTTAGTCTGTATATAGACATTTAGACGACTAAGGCAACTAAGTCTGAGAATGTATAATGGTGACTTTAATTATGATAGAATAAACTGGGTCAATAAAACAGGCAATAGTGATGAAGGCGAAATTTTATAAATGATGGATAACTACATTCTTAAGGACTTTACATTATGAAACCAACTCCGGAAAACAATATATTAGACTTGGTTCAAGCCAAAAAAGAGACGCTTGAAATTACATAGAAATAGAAATAGGGAGCCGTGTTAGGAAAGAGAAATCATGAAAAAAAAAATAGATTTAACATAGAATAAAAAAAATTGTGCGAGAGAAAACTTTGTTAATGTTCCATTTTTCCATAAAGCTGTGAGTGATTGATAAAATTTCTTTTGAAAGGGAAACTTGGCATTCCTGGCCAGGGGACACGGGCTGTCCTGGGACGTTACACGTGTCCGGAGGTAGGTGACATGTCAGGGTATTTTAATGCAGATTGTAGACCACACACTAGATGGTGAAGGGACGACGACGTTTCGGTCCGTCCTGGGCCCTTCTCAAGTCGATTGTGACTTGAGAATCGACTTGAGAATGGTCCAGGATGGACCGAAACGTCGTCGTCCCTTCACCTTCTAGTGTGTGATCTGGTCAACATACTTCAGCCACGTTATTGTGACTCATCGCCTGCTAATTAAAGCCAAATATGAATTTAAATTGGGTAAGTTTAGATTTGGGAAAGACCTCAGTAAATACTGGTTTGGTAACAGGGTTGTTGATTTGTGGAACCAATTACCGGGTAACCTAATAGACGTGGGATCCCTTGATTGTTTCAAGCGTAGGATAGTCATATATATATATATATATATATATATATATATATATATATATATATATATATATATATATATATATATATATATATATATATATATATATGTGTGTGTGTGTGTGAAGGAGTTTGGGGTGGATATAAGAGGGAACTGCCGCTTGTGGGCCAATGAACCTTCGGCAGTTTCCCTAATTCTTTTGTACTTATGTTATAATATGAATCTACATCATAATCCTTTGATACTTTACCCACTGCCAGGTCCACTTCACGTTCCAAGACCAGTTCACCTCCCATATTTAAGTTTGTCCAAGAATACTTCCCAAGTAATTCCTTATTCCGTGAAAATCGGCTTCCCGGAACTCTGACACCTTGATAGAATTTTATCTTGCAAATGTATTCCATTCTGTGTTAAATCCGTTTTCCATGTGATCACTGCTCACTAGCTCACTCTCTATTTCGATGTCATTTGTGTCCAACTGTTAGTGAACTAAGTTTAAAATATTATTTTCCCGTGTTGGGGCCGTAATGTGTTGCTTAAGAAGCAATCAACTGATTTTAAAAAAATCTTCTGCTTTGGTATTCCCTGTTTTGTTAATCAATTTGATTTGACTAAAATGAAGTGCTTCATAACACAAACACAATGGTTGATCTAGATGCTCCGGACATTTCATCACTCTATATGCTTAGAGTCTATTCTGAAGTAGTTTTGTGCCTTGCATATAACTCCTATTATTATATTATTTTTATTTTCATAATTTCTAACGAAATAGTTTGTGTGGCACATACAAGTAGGAGTTGTTTCCTATAGGCCAATAAGCCTACTGCTTTTCCTTCATTCGTATGTTCTTATAGAGCTCTGAGCTTTCTCGAACTCAGTTTGACTTATTTTTGTTGTGAAGTCAAACCAAAACTGTAGACGTAACTAAAATGTTTTTGGAATATACGTTTATAAAGCTGAAAATAATCGCTATATCCACGACAAATAAATTATTTGTTAATTCGTTGATCTCCCAATCCATTGATTCTCTACCTTGCCTATTCTTAAGCATCTCCAGCCATTCATCTTTACACTTTCCACTGCATATCCATCATCTCCATTTCTTCCTTTTCATTATCTCTCTCTTTTTCCTTCCGTCTCTCTTCATTCAGTCTTTGCTCCTCCCTCCTTTCTACACTTTCCCTCGTCCTTCACACCATCCCTACCACACCTCTCCTCCCCAACTCCTCATCCCGACACTTATCCATCTTACGACCCCGTCATAAACAAGGCGTATGTTATATAGCTCTCCCAGATATCGTGGGAGAAGAGGAAGGGAGCAGCAAAGATTTCTGGGATATACGCCATCTGAGAAATGTCTATCGCATTTCGGTATATTCACGATCTGAGAAATATCTATCGCATTTCGGTATATTCACGAACTGGGAAATATCTATCACATTTCGGTCTTCGTGCAGTCTCTGTATGCGGCGAAGATCTTGATAGATAATCAGGAGGCGAAGGTTGAGTATGTTTCGAGGAGTAGGATGACCAGGATGTGTCGTCGAGGAGGAGTAGAAGCAGTAGAGGTTACAAGAAGGAATAATAGCGGTAAGAGATACAAGGAGGAGAAGCAGGAAGCAAGATGTGCAACAAGAGAACAGTACAAAGCGTAACAATAGAACAGCAGAACAGTTTAACATGGAAGTATGTTGAAACATATGTGTGGGATGAGGCGACTATATCACTCTAGAATTATTCACAAGGAGAATTCACATCTTATAATAGTATCAGCCTCGGTCAGGTCAGGTCAGGTCAAGTTCCTTGGGGATAACGATGTAATTAGCTATGTTGCGGTCTTGCTAATCAGGTTGTGATTAATAATCAATTTAAAACTAATGTTTATATATGTTAAAAGGTGCTGTTCAGTAGTTATCGTACGATTCTTGAAGAATATATTGCATAAAGTCTATATTTCTCTCTCTCTCTCTCTCTCTCTCTCTCTCTCTCTCTCTCTCTCTCTCTCTCTCTCTCTCTCTCTCTCTCTCTCTCTCTCTCTCTCTCTCTCTCTTCAAGCTGAATACATAGAACCTCACTCTATTAAAAGGTTGACCACCACAGTATCACTAATGACCACCACACTATCACTAATGACCACCACAATATCACTAATGACCACCACAATACCACCAACTACCCCTGCAATACACCTGACGACCACCACGCTATCGTACGCTAAATCAATACATATTTATCGTGTGAAGGGCCTCACCTGCACAACCACAACGCCCCCTCGATACTCAGGAAATTAAACTCTGCTCCGCTTCTTTATATACTAAATATTTACCAAAACACTTTTGTTTCCGAGATGGAGATATAATGTTTTTTCTTGCGATTATGTAATGGATAGAATAAATTCTTGTATGGAAAGATTTATAATGACCGTCAGACGATCAATGGATTGCAGGCGATGAGTCACAATAACGTGGCTAAAGTATGTTGACCAGACCACACACTAGAAGGTGAAGGGACGACGACGTTTCGGTCCGTCCTGGACCATTCTCAAGTCGATTGTGTGTCAAGATCAATGGATTGGTAAATGACACATTAACCATGCGGTGAATGTCGTTGTTTTCCCTTTTGATACGTTCAGTAGATAAAATAAAACACCTCGGTGTTTTCTCCCCCTGTTTGTTTCTGCTTGGTGGAGAGTGTCAGCGGAGTCCTCTGGTGATCCACAAACATTCTTGTCAAAGGAAGTTCACTTGGAAGTTCCGTTACTTGTATTTACTGTGTGTGAATTGAGCTCTTGCCAGAGCATTGAACTCTGGCAAGCGGTGTCCCCCCCCCCCTGTAAGGTACCGGGCAGAAACAGCAAGGGGAGATATTCCCAGTCAATGTTGACGTCAATATGTGAAACAAGTGAATGTACGACAAACAAAATTATGTATGTAAAAAAACAAGTATGCAAGTGAAGCAGAAGCAACTACACCAGCGGCAATGGCTTCTACAGCAGCACCTACAGCTTCTACAACATTAGCTACAGCTTCTACAACAGCACCTACAGCTACTACAACAACAGCAACAGTAAGGGGGGGACAGTGGTAGAGGCGCGAGCAGCGGCCAATCGCATTAATCTAACTAAATTAACTCATACAACTCATCATAATATTGTCTTCCTTGATTACAAACTCGGGCTCATATTATTCTTTAAGACGTACGAGAACTTTAAAGAATCCAGACCGACAAAAATGCTCGACATTGAAAGGCTACAGATGAATGGGTTTGTTAATGCTGAAACCACAAAAATGTCAGCTAGAAAATGGGCGAATGAGGAATATTTTGTCCAGGTTTCTGTCCATTTGGACATTCGGTAATCCCTCCCCCTCCCCCCTTTCCTCCATCCATCAACTGGTCATAAATGGCTAGTTCCGGTTGTCATACAACTCTCTCATTTTGTCCAAGCCTCTACTATAGTATCATTCACCACTCAGTACAAACCCACCCCCTTGCCTTTACCATCCAAGCCTCCTTCAGTGCAATTGAATACACTCTTGCACTATCCAAACCTCCTCCTTACTATCCAGCTCTCTCCCGTACTATCCTAACTTTTCTAGCTAGCGTTAGTCAATGGAATTTGATCTTTTGTTTGTGTTATTGCTCTGAAATGTATTGATTAATGGTTATGTTGATGTGGAGTACTGTCGAGATGGGTACAGTTTACCATGGCAACGCTTGGAGAAGAAAATAATACTGGATTACGACGGACATGATTCATGACCTTTCATCTCTGATATGTTATGAACGCTGGAAGCTGTTTACATCATTTGTTTAGCCTGAAACAGCTGCGTTCAAAAGTAATTTATTACATTAATAAATAAACCTGAATAACATTAGTGTCATTCCATTTCATAATGACTGGAAAAGGAACAAATATCACGGGGCGTTCACCAAATTTTTTAAAAATTAATTTAAGCTTCAACTTTTGGTATTTAATTAGAGGAGAGGCGGCCAGTGAAACTTCCAACTTAAGCGGCTGTGGCGGCAGGCCAGCCAGGTAACACAATATTAACTACCTTCAACAACGCAGAACCCCTCCTGGCAGCACTTAACGAAGCCTCTCGTTACCTTCCCCCTCTGAAGTTTACGAGCTGGTCTAGTACCTCAAAGCTCGTTGGTGAGCTGACCTTTTTAATTATTTAGAAGGGGGGAAAAGAAGGTAGGCGCCTCGTGGGATGAGGAACGAGATGGTTCGGTGGTTAAGGACAACGGAGCGAGCCATTTGGCTCCGTGTGGGGGTACTACTGCAGGTCCGTTAACATAAGAACATAAGAACAAAGGTAACTGCAGAAGGCCTATTGGCCCATACGAGGCAGCTCCTATCTATAACCACCCAATCCCACTCATATAAGAACATAAGACGACCATAAGAACATAAGACGACCGTTCTATTGCCGGAACGTACAAAATAGAAATTGATAACGCAATCAGAAACGTTCACATTAAAATAAATCTCACCTGACCTAGACTCCCCAAGCATAGAAAATGTGGAGTTTTGAGTCGCTACTTTTCATAGTAATTTGTAATTTGTTAGGGGATCATAACCTACAAAATGAAAGGAATTAGTTGAGAGGATGAGTTTACGAGGCTTGTCGATGATAAGCAAGATGCTCATTGATACCCAACCGACACAAACACATCAAGAAATTAAAGTGACGAGATGTTTTACTTAACGTTTCAATCCGTAATGGACCCTTGTTTATCCCTCAGCTGTGTGGAGTTTGCCTAAATTTTTATCCACATTAGTATGCCTCTGTAAGTTATTGATAGATGTACTCACCCAGTCTGTAAATGTGGAGTGCGTGTGTGTACTCACTCACTCATGTGTATATGTGTGTGTGTGTGTTTGCGTGCACATACCTATATACTCTAATCTATTTGGGCTTGCTGGGAATGAGCGTCGGCTCTTGGGGTCCGCCTCTTTGCCATCAAATCGACTGGTGAAATAGATCATTAGTCTCCTGTATTGTTGATCTTCTGTGCTACCTCGTTGAGGAATTCTCCTCTTATATACCTCAGTATTATTTGTGTTCAATATTTGTATGTGGTCCCCGACTTGGTCCCAACCCCTTGTGTGACTCCAGTCCTGGTGCCACCCTCTTGTGTGACCCCCCCTTGTCGTGGTCCCTTCCTTTGTGTGTCCTCTCTCGTCCTAGACTCACCACTTGTGTGAGTCCCCCTTCCTCTATCCTACCCGTTGTGTTTGACCTTGTCGTCCTAGGGGACCCTGTCTTGTGTGACCCGTTCCTCTTGTTTTAAATCGCGTTCTATCCATTGTAAACAATTCCCCTATCTCGATGATGTCAATGCTCCCTTTCAGTTTGTATGTCGCGATCATGTCCTCTCTGTGCTTCCTCGCTTCCAGCTTCTTTATACAGTCTGTGTAGCTGACTGGAATTTTGTTCTGGAGCTGTGATGAAGCTCAGCTCGCATAGTTTTCAAACTTCGTGGTTCTAGGACTTTAGAACTCAGGTTCCTTATTTTTGGAACTTTGTAGCTCAGTTTCCTTATTTTTTGGAACTTTGTAGCTCAGTTTCCTTATTTTTTGGAACTTTGTAGCTCAGTTTCCTTATTTTTGGAACTTTGTAGCTCAGTTTCCTTATTTTTGGAACTTTGTAGCTCAGTTTCCTTATTTTTTGGAACTTTGTAGCTCAGTTTCCTTATTTTTGGAACTTTGTAGCTCAGTTTCCTTATTTTTTGGAACTTTGTAGCTCAGTTTCCTTATTTTTGGAACTTTGTAGCTCAGTTTCCTTATTTTTTGGAACTTTGTAGCTCAGTTTCCTTATTTTTTGGAACTTTGTAGCGCCGCTCCAATCATTTCGGAACTTTTATCTGATGGCAAACCTCTGAATTTTACATATTTTTATGTACTTACTAAATTTAAAATCTCATCAGTTCTGGCACTGAGAAAATCCAGCAAGGACCCTTAGGTCTAGGTGATAATCCCCATTATCCTTATCATCCTTCCTTATCGAAATCATCCTTAATTACCCTATTTTGTCCCACATCTCCGAGCGGAAGAAGGCCCAGTCAGCCGTCAATATACCAAAGTATAATTACCCAGTTAACTGTACCGAGCAGTTATTGCCACTATTGTTACCTAGCAGTAAAATAGGTACCTGGGTGTTAGTCAGCTGTCACGGGCTGCTTCCTGGGGGTGGAGGTCTGGTCGAGGACCGGACCGCGGGGACACTAAATGCCCCGAAGTCATCTCAAGATAACCTCAAGATAACCATTTCTAGTTGGAAGAGTGATTATGCAGCAAGTATGAAGGGATCTAATTAGCCTTAATGAGCAATGTGGCGGAGTTGTTAATGCCGTCATTCTGCATGTGGTAATTGGTTAGCAGAGTGGTGCTGTATCCGGTACATAAGGTCTGTGGTTGGTACATGGATGCTGTGGTCTCTACGTGGGTGCTGTGCTCGGTATATGCTGGTGTCGACATATGGGGGTGCGTGTGTCGATACGTGGGTTCTGTACTCGGTACATGCTGGTGTTGACATATGGGTGTGTGTGTCGATACGAGGGTTCTGTACTCGATACATGCTGGTGTTGACATATGGGTGTGTGTGTCGATACATGGGTGCTGTACTCGGTATATGCTGGTGTCGACATATGGGGGTGCGTGTGTCGATACGTGGGTTCTGTACTCGGTACATGCTGGTGTCGACATATGGGTGTGCGTGTGTCGATACGTGGGTTCTGTACTCGATACATGCTGGTGTTGACATATGGGTGTGTGTGTCGATACGAGGGTTCTGTACTCGATACATGCTGGTGTTGACATATGGGTGTGTGTGTCGATACGAGGGTTCTGTACTCGGTACATGCTGGTGTTGACATATGGGTGTGCGTGTGTCGATACATGGGTTCTGTAGTGGAGGAAACATGACAGAGGAATGGGAGGCACATGGGACGGAATGGGAATCTGAGGGAATGAGGAGAATGAGGAGTCGATAAATATGGAACAGCACCTCCATGTTTATCGACCCTCCTGCTCTTCCACTCCGAGATAACATCCCCGGGTTCCTAATTACTCCCCAGCATCACCTGTGGGAACACCTGTCCTGCGGAGCGCGGACCTGATGGCACCTTTGATAGCCTCATTAGTCAAAATAACACGGATGACAGCAGCGTTATCTGCTGGCGGATATCTGCAGTACTTGTGTTATCTTTTACCAGCTGGTTTGTATGTGTTTTTATATATATATATATATATATATATATATATATATATATATATATATATATATATATATATATATATATATATATATATATATATATATATATATATATAAACAGGTTAGTAAGCACATATTTAATTAAACTGTCAGTATCAGTAGCCAGGATCCAGAGCATCTAAGGAATAGTTAGTACCAGTGTCCTAAATGCTTCCAGATTGGCTCTTCTAATGGCACGGATCTTAAGCTTAGCCAATCAGAGAGTTCACTTCGATTCCCGTTGATGCTCAAAATATTAAACGGCCCATCAGATGATGATGACAATGATGATGTAGATGTGACAGGAGAGGACGTGTGGTCTCTGATTGGTAAACAGAAGTTGAATTCATAAATGATGCTCATCAGAAAAGTGGTCTTGAAGGAGGCCAAAGTGGCTGTGTCTGTCACCTTTCATCTTCAACTGTCCAGAAGGTCACTTAAATAAGAAACAGAAAAAGACATGAAAACATTTTTACTTCAATATTAAACAAATTACTTAGGGTTATTTTTCTCATAAGTTGCTCCTAAGGTCATATAATAAAGTGGTTCTAGAGTATATAAGCCTAGGTAGTCCTAAAGATTATATATTTCAAAGTGGCTCTTGTGTATATAAGCCAAGGTAGCCCTAAAGATTATATATTCCAAAGTGGCTCTTGTGTATATAAGCCAAGGTAGCCCTAAAGATTATATATTCCAAAGTGGCTCTTGTGTATATTTCAATGTGGCTCAGACATCACAATGACAACTCTTGACATAAGCTCTTTTACTTTTCCTATAGATTATGAACATTATACAAATCCCGATGATCAATGTTCATTAAAACGAAAATAAATCTTCTCAATTGATCTGATAAAAGATGTCTCAAATCTCCATTAAAATACATTTATTTATAAGTACGTCATTATCTACATAATAAACTATTATATAAATATTTAGATAAAAATATAGATGAGCAGGCGATGAGTCACAATAACGTGGCTGAAGTATGTTGACCAGACCACACACTAGAAATTGAAGGGACGACGACGTCAATATAGGTGAGTTTTATAACCCATTTGATCGTTGTTTACATCCTCCAAACCCCGAAAAGTTACTCCAGTTTTCCCTCAAGAAAATTGCCACAAGTGACAAGGACACTGAAAGGCATCGCTCTCCCGCTCTCACATGGAAATGCGGTTCATTCAAACTTTTTTACAGCGAATAATTTGGTTTGGGAAAGAAGAGCGAGAGGGTGAAGCTACTGGGACCATTACCACTCTCCTGTATGCATAAGAAGGTGTTGTGGGGTGTTCGTGTGATGAGGTGGTTGTGGGAGGGATGAAAGACAGAGTGTGAGAGGGGGGAGGATGAGAAAGGGAGAAGGGAAAGGGGGCGATTTTCGGTGTGTTAGGATGGGGGAAAGGGGGGTCAGTGAAGGGAAAGTTTTGAGTGCGTTAAGGGGGTGTGAGAGAGAGATTTTCACAGCAGTTTGAGAGTGTGTTTATGATGCTTGGAACTTATATTTCATTGAATTGGGTTTTCTCCACTTTGCTGGACATCATTTTCCAGTCCAGTCCCGTTCTCTTGATCTGCCACACCGTACAAAATAAGACGTACTAGTTAAGAGACTCGGATACCAGGCAGCTCTGCCCTTCCAATCTTGACTGGGATTGCTCTCGTGTCTTCTGGCTATTGGTATATACTTGGCATGTTTTGTCTGCTGCGTCCACCGTGTCTGCCCCGCAGAGGTTGTCTGGGTAACTGTCGGAATTGACACAGGTGGCGAACTGCTCATTTTCCTCTCGAATGTGGTAGAGGGACGAGTTATCAACGACGCTGCCGACGACGCCATGTTCGGCGCCCCAGCTGCATGTGAGGAAATGGACGTGAGAGTGTGTCTCCAAAGATGAAGTTGTTGAAGGAACAGAGAAGTGGATTTCAGGTATGAGATAAAGAAGAAAGATGTGCATGTTTCTCAGGAATTCTAAGATGGTTTGGATACATGTCAATATGGATCAAATTGACGGGTTGATTAATTAATAGCGTGATTTAGACACGTAAGGAATTGGCCAGTTGATTGGGAAATAGCAGAGTTGATTGACTCTTTGCTGGTATAATTGGCAGACTTTGTCATGTTGAATGAGTTAAGTGGAGAATTCCAATTTAAATTATCATTGAATATTGAATGCAAATTCCATTTTTTTAGGCAAGCTAAGACACTGAAAACCATTACAATATCCTGATAGGCAACTGTCTCCGGTGAATGGTCAGTGAGACTGGAACTGAGCTGCTGATTGGCCAGCCCGGCCTGTCAACTAATAGGTCTCGTATTCTACGTTATGATAACCAACGATACAAATGAAATCTACTGTGAAAAGTAACGGGTCAATAATATCTACGTTTTCTATGCTTCGGACTCGATAGATTAGGTGGGTTGCTTGGGTTTGTGTCGTTTCTGGTTAGGTCGGTTAGGTTAGTGCTGGAACATGTTCAGTTTTATTCCGTCAATATTTCTTAAGTCTACTGAATAGCTGTGCACCTGTGATATTCATTCAGTGTCCTCTGACTGTACCTATGGCAACTTTACTCTTCACTGGCTCTATTCTGCATGTCCTTCCAGGTCGGTCACTCCAAAATGGCGTTATTTGGTGTGTAAATTTGGGACCTGACCTTGCAGTATCTTACATATATATATTATGTGATATCTCTCTCGACTCCTTTCTACAGAATATATTTTGAGAGCTTCGAGACGGTCCTAATAATTTAGGGGTCTTATCGTGTCTATACATGCAGTACGTATACATGCTGTTTTCCTATACATGCTGTTTTCCTATACATGCTATTTTCCTTTTATTTGCTCTGTATTTTCCTGTATTTCGTTTGAGATTATTTTTAACATGCCTAATTATCTGCAATTTATCACTGTTAAGCATAATGTTATTTTCCGTTGCCTAATCGAAGGCTTTATTGACATTAACTTATGATGTGAGAATAAAAAACAGTGGTGCAAGGACTGTGCCCTGAGGTACAGAGCTTTTCACTGTTCTTGTACTTGATTGACTGTTTTTGTTTGATTGATTGAAACTCCATGCATTCTGTTTGACAGGAAATTGAATATCCATTTCCCCCATCTTTGATAATTGATCTCACTTTATGAGCTATCACTCCCTGGTCATATTTATTGTGTATCTTTATTAAGACTGTGTATACAACATCAATATTTTGGGTTTCCTCTAATGTTTCCATGATTTTGTCAGAGTGGTTGAGTAATTATGAAATTCATGATTTTCTCACTCGAAGTCCATGCTGACCTGGGTTGTGATGTTACCTGTTCTCCATGAAACTGGAAATTTGACTGCTAATCCCTTTTTTTTCAATAACAATAGTTATAAGCTATTGACCAATCAATAGCTTTTAACCAGTTGGTAATTTAAGAGCTTCTCGAATCTCCCCTTTATCCAAACTTTCTCTCCACATCGCACTGGGCGCTCATGCTATTAGTACTTCACTACATTTCTTTATAACTATGGAATTCCTGGAGTCTGGACCCGGGGCTGAGTGCATGGGTATATTGTCAAGTTATCTTTCAAACTTTGATGTGATTGTGTTAATACCAGTTACATTGTTAAAATTTTGTATATTTTTCAGTACAGATTTGATTGCAACGAGGCCATTATTTCCTCTTTCACTTTATATATATGTTATATTTATGGTATACCTCATGGCAAAGCCTTTGAGGTATACTAATGAAACAAACATACTACCGCAAACACACGAGGTATGCGCGAGAGCAAACGACGATTGCAAGGATATTGTTTGTCTCAAATTATAGTTATATCTGTTATAGAGGTATAACACAGTAATGTTATATAATCGGGGGGGGGGGCTGTTATAGGTTGTGTTGTGAGGCGTTGGGTATAGTGGCTCCCTTTATTGGCAGTTATATATATGGTTCCTTATATACTATGCTACACAGTATTAACAGTGGTTGATCATTAATGGTTGTTGACCGTTAATAGTAGTTGGTCATTAATAGTTGTTGATTAATAGTTGTCCATTAACAGTTGTCGAGCATTAATAGTTATTGATCATTAATAGTTGTCGATCAATAATAGTTGTTTCCCATTAATAGTTGTTGACCAATAACAGTTGTCGACCCATGTACAGTGAGGGGACAACTCAACATTCACACAGCCACTTGCTGCGACCCAGTAATGTTGTGACCTTAAAGAGCAGGATAAAGAAGTGTAGTGTAGTGTAGTGTAATGTAGTGTAATGTAGTGTAGTGTAATGTAGTGTAGTGTAGTGTAGTGTAATGTAGTGTAGTGTAGTGTAGTGTAGTGTAGTGTAGTGTAGTGTAATGTAGTGTAGTGTAGTGTAATGTAGTGTAGTGTAGTGTAGTGTAGTGTAGTGTAGTGTAGTGTAGTGTAGTGTAGTGTAGTGTAGGGTAGTGTAGGGTAGTGTAGTGTAGGGTAGTGTAGTGTAGGGTAGTGTAGTGTAGTGTAGTGTAGGGTAGTGTAGTGTAGTGTAGTGTAGTGTAGTGTAGTGTAGTGTAGTGTAGTGTAGGGTAGTGTAGTGTAGGGTAGTGTAGTGTAGTGTAGTGTAGGGTAGTGTAGTGTAGGGTAGTGTAGGGTAGTGTAGTGTAGTGTAGTGTAGTGTAGTGTAGTGTAGGGTAGTGTAGTGTAGGGTAGTGTAGTGTAGGGTAGGGTAGTGTAGTGTAGTGTAGTGTAGGGTAGTGTAGTGTAGGGTAGTGTAGTGTAGTGTAGGGTAGTGTAGTGTAGTGTAGGGTAGTGTAGTGTAGTGTAGGGTAGTGTAGTGTAGGGTAGTGTAGTGTAGTGTAGTGTAGTGTAGTGTAGTGTAGGGTAGTGTAGTGTAGTGTAATGTAGTGTAGTGTAGTGTAGTGTAGGGTAGTGTAGTGTAGTGTAGGGTAGTGTAGTGTAGGGTAGTGTAGTGTAGTGTAGTGTAGTGTAGTGTAGTGTAGGGTAGTGTAGTGTAGGGTAGGGTAGTGTAGTGTAGGGTAGTGTAGTGTAGTGTAGTGTAGGGTAGTGTGGTGTAGTGTAGTGTAGGGTAGTGTAGTGTAGTGTAGTGTAGTGTAGTGTAGTGTAGTGTAGTGTAGGGTAGTGTAGTGTAGGGTAGTGTAGTGTAGGGTAGGGTAGTGTAGTGTAGTGTAGTGTAGGGTAGTGTGGTGTAGTGTAGTGTAGTGTAGTGTAGGGTAGTGTAGTGTAGTGTAGTGTAGTGTAGTGTAGTGTAGGGTAGTGTAGTGTAGGGTAGTGTAGTGTAGGGTAGGGTAGTGTAGTGTAGGGTAGTGTAGTGTAGTGTAGTGTAGTGTAGTGTAGTGTAGGGTAGTGTAGTGTAGTGTAGTGTAATGTAGTGTAGTGTAGTGTAGTGTAGTGTAGTGTAATGTAGTGTAGTGTAGTGTAGGGTAGTGTAGTGTAATGTAGTGTAGTGTAGGGTAGTGTAGTGTAGTGTAGTGTAGGGTAGTGTAGTGTAGTGTAGTGTAGGGTAGTGTAGTGTAGTGTAGTGTAGGGTAGTGTAGTGTAGTGTAGTGTAGTGTAGTGTAGTGTAGTGTAGTGTAGTGTAATGCAGTGTAGTGTAGTGTAGTGTAGTGTAGGGTAGTGTAGTGTAGTGTAGTGTAGTGTAGTGTAATGCAGTGTAGTGTAGTGTAGGGTAGTGTAGTGTAGTGTAGGGTAGTGTAGTGTAGTGTAGTGTAGTGTAGTGTAGGGTAGTGTAGTGTAGTGCAGTGTAATGCAGTGTAGTGTAGTGTAATGTAGTGTAGTGTAGTGTAGTGTAGTGTAGTGTAGTGTAGTGTAGTGTAGTGTAGTGTAATGTAGTGTAGTGTAATGTAGTGTAGTGTAATGCAGTGTAGTGTAGTGTAATGTAGTGTAGTGTAGTGTAATGTAGTGTAGTGTAGGGTAGTGTAGTGTAATGTAGTGTAGTGTAATGCAGTGTAGTGTAGTGTAGTGTAGTGTAGGGTAGTGTAGTGTAGTGTAGTGTAGTGTAGTGTAGTGTAGGGTAGTGTAGTGTAGTGTAATGTAGTGTAGTGTAGGGTAGTGTAGTGTAGTGTAGTGTAGTGTAGGGTAGTGTAGTGTAGTGTAGTGTAGGGTAGTGTAGTGTAGGGTAGTGTAGTGTAGTGTAGTGTAGGGTAGTGTAGTGTAGTGTAGTGTAGGGTAGTGTAGGGTAGTGTAGTGTAGTGTAGTGTAGGGTAGTGTAGTGTAGTGTAGTGTAGTGTAGGGTAGTGTAGGGTAGTGTAGGGTAGTGTAGTGTAGGGTAGTGTAGTGTAGGGTAGAGTAGTGTAGTGTAGTGTAGTGTAGCGTAGGGTAGTGTAGTGTAGTGCAGTGTAATGCAGTGTAGTGTAGTGTAATGTAGTGTAGTGTAGTGTAGTGTAGTGTAGTGTAGTGTAGGGTAGTGTAGTGTAGGGTAGTGTAGTGTAGTGTAGTGTAGTGTAGGGTAGTGTAGTGTAGTGCAGTGTAATGCAGTGTAGTGTAATGTAGTGTAGTGTAGTGTAGGGTAGTGTAGTGTAGTGTAGTGTAGTGTAGTGTAGTGTAGGGTAGTGTAGTGTAGTGTAGTGTAGTGTAATGTAGTGTAGTGTAATGTAGTGTAGTGTAGTGTAATGCAGTGTAGTGTAGTGTAGTGTAATGTAGTGTAGTGTAGTGTAATGTAGTGTAGTGTAGTGTAGGGTAGTGTAGTGTAGTGTAGTGTAGTGTAATGTAGTGTAGTGTAGTGTAGGGTAGTGTAGTGTAGTGTAATGTAGGGTAGTGTAGTGTAATGTAGTGTAGTGTAGTGTAGTGTAATGTAGTGTAGTGTAGTGTAGTGTAGTGTAATGTAGTGTAGTGTAGTGTAGTGTAATGTAGTGTAGTGTAGTGTAGTGTAATGTAGTGTAGTGTAGTGTAGTGTAGTGTAGTGCAGTGTAGTGTAGTGTAATGTAGTGTAGTGTAGTGTAATGTAGTGTAGTGTAGTGTAATGTAGTGTAGTGTAGTGTAGTGTAATGTAGTGTAGTGTAGTGTAATGTAGTGTAGTGTAGTGTAATGTAGTGTAGTGTAGTGTAATGTAGTGTAGTGTAGTGTAGTGTAATGTAGTGTAGTGTAATAAAGAAGGCTCAGCTGAACTTTATTGATATCTCAATTTCAGTCGAACATTCATGTATCATTTTGTTACAAAAAAGGACAGTTAATGGGTTCGTAATGGGGGGGGGGGTGGGGGTTAATGATGGTCTATGGCTCGTTACAGTCTGTTCCTGCTGGCATGATGGACCATTCTGGTTACTGTTGCACTTGCAAATTATCTCTGTCTCTTATCTCTTATCTCTTATCTCTTATCTCTTATCTCTTATCTCTGTTATCAAATTATTATTGTCTGTCTCTTGCAATACTTGCACTGATGAGAGTTTCTTACAATATTAATAGTTTCTAATTCCAGAACTAACGGCTTCTACAGGACGTAATTAGTATGGAAGTGAGCGTGGAATATATGGGGGTCTACTTGATTTAATCGACTGTTGATGTTGGCGTCATAGGGAAGTCATTCGTCGATAAGCTTAACAGGCTTCTTGTCCCCTGACGATGGCGATCCATATTAGGCCCATGTATGTATTTAGGGTGACCTGAAACCTATGTATAGTGACCATATACGGTGAAATTATTATAAAGACATTGTGTTGTAAGCATTTATGGTTATGTGTGGTTGATTTACCTGGAATGCATAAGTTATTAGCCTTGAGGAGGAAAGGGGTAGGAGGAATGTGGTTGTTGCTGGGTCGTCTTGAAGTGTTTCAGTGTCTGGACTCCCAGGTGAGGCCGTGTAGGTAATTCCTACCTTCTTCTCTTACCTGTTCCTTACCTTACACCTTACCTTCTTCTAGGAATTACCTTCTTCTCTGCTATTGACCGTCCTCTAATGGTTTCGTGGAACGGTAAAATGCTGAATTGATAAGTATTTTGCGTCATTTTGTGAGGAATGACGTAGTTTGCGTCTCCATGTGAAAACTGACGTATTTTCATGGAATGAGTTTCTCTGCCTCGGATGGAATTGACGTATTTATATATCATCAAGTACCGTATTGCCCAACAGCCTTTTAGGTCTGCATTAGTTAGAACTGCTCACAGGGTTTGACTTGCTATGACTAAAAGAGTGCAACAATACCGTCTACTCTCTCTCTCTTTCTCTCTCTCTCTCTCTCTCTCTCTCTCTCTCTCTCTCTCTCTCTCTCTCTCTCTCTCTCTCTCTCTCTCTCTCTCTCTCTCTCTCTCTCGGAATGTCAACACACAATCAAAGAAATACAGTAATAGGTAATAGAGATTTTTATAGGACCAAGGCAAATACAGAACCAGGTATGTGGCTCACTGGAGAGGGCTATGTAGAGCCCTGGAGAGTAATATATAGAGCCCTCTAAGTAGGTCATTATCAAAAGAAGGCACCAAGTCACGGAGACTTTGCAGCACTATCGTAGAGCTCTGTTGAAAACTATGAGAAGTACTCTGTAGCTTCCTGTAGAGTGCTATGTAGAGTACTAGATATGTTATGCTCTGTAGAGAGCTAATTAGTAACTTAATTAGCCATATTGATAGTGACAATTTTTATTTCGGATTAAGAATTCCTGTCAACTGTATACTGTTTACATCAGGGGAGGGAGACAGTACAGGAGGCAGGTCTTTTCAAGAGGATATACTCGTCTGTTAGGGATCACAAGGGGTATATTTCCTGTCTAGGTCTACACAGGGTATACCTCCCATCGAGACTTACACCAGGGTATATATATACCTCTTGTCGAGATCCCCCACACAGAGTATATTTCCAATCAAAGTTCCCACAAAGTATGCCTCACAACGAGGTCCACATAGAGTATATTTCATGTCGACAACCTCACAAAATTTACTTCCTGTACAGATTCCCCACAGAATATATCCCCCCATTTGGAATGCTCACAAAGTATAACCTCCAATTCTAGATACTAGTACCATGAATCACCTGGACCTGGAGGAGTGATGTGTACTTGACTTAACAGTGCATTGTATATGTGATAACTGCACGGAATACAGATTGATATAGGGGGTCTGATTGGACGATTGCTCTGAGTTACAACTGGAGGACGACAACTTGTTCCCACCATCAGGTCATGTCAGCTTACACCTGTGGTGGGGTTATATTGCTTTGGTAAATGAGAATCTCCTTATTAATGAATGAAATTGATGGAATATATTAAAAACAGATGAAATAGGGAACACAAATTCTGAATCAGGGGAGATGTGATAATATAATGTTGTACTAACTAGGTGATATGTCTCATTCATTACTATGGTGAGTGTTGGACTTTGAACCTTAAAAGGGGAGGAGATTAGAGCAATTTGTGGTGGAATCTCCCGAAGATCTGTGTGACTTGGCTTTGTTTTTTAGATCATATTTTAGAAAACAATTTTACTGGTGATTTCGTTATTAAGTCGTGTAAATTAGAACCAAAATACATACGAAAGTATGTAGCTTATAGACCAGACCCCACACTAGAAGGTGAAAGGACGACGTTTCGGTCCGTCCTGGGCCATTCTCAAGTCCACAATCGACTTGAGAATGTTCCAGAACGGACCGAAACGTCGTCGTCCCTTCACCTTCTGGTGTGTGGTCTGGTCAACATACTTTAGCCACGTTATTGTGACTCATCGCCTGCATGTAGCTTGTACATACGAAAGTATGTAGCAAGTATGCATGTATTATGTATGAACGTATTAAGATCTAACCTGTACCTTCGAGGATAATACCCATGATTTGTGTTCTTCATTAAAATATGTTCTCAGTATAGTAAAGAATTGTTCATTAAAGGCGTGAGAGAGACGAATTGGTGGTTAGCGATTAGAATATTAGCACGAATATCACTCATTTGTTCTTTCTGGAGTTCATGATGGAACTTGGTAAACAACTCCTAAGGTTGCTGATCAACTGGGTTGTGATTTAAGTCTGTCTAACATCTGGTGTATTGTATAGCACCTGGTGTAGTGTATAGCACCAGGTGTAGTGCCTGGTATAGCACCTGGTGTAGTGTATAGCACCTGGTGTAGTGTATAGCACCTGGTGTAGTGCCTGGTATAGCACCTGGTGTAGTGTATAGCACCAGGTGTAGTGCCTGGTATAGCACCTGGTGTAGTGTATAGCACCAGGTGTAGTGCCTGGTATAGCACCTGGTGTAGTGTATAGCACCAGGTGTAGTGCCTGGTATAGCACCTGGTGTAGTGTATAGCACCAGGTGTAGTGCCTGGTATAGCACCTGGTGTAGTGTATAGCACCTGGTGTAGTGCCTGGTATAGCACCTGGTGTAGTGTATAGCACCAGGTGTAGTGCCTGGTATAGCACCTGGTGTAGTGTATAGCACCAGGTGTAGTGCCTGGTATAGCACCTGGTGTAGTGTATAGCACCTGGTGTAGTGCCTGGTATAGCACCTGGTGTAGTGTATAGCACCAGGTGTAGTGCCTGGTATAGCACCTGGTGTAGTGTATAGCACCAGGTGTAGTGCCTGGTATAGCACCTGGTGTAGTGTATAGCACCAGGTGTAGTGCCTGGTATAGCACCTGGTGTAGTGTATAGCACCAGGTGTAGTGTATAGCACCTGGTGTAGTGTATAGCACCAGGTGTAGTGCCTGGTATAGCACCTGGTGTAGTGTATAGCACCAGGTGTAGTGCCTGGTATAGCACCTGGTGTAGTGTATAGCACCAGGTGTAGTGCCTGGTATAGCACCTGGTGTAGTGTATAGCACCAGGTGTAGTGCCTGGTATAGCACCTGGTGTAGTGTATAGCACCAGGTGTAGTGTATAGCACCTGGTGTAGTGTATAGCACCAGGTGTAGTGCCTGGTATAGCACCTGGTGTAGTGTATAGCACCAGGTGTAGTGCCTGGTATAGCACCTGGTGTAGTGTATAGCACCAGGTGTAGTGCCTGGTATAGCACCTGGTGTAGTGTATAGCACCAGGTGTAGTGCCTGGTATAGCACCTGGTGTAGTGTATAGCACCTGGTGTAGTGCCTGGTATAGCACCTGGTGTAGTGTATAGCACCAGGTGTAGTGCCTGGTATAGCACCTGGTGTAGTGTATAGCACCAGGTGTAGTGCCTGGTATAGCACCTGGTGTAGTGTATAGCACCTGGTGTAGTGCCTGGTATAGCACCTGGTGTAGTGTATAGCACCAGGTGTAGTGCCTGGTATAGCACCTGGTGTAGTGTATAGCACCAGGTGTAGTGCCTGGTATAGCACCTGGTGTAGTGTATAGCACCAGGTGTAGTGTATAGCACCTGGTGTAGTGTATAGCACCTGGTGTAGTGCTTGTAATAGCATCTGCATCAACAAGCTCCCACATTCTGATTCATTATACATTAACAAATTTATAACATAAATATCTATATCATAAAATTATTTCTATACGTATATTATTAATATATTAAAATATGTATATAATTGTCAAGACACTGAGAATTCATCATGTATATAACTTAATTATTTCAGGAAATAAAACAACAGGAAACAATCAACCATCAATAAATCTGAAGATTTCAGAGACAATGCAAAATTGTGGTGACTTTATTGAGGAATTTTATTACTTAATAACTGTTAATTGTATTTCTTCCCATACATAGAACTCATGTGTGTGTGTCTTAACTTCTATGTATCCTTCCTCTCGTTCCGCTGTTGCTGAACATACTGTCTCTAAACATGCCATCGATTCTCGTGAATATTTTGTATGTCAAGCTCATGTCCTCCCAATTCTGGTATATGCTATGTAATTAGTTTCAGCAGCCTTTAGCAATGTAGCTTAGTCTCCTTATTTTTTGGACTAATTTTGTACTGAACCACTGTATTTCATACAACTTGGCTTGCTATTTTTTTTATAAAAGAGGGGTGTAAGCTGATACAGCCTACAGTATCACTGTATCACTGGGGTTACATATGTCCAAATACTGTACTGAAACCGCCCGTGTAATTTCCTAAAGGCTTTTTAATTATGCTGGATTTTACCTTTCTCAAGATAATTACTTCAACTTACCTTAGCATAGAGTGACTCTGGGGCCACGAGGTCCTCCAGAGGTTGGTCCTGTGAAATACTGCTCAATGGCTCGGTCGATAGACCTTCGGCATCACAGACGTGGGGTCAGGGTTCGAGTCTTCTAGGACCCAGGTGAATGGAGGGTTGATCCAGTGTTGGGCTGTTTGCAGCCTCCTTGGCAACTTCTACTTATTGTCCATCTGACTTCCTTACATTTAGTTTTAATCCTGATGTGTGTGTGTGTGTGTGTGTGTGTGTGTGTGTGTGTGTGTGTATGTGTGTGTGTGTGCGTGTGTGTGTGTGCGTGTGTGTGTGTGTGTGTGTGACAGCTGTCATTTAATGTTGAATTAATATTAACTGTATTAACTGGTTACAATCGTGTTGAAGTTGGCAAGTTATCAATATTTATAAAGATATCTTTATGGCCTTTTGTCTATAAATATATATATATATATATATATATATATATATATATATATATATATATATATATATATATATATATATATATAAATATATATATATATATATATATATATATATATATATATATATATATATATATATATATATATATATCTAGTCTTAAATCATTAATTTGAGGATCAATGAAAAATAAAATCTCGTACACATAGACACTTTATTATATATATATGATTCGATATTCAATCTGTTTTTAAAACTCTGTTCATTTTTCAAAAGATACAAGTAGATATATCCAAGCCAAGGCCTAATTAGGGTATGTGGCTGGTGTATACCCAATCAGATCCCGGCTTTGTGGTATGGGTATTGTGATTGGCTAATTCAAGTGGCTGGAGGAGGGGATCGGCCAATGACGAATACCCACACCGTAGTTACAGCTCATATCTGATAGACAACCAAAAACATGCATGTTATAACATATTTAGTGACGGATCACTACACCTGAACCATATAATATCACACCCAACACATAGGTAAGGAAGAGATGCTACGCTGACCTCGTCTATCCCCTTCACAGAAAACGTGAGTTGGGTATATAACTCATTGAATTTAACCGGCATCAAAAAAAAAAATCGTGATAAGGTGGGGGCAAACTCTTTTATTAAATTTTGAAATGTATTAATGGTAATTGTCGCACCTATGACCAAATGACGTGATGTTATTCCTCCTTAGTGATATGTACACTCAGAATATTTTTTGGGTATATTTATTTAAAGGGGAGCTACCTGGGAGACATTTTGGAGGTCCAGCGGGAGATGTCCTGGAAGAGGAAGATGATGCCGAAGGCATGGAATGGTTACCCCGACGAATGACAGCTACGGGAAACAAGATGGGGTAGTACGCATGGAAGGGGGCGCTGAAGGAAGACAGTAGCAACACACAGGTGTGGGGGAAGTCGAGGTGCAAGGAGGTCCCCCCTTCGACGTCGCCGTCGTAGGGGTAAACCAAGCCTGCAGCTGGCAGCTTACTTGCCCCACTGCTGGAAGAGTCCCATACGTTGGCAGCGGCAGTTTGTCCCCCACAGGTTGCACCGGCAGGAGGAGTTGTAGCAGCAGTCGTTGGGGCGGTGGTCGCACGTTCCTCCGCGGCGGATGCACGACCTCCTAAAAAGGTAGATGTAGGAAGAACGTCTGAACAGACAATAAGAATGGCATAATTGGGATGGGTGATGATGGCGATGTTAAAGATGCGACGGTGCTGTACGTCAGGACAGGTGGGGGTTCTGGGACCTGGGACAGAAGAGATTATGGACAGATGCGGCCTTGAACAGATGAGCTCTGGGACACAGGAAATCTTAGACAGAGAAAATCATGTCCAGAAGATATTTTGGACAGAAAACCTTTTCAACGGAGAGCTGGGATAGAGGAGATCTTCAACAGATGAGCTCTGGGACAGAAGAGATCTGGAACAGAGGAGAGCTTAGACTGAAAAGATTTTGGACAGAAGAGGTCTTGGACAGAGGCAATCGTTAGGATAAGTGTTTCAAGATATAAATTAAGTTAGAGAAAATAAATCTTACTCCAAAAAACTGATTCATAGTACAAGATGCATTGAAATTCTTAACGAAGAGAAACCCAAAACCTTAAAGCCACAAGTTGCATTTTCTACAGTAGGAAAAGAACAAATAATATGAATGAAAAGTTGTACCACTAAATTTGTACCACTAAAGTTGCCATGGCTAGACTGTGGACCAAATAAAACTCTAATTAGTGAACGTCATGTTTAAAAGATCCTCATTCAAATCATACAAATAAAAAGCAATTTGCAAATACAGAGTAGACTAGAACTGCTCGTAATAGCAGTCGAAGTGTAACACATGCAATATGTTTCTCAATATGTGTCTCAGCCAGGCAACTTTGTCGACAACGTTGATGTGTGAGAGTGAAAGCTGACCTTAAGATTTGTTTTAAATCATTCAGTGGCGAATAGTTTGATATATTCTAATTAAGCTTACTATTTTTTTTTATCTAAATATATGTATATGTAAATCATATTATAAGGTTAATTTGTTCATTTGTAAGCAGTTAAGCACTGATGCGTAACAGGTAAATATTTAAGGCTATACTCTGCAGTCTTCATGCAAAATAATAACCCCAGGAGGCTGAGATGCAGTTCTAAATATATATATATATATATATATATATATATATATATATATATATATATATATATATATATATATATATATATATATATATATATATATATATATATAGGGGTGGTAGGAGAAGCGAACACTCTTACGTATTCAGAGTTAAATGGCAAGTTTTTCCCTGAATGCTCTGTGTTCCCTTCTCTGAGGCTGTGGGTCCCTATAATTGCACCAGAGGTGGTACCCCCCTATATATATATATATATATATATATATATATATATATATATATATATATATATATATATATATATATATATATATATATATATATATATATAGTGAGAGAGAGAGAATATGCCCACAATTTCAGAAGATCAATATTGGAAGACTTACATACTGACAACAGATGAAGTTTGTCTACGTTTAATCCTCTTTAATTGTGGTGTTTCTTTACACATTTTCGTATCACGTTTCCCCCTATATTTCTAGGGGCCCATATCTCCCATTTTCCCTCACTTCCCTCCCTTTCAACCCCTCCTCCCCCTTCCCTCTATCTTCCCTCCCTCTCCTACCCTCCTACTATCATTCCCATTTTTGCTTGTGGATCCGCTCTGTCAAAAGAATTAATAATAAAATGTGTAATGGGGATGATACAGGCAGAGCCGCCCTCGCGAGGTAAGCAATATTACCTCAAGCAGAGGCCCCCGTTATCAAATAAGTAATAAGTTTGTGTAATGTGATTGCGTTGGTTCCGAGGCTCCGTATTATTATTATTGTGGCAAAGAGGTCACGAGGGAGCATTGTTTGAGGATATTTATACTCACCAATAATCTCCGAGCTCCGATACATATTCTTTCTTCATATAGAAATATTCAAAAGACCTAAAATTTGCGTGAAATTCTCCTTTGCTCCAAACGCCTCGGCTGTCGGCTGCGTTTTTAGTTAAGATGAAAATTTATATTTTTGGACCTTATTTCTTGAGAGGGGAACAACACAATATATATTATGTATGATATGCAAAACATGTTGGCAGCCCTTCCTCCACGGTGTTGGCAGCCCTTCCTCCACGGTGTTGGCAGCCCTTCCTCCACGGTGTTGGCAGCCCTTCCTCCACGGTGTTGGCAGCCCTTCCTCCACGGTGTTGGCAGCCCTTCCTCCACGGTGTTGCCTCCACCAGCTCTCTTGTCCTCTCCTCCACTCCCACCTCACCCCTTACAAGTCCCTATATAAATCCCTATGTAAGTCTCTACATGAATCCCTATGTAGGTCCCTACAAATCCCTACCACAATAGGGAATAGCAACCTCAGAATATTTCCTTTCATTTATATATATATAAAATATATATTTATATATTTGCAGAAATGACGCAAAGGGGATATTAAATCCATCGAAATAAATTTCAATAACTTTTAACTTCACATCAGATTTCATAAAGTATTTCTATTATCTGATATTTGTATATTTTTTCCCTAAGGCGTATTAGACCCACATATCCTTATTAAAATATTACTTCATGCTACGCTAAATATAAAATCCCAGGACAGCCTCCAACTATTTGGATTATTTAATATTATTATTATTTTCTTGGAGGACGAACTAGATCCACTTATCTCGCATTCATATAGCGTTTTACCTTCGGTGGATATGAAAACCCAGGATGTCCTCCGACTCAGCAGTTCCTTCTGGCCTCATCGCTCGGGGCGTTGGGACGAGGGAGGGATCGCGAGTTTCGAAGCAGGAATATATTTTGAAGGTTCTGGTTTGCATGGGTGGAGACAGGGTAGGTGGGGAGGGGGCTCTGCCAGGGAGGATATATTCCTTTGCTGAGGAAGTATTGTGTGGGTGTGTGGGTGGGTGTGTGTGGGTGTGTGTGGGTGTATGGGGTGTTGATATAGGTCGCTGATGTCATCGTCAACAGAGTGATGCGACATCATTCTCTCCCTTGTCATGTCTTTCAGAGACTTTCAAGGGAGTCTATAATATGCTGGAAACAGGGAGAAAGAGTATAAATAGGGAGAGAGAGTGAAAGAGAGAGTAATAAAAGAAACATAAAGGGAGGAGAAACAGAGAGGAAAAAGATCGAGAAACAAATATAAAATGAAACACAGGAAAACAATGATGTATAACAACACAGAGAATTAGAAAAAAATTCATCCTTTTCATTCTCAAACTTCATATTTGGTTCCTCCTAACGTCTCTTCCCACTCATATTTTCCATTTCCCTCCAGCTCCTCCCTCCTTCCTTTCCAACTAGTCCCTCCCATTTCTCCAACATCACCTTTCCTTCTCACCATATTCTCTCTCTCTCTCGCTCTCTCTCTCTCTCTCTCTCTCTCTCTCTCTCTCTCTCTCTCTCTCTCTCTCTCTCTCTCTCTCTCTCTCTCTCTCTCTCTCTCTCTCTCAGTCCATTTCCCTCGGTTCCTTCAGCTAACCTCCACTTCGCGTCAGACTACGGAAGGCTTTCACTCTGAGGTCCGGGAAAGGAAGTACTCCAACAACCAGGAGGAAAACTGAGCGTAACTTGGAAGTCACCCTTCCATGGTCAAGGAATAGGAGACAGACTAAGAGTTTTTCAATAAGCGCTGGGAGTCTCTTGGGCTCTTGGGTTTTCCTCTGTTGGAGAGTCGAGCCGAGATGGTAAATCTTCTTCCTTTGCCCCTTTCAGTCTTCTCGATGTCCTTGTTAAGGTGACAGATGAAATATTTTTGGAGCGATCAATCAGATCTTCCTGCAGATGTCTGCGTCGCTGCTCTTCGCGGAGCGCTGCGGCCCAGCTGGTGAAACACCAGTAGATAGTCAGCAGACAGCCATTAGACAGCCAGCAGACACCAGCAGACAGCCAGCAGACAGCCAGCAGACAGCCAGCAGACACCAGTAGACAGCAAGCAGACACCAGCAGACAGCCAGCAGACACCAGCAGACAGCCAGCAGACACCAGCAGACAGACAGTACAAGCACGACACCTGTCGCCGTGATCAACGCGGGTGAGAAATGATTCTCACTTGCCTGAACTCCAGCCCTTAATGAGGACGCGTTGATCAAAGGACCTACTCGGGGAAAGGTTCATGGGTGCCGGAGGTTGAGGCAATTGCCTTCCGTCCGATTCACCTGAAATAGCAAGAAATGTTAGCCGGAATATTTCGCCTTGGTTCCATGTTTTGTGTTTTTTCTTTCTCGGTGGTTGGGAGATTTATCCGCGCGTCCAAGGGCAGGCAACATCGCCGTAATGTAGAATTGAAGAGTTCTTAAAATATGTAAACTAGGAAGTCTCAGGAGCCGTTGATAAGTTGCTGTCGATCCGTCTGAGACAGCAAATGGTTGAACCTTTCAGTTCAACAGTTGCAAGTGCTAGAATTCCTACAGATCGAGGAGTGCCAGACCAACCGGGCTGTGGTGGGTATGTGGGCCTGATGGCCGCTCCAAGCAACAGCCTGGTGGACCAAACTCTCACAAGTCAAGTCTGGCCTCGGGCCGGGCTTGGGGGAGTAGAAGAACTCCCAGAACCCCATCAACCAGGTACATGTGGGCCTGCGGGCCGCTCCAAGCAACAGCCTGGTGGACCAAACTCTCACAAGTCAAGCCTGGCCTCGGGCCGGGCCTGGGGAGTAGAAGAACTCCCAGGTATCAAGTTATGTTATGAATATTATAACATAATAATTCATATTATAATATGAATAACTCCCAGGTTATGATGAATAACATCAACCAGGTATCAACCAGGTATCAAGACCGAACTTAAACACAAACAGCTGTCTTCTCCCCTTAGCTCATTTTCCACCAAACACTTCCCATTTACACACGGAAATGAAGAGCGTTTTACGTCTGTTTACAAATAACTTAAAGTGACTTAAGAGGATCAGAACGATCAACGAATCCCGGACATTAGGAATATTTTTGATACACTGAAGGATTGCTGACGAAATGGTTAATAGATTTCAGCCCAGATAAGAGCAACGTCATGAGGATGGAGGCAGGAGATAGGAAGACAGAGGAAGAATTCATAATGAAATAGAGGAACTTAAGTGTATGGTAATGATAAGAAGAACAGATGATCAGCAGGAGAGAATACAATGAAGAAAAATAGCCTTCTTGAATCAACTAAAGAAAGGCAAGAAAACAGCAATGTATTAATCCAGGGAAGTCTTAACCCAGAGAAGTCTTAACCCAGAGAAGTCTTAACCCACAGAAGTCTTAACCCACAGAAGTCTTAACCCACAGAAGTCTTAACCCAGTCGTCCGTAAATCCAGAACTTGCTAATATCATAAGAACTTTCAGTCTTTGGTCCAAAAAAAATAGAGAAAAATAAATATTAAATTAAAAAAATACGCGAGTAAAATCCAACTTTTGAATACCAGTCTAAGGATAAAGATTAGAATGAAAGGGATAATCATGTTGTTGTGTGTAAAGATTAGCTACTCATGAGCTGACGGGGTATACCAGTCTAGGGGGGAGTATACCAGTCTGGGGGTATACCAGGGAAATACCAGTCTGAAAAGTCTTTTACAAGCATAGAGTCCAATAGGGCGAAGTTGAATAGTCACTGAAGTGTTTTAAAAACACACAATTTTGGCTAAATCAATAGAAAGCTGAATATGACAAGAAATATTTGTAATGTGAAAATCTGGAAAACAACACTAATGAATGATTGACATGTGTCAATGTCAGACCTTTTCATTGTGGTAATGCAAAGTTCTGACACAGAATGAAACGTTTTGACATAGAAGGGGAAATTGTGGCATAGAGTGAGACAGTTCAACCAAACACTATGAGAAATACAGACAAATAACGAGGAGAAAACAATTAATTCAGTGTTGTAGAAAGGAAAGTATAGGATTTAATTCAAGTTGATTATATGAGGTTTAACATCTTCAGGTCTATTTCTCTCTCTCTCTCTCTCTCTCTCTCTCTCTCTCTCTCTCTCTCTCTCTCTCTCTCTCTCTCTCTCTCTCTCTCTCTCTCTCTCTCTCTCTCTCTTAATCGAGATTTATTTACAGATTCCAATTAATGATAAGAATTCTTAGTGCAATGACTGAGTCGTTACACACAGGGGAAATATTATCAGTCACTATCACAACCTTTCCTCAAATCCTGTCAAAATATATGGTGTAGCTGGCAACCTGTGTTCTGGGCATTGTTGTCAAGGAATTCAATGACTTGACAGATTATATTACGGAAAATGATGTCATCGTCGTGATTAATTTTCTGGGAATTTATGTCGATATGGGAATTATTTCCCAGAGGGTTTTAACATTATATATCTAGTCTTTGAATATTTATTATTTTAGGACAAATTTTCTGTCGGAATTTGTACGCGAATTAATGTTGGTAACGATTTGTCACTTTTTAGAGTTACTGAAGCAATGTCGCTAAAGGAATTACTGAACTATGAAACAATGTCGTTATTGGAATTAATATTTCTTGAACTTATTTAAACGTATAAACGTCTGGTGCAGGAATCTGCGTCGCCGAGGAAATCAAACTCCGTTTTGGGATATGATTCTGTTTTGGGAATGAATCCTCGCTGGTGGGAATCCTGAAATCCAAGCATTTATGAAAGGGATTTAGACTGCAGACTCTGAAACCAAAACCGAGGAATTCGGAAATAACTATCCTGGATATTGATTGGATAATATTGAAAAGCAACGAGTGCAAGCATTGGTAACAATGATGGGATGCTGAGAGCTTCAATTAGACCGGTTGATTGTCAGAATTTATATACACCTTGCGTTACCTTATTCCGAGGGGCCAAGGTTCCCGCGGCCCGGTCTCTGACCAGGTCTTCTGACTAAGAGGTAATTTATGGTCTAGATAAGGACCATTTTGGTCTCTTCGAAGATCATGACACACATAGAGACCTATTGTCCAGAGTCTGTCTTCGATATTAGTAATGTGGATAGATTAATAACTCGTACATTTAATGGAAGAATATGACTGAATAACGGTTGTTGTTAATAGATTTATTTGTTTACATATATATATATATATATATATATATATATATATATAGATACTCCAACTAGACTACTTGCAGCCCTCACCCTGAGGCTTTCGTCAACAGCACTGGCAGAATGACTACCTAGAGAGCAGCCGAGAATGTAATGTATAGACTCAACCCCTGTGAACAGGGAGCCAAAGAAGAAAATGACCCCTGGATCATATGGGACCCCATGTTGTAATCTGGTCGACCGAGGGACCCCTTCCTTTGGTCGACCATGGGGGCCCTTGGTGTACTCTAGTCTACCATGGGACCCCACAGTGTACTCTGGTCGACCATGAGACCCCATGATGTACTCTCTCTCATTGGCTCTCAATGCGGCTGGGTCTATGTAACTGTCTCAGCTTCTTAACCCAGAGAAGTCTTGACCCAGAGAAGTTTTGACCCAAAGAAGTCTCTAGCTAGTTACTGTACTGTTGACAAAGGCTCCAGTGGTGAGGGTTGAGAGAGCTATAACCAATTATTTCCACTTTCAAATGTGATTTCATTGCCTTCAGTAAATCTGTGAGAAGGTGTGATTTATGCGCTCCTCAGCATACAAGTTTTGTTTGTCTGTCTTGTTGACCAGACCACACACTAGAAGGTGAAGGAACGACGACGTTTCGGTCCGTCCTGGACCATTCTCAAGTCGATTGTGGTCCAGGCCGGACCGAAAACTCGTCGTCCCTTCACCTTCTAGTGTGTGGTCTGGTCAACATACGTTAGCCACGTTATTGTGACTCCTCGCTTGTCTGGCTTCTTGTAATTTTATCAATAAAAATAAACAGCTAAACCCTCTGAAAATTACTTTTTTTTATAACACTTAATGGAGACTTAGAATCTCTTTAGATAACTCGTCCTCAGTCTTGCGGTTTCTAGTGACATCAAATTGAGCGGTTTCCAGAAGCCAGTAAACTTTTATATCATTTTAGCATCGTTATAATCTGGCTGTGGTATAAATACTTCAGCGGAAACTTACTTAAGATGTTATTGATTTGTTTTCTTATCTTGTTTTAAAGTTATCTAATTACAATATAAATCTAACTAAAAATAAATTTCGTTGTGCCTAGTAAAGTAAATAATTAATTTCCTTGCCAATCAAGAGATTTAAATTTATTGAAATAAACCCATTTTACACAGAGTTATAGTTAATATACAATATATATATTTATTATATAATACCTAAGTATAAAATTTGCATACAATATTTTCCCCGAAATTTTAATTAACCGTCACGGCAGAAATATTTGGGCAATGTTTTCTTTTAGCTGATGTTTATGTTCACCTACAATTAATAGACATCCAGGAGTTAGACAACTGCAGTGGGTTACACATTGAAAAAGGTCAATATTTGGATCACCATAGGCCTATCATGGTTCTTGTCCCCGACAAGAACCATGCTGGATCCGATTTGATACAATTCTCTTGTATCTCTACAAATCAAAGAATTATTTGCATATATTTAACAGACTAACAAGAGGCAATATACAGCTAAATACCTGTGTTGACTAGAGTACTACTACCAAGTGTATTGACTAGAACATTACTACCAAGTGTGTTGATCTGATTAGCTACGAGTCTTACGTTCTAAACGACAAT
>NC_091187.1:19189344-19219344 GCF_040958095.1 Procambarus clarkii
GAGGGTAAACTGACGTCTGCCTCGGACAGGCAAAGGTCTATACTGCCCACATTAATTGGGAAGCTATTATTTGTTTATTTTGTATATATAAGCTATTTACGTAGCTTATATATAGAAAAAACATTATCTAATAGATTACTGATCTTTCTGTGTATGACAGTCAAGGCACAGACCCAGAGGCCAGATTCACGAAGCAGTTACGCAAGTTCTTACGAACGTGTACATCTTTCCTCAATCTTTGACGGCTTTGGTTACATTTATTAAACAGTTTACAAGCACGAAAACTTGCCAATCAACTGTTGTTAATGTTATAAACAGCCTCCTGGTGCTTTGGAGCTCATTAACTGTTTAATAATTGTAAACCAAGCTATCAAAGGTTGAGAAAAGATGTACAGGTTCGCAAGTGCTTGCGTAACTGCTTCGTGAATCTGGCCCCAGAGGACCACGATTGACTCGCCACTAACCTCCCTAGTGGTTATCAAGAAGATATCCGGCGAGATATCTAGCGTTAAGAATAAATTTCATGATATCAATCTTTTGAGAGACTGGAAGTTATTTTCTTTAAGATACTGAAGATAACAAAGTTCAGTTTCTATGGAACTAACGACCCTTAGATCAACTCAATCTCAACCCTTCAATCTCAACTCTGATTGTACCTGATGTGTGAAGTTAGATAACAGTAGAACTTCCTTCAATCCTAGTAGATAATATCCTTTGACTACATAATCCTGGTAGATAATATCCTTTGACAACATAATCCTGGTAGATAATATCCTTTGGGAACATAATCCTGGTAGATAATATCCTTTGGGAACATAATCCTGGTAGATAATATCCTTTGACAACATAATCCTAGTAGATAATATCCTTTGGGAACGTAATCCTGGTAGATAATATCCTTTGACAACATAATCCTGGTAGATAATATCCTTTGACAACATAATCCTGGTAGATAATATCCTTTGACAACATAATCCTGGTAGATAATATCCTTTGGCAACGTAATCCTGGTAGATAATATCCTTTGACAACATAATCCTGGTAGATACTATCCTTAGACAACATAATCCTGGTAGATACTATCCTTAGACAACATAATCCTGGTAGATACTATCCTTAGACAACATAATCCTGGTAGATACTATCCTTAGACAACATAATCCTGGTAGATACTATCCTTAGACAACATAATCCTGGTAGATAATATCCTTTGACATTGTAATCCCTCACTTGTGCTTGATAGAAATCTGTTGCGACCTCTGTGTTGCAGGATGAGTCTATGTTGAACAGTAAATCTGTCTCCGTTGGTATGAACAGTCAACAGTATACTTACAACCGTTGGTGTGAACAGTCAACAGTTAACTAGCCACCGATGGTGTAACCAGCCTGTGGAGCGTTGCTCAGCCCACTCAGCTATGAGCTGAGCAATTCACCTTCCAGCTGATGAGTACAGCATCAGTTGTTCATCTTAAAGTTGATGAGTACAGCATCAGTTGTTCATCTTAAAGTTGATGAGTACAGCATCCTTTCTCAACCTTAGTTATACTGAGGCAACGAGAGAGATTTGGCAATCCGGTTAAATGGGGTGGTATAAGTTATAAGTAGGTGCAGTGTTACTGATACTATGCCCCTAATTTCAAACTTATACCTCTGATACTCGACTCCGTATCTCGTATACCTTTCCACTGATATCGTGTTCTAATCTCAAACCCCATTTACTGTGATTACAATTATATGTCGTGGGATTCAAGAAGATCACATTCATCTTGGCTGTTATCAGCAGTTTCCTGCTGCTATCATTTTGGCTGTTATCGCCAATTTATTGCTGCTGTTATCTTGTTTGTTAGCACCCGTTTCCTGCTGCTATCTACGGAAACGCGATAACAATTGTTATCCGGGTCTGAATTGTTTTTTATTCTCTGTCCAGTTCACTCAATATATTTTTCTCAATGTTTCTCTCAATTTATTTATCTCTGTCTCTCTTTCACAATGTATTTCTCTCTCGATTTGGCTCTCCGTATTAATCCCGCTTTCTTAAGCTTTCTCTCTTTCTCTCTCTATCTCTCTCTTTCCCTCTCTATGTCTCTCCTTCTCTCTCTCTCTCTCTCTCATTTCCAGTGTTATTTCCACCCTAGAGACAGATGAGTAGCAATTCCCCGATGCGCCCAGCCTGAAACTGTCCAATCATCAACCACTTTGATCTAGTTGTTACCCACACGACCACACTACCACACGACCAAACTACCACACGACCACACGACCATACGACCATACGACCATACGGCTACAGAAACGATCAGAGCTGAGGCTTGAGCATGTGAAGTGCATCATTTGACAGCTCCAGTTTCCTTGAGATGTAATAGCCTCTCCCCCAGACGACCTGTCCAGGTCTCTGTCTCTGTCTCTCTGTCAAAACTGCAGAGTTGAGCACCGTAATATCGACGTTCCGTGACCAATAGGTTAGGTAGGATGCTTGGGTTTGAACCTTTCTGATTAGGCAAAACCAGTTTTTTTATTTTTGTATGAAATTTAAAATCGTTAATCTAGTGAAGTATCCAAAAGCCATCCCCTGTTGTGTCACCTGAGGCTACATACTGTCGGACCTGTGATGGTTCGTGATGGTATCACTGTCGATTAGGTTATACTTCTATTATTTTAAGAGGACATCTTCCTCCTCCACCCACATGTACTGCTGTGCTCGCTGCTGCTCAGCTGGTCCCAGCACCCACATGTACTGCTGTGCTTACTGCTGCTCAGCTTGTCCCAGCACCCACATGTCTTAACTGGACACTTGAGAGACAGTAGAGATGTCCTATTCTTCCGCTGTTCAGTCAAGTGCTGGGAACGAGTCTGTTTACATGTTTTAAGAAAGAGAAACGACCCTCTGTGAGACAGCCAAGAGACTGTTATTGGTCTGGTTGAGATGTCGTAGTCGTCCCCCTCCCTTCCCCTATCTTTCCCCCCACTACCCCCTGACCCCAGCTGTTGGGGTTCGGACCCCGCTCTGACGTCATGTAGTGGGGTTCAGAGACTCGCGTGAAATTCTTTCATCTGGTCCTGCCTTGAATTATTCACACGCTCCCGACCCCTTCATACAACATGTTGGGTCCTGCCTAGCTCAGCTTGTGACGTCATCTCAGGGATCTTCATGCTTGTGAAAAGTGTTCCTCTCTCAGCTACCATCACTCCAAATGGTCCTCTCTCAGCTGCCATCTAAATACACAAGCACCCACGCTACCAACAGCCCATAATTCAGATTCTGAATTGCAAATCAGACTAATCAAACAAATATGAGTGGAAGCTGCAAGCAAAACACGCCCAGTCATGGAGGGTTCTGCAGCTGCCAGTTAGTAAATATTGTTGACAGGAGGATTGTCTGGTGTTTGTGGGTGTATTGTGGTGTAGTCTGGTGTTTGTGGGTGTATTGTGGTGTAGTCTGGTGTTTGTGGGGTGTAGATTGGGGTATTTCCCTCTAATTTACGTCACTATCTTTACGTTCATGTTCCTATCATGTCAATCATGTTCGTATCATCTCATATATCATGATCTTGTCTATCCTGTTAAAATCATGACCAGAAGATAAATATTTCTCAGGGTCTGCTCTCAAAAAACTAGTTTACGTTCTCGTATTATTGGATTCCTATCCGGATTGATCCTATTTTCTCAGAGACGAATGACCTTTGTAATCCGGTTTGGTGCGTTTGTGTCTCACAAGCAGATGAAGACAAACAGGCTGACTCAGACCCAAGCAGATTGGAGACCACAGCCGGTCAGACGCACGCACACACACACACATACACACACACACACACACACATAGGAATCTGTACACCAGTTGATTGACAGTTGAGAGGCGGGACCAAAGAGCCAAAGCTCAACCCCCGCAAGCACAAATAGGTGAGTACAAATAGGTGAGTACAGACACACACACACACACACACACACACACACACACACACACACACACACACACACACACAAACACACACACACACACATAAAATACACACACTTTCGTCATATTTTTTCCAGAAGAAGAAATCAATAAAATCCCCTCACTGAAACGATCCAAGTGTGAGTGTGAATTAGAGTGTAAGCTTAACTTAAAGGTTATAAGTACGTGCATATCGAGCGAATGACTCTGTTAAGAGTTCTAGATAAGTTAGTAGTCACTCAGTCTGCCCTTATATTCCTATTATCTATATTGTCTAACTTTTTCTCTATTCTTAAACCCGTCTTAGGAACACACTTGTTTCTTATTGACAATTATAAGACAAGTAGAGACCCGTTTTTGTATTCCTTTTCTGTTTTATATAAGAAAACTACCCTCTGCCTTGGCGCTCAAACTTGTACCTGTATTACCAGTAATACCAGGAGGGTACAGTGGTACCAGTGGGGTACACAGTAGTACCAGGGGGTACAGTAGTACCAGGAGGGTACAGTGGTACCTGGGGGTACAGTGGTATCAGGGGTATACAGTAGTACCAGGAGGGTACACAGTAGTACCAGGGGTACACAGTAGTACCAGGGGTACACAGTAGTACCAGGGGTACACAGTAGTACCAGGGGTACACAGTAGTACCAGGGGTACACAGTAGCACCAAGGGTACACAGTAGTACCAGGGGTACACAGTGGTACCAGGGGAACACAGTGGTACCAGGGGGTACGCAGTAGTACCAGGGGTTGCAGTGGTACCAGGGGTATACAGTAGCACCAGGGGGTACACAGTAGTACCAGGGTACACAGTAGTACCAGGGGTACACAGTAGTACCAGGAGTACACAGTAGTACCAGGGGGTACAGTAATACCAGGGGGTACACAGTAGTACCAGGGGTACACAGTAGTACCAGGGGGTACAGTAATACCAGGGGTACACAGTAGTACCAGGGGTACACAGCAGTACCAGGGGTACACAGTGGCACCAAGGGTACACAGTGGTACCATGGGTATACAGTGGTACCAGAGGGGTACACAGTAGTACCAGGGGGATACACAGTAGTACCAGAGGTACACAGTAACACCAGGGGGGTACACAGTAGTACCAGAGGTACACAGTAGTACCAGGTTTACACAGTAGCCCCAAGGGTACACAGTAGTACCAGGGGGTACACAGTAGCACCAGAGGGTACACAGTAGTACCAGGGGGTACACAGTAGTACCAGGGTACACAGTAGTGCCAGGAGGTACACAGTAGCATCAAGGGTACACAGTAGTGCCAGGAGGTACACAGTAGCACCAAGGGTACACAGTAGTACCAGAGGTACACAGTAGCACCATGTACTACTGCGAACTTCGTGACACAATGATCTACTGTGAGGGACCTACTCACAAGGCTCAGTTGGGGTTCAGGAAAATATACATCCTGTATAATATAAAGTCCAGGTTGTATGCTTCAAGAAAGTATACACAGCCTTCGTAATACACACGAACAACACCCCCTCCCCCCCCCCCCTCTATTCCTACCCTGGAATCCTTTTAGTGTGGTTCAAAGAGATTTTGCTTCTCGCCTCTTGAACGGATTTAAAACTCCATCTCATATCTCTCTCTTCCAAAATACATATTGATGACCCTGCTATGACTATGTTTGCATCATCAGCTTCTCAAAGATACCTCACGTTTTCACCATTGAGATGGATGAAAACTGAGACCCAGAATTTAGTTCTTGTAAATATTAGAAACCTCATTCGTTATTTCTCCACTGTCCTCCACCCTCTTCTACCTGAGTCCTTAAACCCAATCCTCCCCAAAACCCCCAATCTCTAACCCCAATTTCTAAGCCCAGTTCATCACCTCAACTAAATCGTTCAGCAAATCCTCGATCTTTCAATCCAATCCTTCATCCTCATCTTTCATTCCAATCTGTCTCCCTAGTCCATCACCCCAATCCTTCACCCTTTTTCCTCATCAGAATGCTACTCCCCAATCCCTCAATTGCAACTGTTGACCCCAACCCTTCACTGTAATCCCTAATCACATTCCCTCAACTGCAACTGCTGATCCCAACCCTTCACTGTAATCCCTAATCCCAATCCCCCACTCCAATCGCTCACCCCAGTTCCTCGCGCCCTGGAACCTGGAAACCTGATCGGAAGTGCCCCTTGAGTTCAACATGAGCGGCCATCTTCCCTTTCACGTTAGAAGAGGCCCTCTAAAGCGTGTAGAGGTCACTCTAGAGGCTCTAGGGAAGGTCACTCTAGAGGCTCTAGGGAAGGTCACTCTAGAGGCTCTAGGGAAGGTCACTCTAGAGGCTCTAGGGAAGGTCACTCTAGAGGCTCTAGGGAAGGTACTCACTTTTGTGTCCGTGCTAAGAGCCGCTCTAGAAGATCGGCCGTATAGTCGACGTCGGCTTGTTGAACGGCGTCCCCTTCTCGTCCTGTGGAAGGTGGATAGAGCTTGGTTAGTGTGAGAATAGTGGCGACCGGTTACGTGGTCAATATGAATAGTGGCGACCGGTTACGTGGTCAATATAAGTGCTGGGGCCAGATTCACGAAGCAGTTACGCAAGCGCTTACGAACCTGAACATCTTTTCTGAATCTTTGGCGGCTTTGTTTACAATTATTAAACAGTTAATGAGCTCCGAAGCACCAGGAGGCTGTTTATAACAATAACAACAGTTGATTGGGAAGTTTTCATGCTTGAAAACTGTTTAATAAATGTAACCAAAGCCGTCAAAGATTGAGAAAAGATGTACACGTTCGTAAAGTACTTGCGTAACTGCTTCGTGAATCTCGCCCCTAGTTAGAGTTTCTAGGTAGGGATTATCAGTGCCTTTTGGGTCCGAAGTTGGAACAAAAGCTCACTGGCTTTTGTTCCAATTTCCAATTTCACTGCCTGTTTGTCGGTAGTGGTTAAAGGTAACGGATTATTGTGGTTAGTGGTTGATTGGTGCTACCTTTCAGGTAATAGTTGTGATTAGCTCTAGATAGTGATTGGTTTAGTCACGGGTTAATTTGTTTGCAAGTTGGGTTTGAAATCATAGTTTAAGAGGATTAATGTCATTAGTTAAGGGGTTATAATGGACTTAGGGTGAAGGAAGTTATGAAGAAACTAGAGAAAGGGGGGGCCTCTAATGGTAGTTTGGGTGGAGGTTGAGTGATGGTTGTGGTCAGAGGCTGGTAGAGTGGCAGTGCGTCAAAGGGGTAAGTAGTTGTGGTGGTGTTGGTGATTTGAGGTTAGTGATGGTGGTTAGCAGAGGAGGTAGTAGTGGTAGTTTGGAAGAACCACCCACTCAGTTCATCTGGTTTCCGTATCCCCAATTACAGATTTAACAATATCAATATCAACTATTACAGATTTAGCGATATCAACTATCACAGATTTAGCGATATCAACAATTACAGATTTAGCAATATCAACTATCACAGATTTAGCGATATCAACTATTACAGATTTAGCGATATCAACTATCACAGATTTAGCGATATCAACTATCACAGATTTAGCGATATCAACTATTACAGATTTAGCGATATCAACTATCACAGATTTAGCGATATCAACTATTACAGATTTAGCAATATCAACTATCACAGATTTAGCGATATCAACTATCACAGATTTAGCGATATCAACTATTACAGATTTAGCGATATCAACTATCACAGATTTAGCGATATCAACTATCACAGATTTAGCGATATCAACTATCACAGATTTAGCGATATCAACTATCACAGATTTAGCGATATCAAGTATCATAGACTTAATGCAAAACGTGAATGTTTTCCATTCGTGTTTGTGGAAAAAACTGATCAGGCAGCAGAATCATAAGGAAGGTCCTTGTTTACTTTGTAAATCTTGACTATTAGTGAGCTGTCTTAATATGTCTAGGCGACTGGAATCATTCCATTACTTTTCATGTCCTTGACATGTCCAGGTCACGTCTGATTGGTCCGCTGAGTCACAGACCATGGTATTGATTGGCTTGTGTTGTCATTGATGATTGATGAAGCGTCGCTTATAGGTCATTGGTAAGATTATGATCATTGTCATTCGTGGATTGATTGTGGATTGAATTACCTATCTGGATATTGGTTTTGATTGATGGCCAACGTGTACAGGCAGTTTTCCCTACCGGATTTTGTGTTTATGAGGTGATGAGGAGGTGAAGGGGGGTTAGGACGTGAATGGGGGGGGGGGTCAAACAATCATTCTGAACTACATGTCAATGATATAAAAACCATTTCAACATTAGAGAAAATTTCCCTTGGCTCATAACTTTGTAACACATTCATATCCTATGTGTTAGGTCACATGGTTAGGTTCGGGTAATTTAGCACATCAATTTTGTGACGTTGTTACAACTGGAGAGGACGTTGGCAAGGCCAAAATGACCGTCTGTTTGGCCTTGCCAACGTGGGTAAAGCAACCCGTGTCCTGGTCAACATATTGGACTTTTAACTCGAGAGATCTCAATTAATTCCAACAGTCAGCCTAATAGAGGTAAGATTAACAGAAAGTTAAGTCTTATATATGGTTAATCTTTGAGTCTATAGGAAGAGCTTCGAGTCATCCTCGATGTGGAGCGATGAGGAGTTTTCCTCAAGTCATAAACCATTTTGAAACCTATTACTTTATTCATGAAGAATGAGGAGGTGGAGGAAGAGGTGATTAGAAGAGAGAAGAGAAGAGAGAAGAGGAATATAGGAAGAGCAAGTGTATCATGTGTGGATCAAACAGTTGTCTACCTGTCTTGAATCAAATTGTGGTGGTAGTGGTGGTGATAGTGGTGGTGATAGTAGTGCTAATGAGAGTGGAGGAGCTGTCTCACAAGTCTCTATAGTCCTCCTCTTAGAGAGGAAAAACATACGCATCACGGGCTGCATATAATGCTATCCTCGTCACTATTGCCTCAAGCATCTCTCAGAGCAGCTAAGATGTTGCCATGGAGACCAGGTGGGAGTTCTATTAATAGAAGCTTGAACTTAGCGTCTAACTTCAAGCTTATAATAAGCTTGAAGTCAGAACCCGCGCCTTACAAACATACAAGTTATATATATTTATATAGGAAATGACACAAACATTTTATTCATTTTTAAAAATACTTGAAAGTTCGATTTATTCTACAAATAACATACAGGTTATACACGTTCACTCGATATACAAAATACATCCGTAACACACCACTACAGTATACTGCATTACTAATACATCTATGCTTTTTTATTTTGTTTTTCCAAGCTGCAGAAAAAAAATCTGGGTTTTTATTTATAGTACAATAAAACGCACCGGCCACAGAGCTCAGTTGGGGCTCTACACGAGCCACAGAGCTCAGTTGGGGCTCTACACGAGCCACAGAGCTCAGTTGGGGCTCTACACGAGCCACAGAGCTCAGTTGGGGCTCTACACGAGCCACAGAGCTCAGTTGGGGCTCTACACGAGCCACAGAGCTCAGTTGGGGCTCTACACGAACCACAGAGCTCAGTTGGGGCTCTACACGAGCCACAGAGCTCAGTTGGGGCTCTACACGAGCCACAGAGCTCAGTTGGGGCTCTACACGAACCACAGAGCTCAGTTGGGGCTCTACACGAGCCACAGAGCTCAGTTGGGGCTCTACACGAGCCACAGAGCTCAGTTGGAGCTCTATACGAGCCACAGAATTCACACGTAGGCCTCTCAGCCCAGTTACGGAGCTCACTTGGGACTCTCTATATTAGAATTCCAGTCATTCAATCCCCCAATCACAAGGGTTTCTGGTGATTCTCAAAAAAGAAAGATATTGACCAAACCATCAATAGCAGCAAAGATATTGACTAAACCATTAATACTAACAAAGATATAGACCACAGCATCAATATCAACGAACTCAACACCTCACGAAGTACTAAAATTCCCCTCCCTCCCTCCCTCCCCTTTTCCCTTTCCAATCGACAACAACAAGTTTTTAATATGCTCGCTAATCAAAAATCAGGATTCGAATCATAAAGGCTCTATAGAACACCTCACCATAAAGAATCTAAAGGATGAAAGAGAACTGGGTTATCATAAACGGGTTCAGAATCAAAACAGATCCGAGCAGAGTACTGTAAACAGGAAGAGCATTGGATTCTCCTAAAGATTGGACTCGATCTAATTTATCCTTTGAATCGATTCAACACGATTTTGCTTCGTTACATTTTGTATTAATTGTAGTTTGCACGATCTTTATTTTTAGCAATGGATTTATTTTTTTGTAGGTTTAATACAGTAGGTAAACGCCAACTGCATCAAAACGACACATATTAAATGTCGCTAATGAAAATGAGATGAATACCTTGAATATTTCTCATTAAATCGACATGAATATGTAAAAAGATTCTAATCAAAATCCGACGACTTGGATTCAGGAAGGTACATTAAAGTCTTGTAGCGACGTTCCAATAATGTGACAAAAATACAGTTGCGAAGTCAAATTAATAATATCCAGAATGCCTTGCTTCCGAAAATATTATTATATGTGTTATCAACAACACAATCTTCCGTGACCTGGAAACATTTTAATGATTACAGAAGTATTAATACGTATGATAACAAAATAATGAATCATTTTCACACAGGAGACGATTTTATTCCAAACCCTTCCCCCCCCCCATCAGCTCCAAACACCTCAATCCCCCCTCCAACCCAAACACCACGACCCCAGCCCCCCATCAACCCAAACACCACGACCCCAGCCCCCCATCAACCCAAACACCACGACCCCAGCCCCCATCAACCCAAACACCACGACCCCAGCCCCCCATCAACCCAAACACCACAACCCCAGCCCCCCATCAACCCAAACACCACGACCCCAGCCCCCCATCAACCCAAACACCACGACCCCAGCCCCCCATCAACCCAAACACCACGACCCCAGCCCCCCATCAACCCAAACACCACGACCCCAGCCCCCCATCAACCCAAACACCACAACCCCAGCCCCCCATCAACCCAAACACCACAACCCCAGCCCCCCATCAACCCAAACACCACGACCCCAGCCCCCCATCAACCCAAACACCACGACCCCAGCCCCCCTATCAACCCAAACACCACGACCCCAGCCCCCCATCAACCCAAACACCACGACCCCAGCCTCCCATCAACCCAAACACCACGACCGCAGCCCCCCATCAACCCAAACACCACGACCCCAGCCCCCCATCAACCCAAACACCACGACCCCAGCCCCCCATCAACCCAAACACCACGACCCCAGCCCCCCATCAACCCAAACACCACGACCCCATCCACCCTAAACCCAAACACCACCCCCCCCCCCCATCCCTTCCTCTGGAGTCTCATATTCTCAACGGACCAACAAAGGCTTGAAGCAGCGTTCCAATAACCTCACGGAAGCTCTGCAATAAACATGAATTTACTGTATGTAGATTTTAACATACTCAAAATATTTTAATAACGGTTGCATTAAAAATAAAATATTGCATAGTTGCAAAGAAAAAAGTTATTTTTGTTTTTGTTTTTTTTAGCGAAGCGCACAAGGAACCGTCGACCCAGTTATTTTAATGTAAACATTTAGGGTTTCTGGTCCTCCAGAGCTACCGCCGGAAGAATGTATCAATCCGGATTAATCCGGTAGACAAAGCTAAACCGGAGTCACGTATTTACTCGGTTATTATATTAAAATCCGGGTGCTGTGTTCCAGCAATCCCAGCTATGCCCTGGAGGACGGGCGATAATATTTTATTGTATTGCAAGATAAACCGACTCCATGAGCTCCTGGCATGAACGCTCGAGCGCTGACAACTAACGCAGGCAACGAGGCTCTAACAACTGCTCAATATCGCGGGTAATTAGCTCTCCAACCCCAGGACGAGCGCTTCAGGGCTCAAAATGAGCACGTCAGGTCCCTGGAATGCATTAAGAAGTGATGTGGTGGAGGCAGACTCCATACACAGTTGCAAGTGTAGATATGATAGAGCCCAGTAGGCTCAGGACCCTGTACACCAGTTGGTTGACAGTTGAGAGGCGGGACCAAAGAGCCAGAGCTCAACCCCCCCCCCCCCCCCGCCCCCTGCAAGTACAACTAGGTTAGTACACAAGAGAAAGCCAGAGGAAACAGATCCAGGAAGAAAACAAAAATACAAAAAATATTTTGTCGCTTGCCAAAATGAGTTATCTGAGAGAAGCTGAATAAGCAGTGCTGGATTGGTCCACTAAGAAACGGAGGTTTCGAGAGAGATGTGTGAATTACCAGATTATTAGACTACACGAAAGAGCGAACCCATGAGGAATAATAAGGAAATAAGGCAAACATACAATAGAGGTTTCCATGATATTTTCTAAGCTGGAAACTCAGGTGAGTCACGAGATCTAAGTTACCCACTGACAAGAATCTATTGAAAGGCCCACCAACATTGCCGCCACACGAGACGTACCTTACCTTGAGGTTACCTTGAGGTGCTTCCGGGGCTTAGCGTCCCCGTGGCCCGGTCGTCGACCAGGCCTCCTGGTTGCTGGATTGATCAACCAGGACTGATCAACCAGGACTGATCAACCAGGATTGATCAACCAGGACTGATCAACCAGGACTGATCAACCAGGACAGATCAACCAGGACTGATCAACCAGGACTGATCAACCAGGATTGATCAACCAGGACTGATCAACCAGGACTGATCAACGTAGTCATTAAACAACTAGAGGAACAGATGAGAGCCACACTTCATCTCACTATTCTAAAATATTCAGTGGATATTTTATGCAGCTCCCTTGCTATAAATTAAACTCATTAAAAGGGGGAATAGTTACCATACTATTGGAAAATGGCTAATGTGTTTCTGCTTATGCTTTCTTGATCAGACCACACACTAGAAGGTGAAGGGACGACGACGTTTCAGTCCGTCCTGGACCATAACAATCGACTTGAGAATGGTCCTGGACGGGCCGAAACGTGGTCGTCCCTTCACCTTCTAGTGTATGGTCTGGTCAACATACTTTAGCCACGTTATTGTGACTCATCGCCTGCACAAGTATGCTTTCTTCACCTGCCTCTGTTCTCATACTAGCGTCCTCAATATGTAGAAACGTTTACATATTCAGTAACCAGAAGGTGTTGAATAGCTTTCCAGCGTTAACAAACTGCTTCACAAACATAATAACGTTTCTCAACGAGATGATATCATTCAAACAAGAGAGATACGGTTGTGCAGATTGCAGATTCCGTGTTCCTTGATTGTGAAAAGCATTTGACATTATCTCGCACAAAGAGAGTCATATTTAAACAAGATATAGAGGTTTCGAGAATCTAAAATAGTAGTTTGTATTGTTTTCTGAGAGTACCTCACAGGAGAAAGACAAAGGGTCACAGTGAGAGTGAAGATTAGAGAATGGAGATAAGCAAAGAGGGTCACCACGAGGCCTCATTTTGTCCCAAAGGTACGATAACGACCCTACAGGAAATTGGGTCCTTTGAATCATCGGTGGCCGTTGATGAAACGTTGATGAGTGGAATCAGATCAGAGGATGACTGTGATGAATTAGGACATGAAATAGACACTCTTCAAAGGTGGGAAGGGAAAGGAACCATCAGGAGAAACCGCCAACCCATTACGACTATATAGCACTGGGAAAGGGGTCAGGATAAGGATCTGGGATGGGACGGGGGGAAGGAATGGTGCCCAACCACTTGTGGACGATCGGGGATTGAACGCCGACCTGCATGAAACGAGACCGTTGCTCTACCGTCCAGCCCAAGTGATTAGGCACCAGAGGTGTGCACAAACATTAATACTGGACTTTAGTCAAGACAATTGAACAGTTACGAGGATGAGAGCTAAATAACACCAGAACAGCAGTACAGAGAACAAGGAGAATATTTCTTCATCAGATGAGAAGAAAACCACACAGCCAAATATAATGCCAGAGACACACACTCTGGCCCGCGTCAGGATTACCTTCAGAAAATTAGATAAATTTGTCTTTTCGATTGCTATACATAACCTACGAGAGACTTTGCCTAGAGTATGCAGCCGAGGCGAACAATTCCTAACTGCAGAACTTCAAAATAAAGATGAAAAGATATGTAAAAAAAAAGAGCTTAGTTTTGACCAAGGTTAACCTGACCACACTGAAGGAGACAAGGGACTGAGGGGACATGATAACGACATATAATATTCTAAAAACTAATTCGATAGATAAAGGAGGCGGAATAGGTTGGTACTGGTGTGTCGAGGGGCTCCAATACATACCAGAGAGAACTCCTGTGATAGGGTGGAATGGGTTAACCCATTCCATGGAATGGGGTTAGACAATTAAATGTTTAAAGCTTTCTCATCATACAATTGTGTTTGTCAATATGAAAAGAAGAGTGGTGACATTGTTAGAGAATTAAACTAATGATTAAAATGGTTAAAAAGGCTTTGCTAATTAGTTATTGCACCACTCTGCAAGAATATATGGTATTAACTCTCTTTATTTCTCTCTCTCTCTCTCTCTCTCTCTCTCTCTCTCTCTCTCTCTCTCTCTCTCTCTCTCTCTCTCTCTCTCTCTCTCTCTCTCTCTCTCTCTCTCTCTCTGTTATCAGGATATTACATGTGCTAAATGGAAACAAAAATTAGCCAACCTCTCCACCTACTTTCATATTTCCTTTTTCTTTCTTCCTTCCTCTACTTCCTCTCTCCTTTTATCCCTCCCTCCCTCCCTCCTTCCCTCGTGTCCTCCTCTTCCTCCCTACCTACTCACCCTCCCCCATTTTCTCTCACCTCTCTCAGTCTTCACCAGCTGACCTCTCCATTCTCATTCCCATTAATGTCAAGACTCTCTCCCGCCCATTTCTTTATCTTTTCCTGCTCTTACTTTCCCAGACACCCGTATTACATTTTCTTCTACGCATCCTCTTTTTTTCCCCCTCTCATCATTCTCTTTTCTTCCCTCTCAACATCCTCACCCTCTCTCTTCCACTATTCACATCTCTTCTCCTCTGTGTCTCTATTCTCCACATTGTCTCCTCTCTAAATTCCTTCCCTTTCCCCCTTTCCTTCTCTCTCCTCCCTCTCCTCTCCTCTCCCCCCATCTCTGGCAACACCACACACTCCATATTCATGGCAAAATTACCCAGAATAGTATCCCAAAGGGGTGATAGTGAAGGATGAAGAGGGAATTGGGATTATCCCAGACAGAATCTAGTCCCAAAAACTGTCCTTTGAGTTCACTCGTTCCTCTTCTCTCCTTATCCAGGGTCTATTCGTCCTGTAAATCAAAGATACATTGACGAGATATAACCACATGGATAAAAAGTAAGGTTTGCTTTACAGGCTTTAGATTTACAGGCGTCAAATGGCAGGTCAGAAGGTCAAGAACTGGGGGCCAGATTCACGAAGCAGTTACGCAACCACTTACGAACCTGGGGCCAGATTCACGAAGCAGTTACGCAACCACTTACGAACCTGGGGCCAGATTCACGAAGCACTTACGCAACCACTTACGAACCTGGGGCCAAATTCACGAAGCAGTTATGCAAGCAGTTACGAACTTGTACATCTTTTCTCAATCTTTGGCGGCTTTGTTTACAATTATTAAACAGTTAATGAGCTCCAAAGCACCAGGAGGCTGTTTATAACAATAACAACAGTTGATTCTGAAGTTTTCATGCTTGTAAACTGTTTAATAAATGTAAACAAAGCCATCAAAGATTGCGGAAAGATGTACACGTTCTTAAGTGCTTGCGTAACTGCTTCGTGAATCTGGCCTGTGGAAGATAGGGTGAAGTTGGTCAACAATGAGACGGTCTCAGAGAGTTTAGGACGCGTCGTAACAGCTGGGTGGCTGTGACCTGACACGGTTGGGCGAAATTGGTGGCTTATATAAAGTGGAATCCTGTTTACAGCCGTTGATGCAACGCTTTTTATAGGTCCTCGATACGAAGAAGCAGAAATATTGTTCCTGTACACTGTAAGGAGCAAGGAACTTGTTCCTGGACACTGTAAGGAGCAAGGAACTTGTTCCTGCCCTCCCTAAGGATCAACAACATTGTTCCTTCTCTCGTTGAATAAATATTTAGGTCTTAAGTCTCCACTTAAGAGATCTTCATGCACCTCTTATCTCAAGTGTAACCCCTTACAGTTCGTATTTAGTAAATAGATAATAACGACCTCGTAGCCTTTGTTCGTAAATAAATGATAAAAATTATTATTATTTAATGCAAATTAGCTCTTTCCACTCATGCCATTATTACACCCAGATAAAAATAACCCGGCTGCCTCTAAATTATTTGTAACGAGAAATTTACATAAACGCAGTTGGGGAAAATACACATAAACATTATCTCTGCCTCTCGTGTTCAGTTCTTGGTAGTTTATACATGTTTTATGAGTTATTAAAGGCCTCACTTCGCCTCTGAGGTCGTGGTTGATTGATTGACTAGTAGCACTGGCTATGGTGATCCCGTTAGTGGACTTACCTGGCACAGGACCGGAGCTATATGCCCACCCAATAATCGGCTGGCCTTCTAATTTTCAAAGAAAAACTTTAAAAAGTTCCAGACTATATATATGAACAATAAACAAAAAAAAAATTAAGATAAAACAGTACAGGAATTTCTAGGGTCAAAAATATATATAAATTTTACAGAAAATTTAATCAAAACAAGACATTTTTTCCCGAATATACAAACCACAGAATATATAATTCATTATATACATTATACAACGTGTTAAAGCATTGATGCATTGTGTATCTCAAAGTAAGGTTATCTTTTGATATATATATATATATATATATATATATATATATATATATATATATATATATATATATATATATATATATATAAGCCTATACTTGCATAAACCACAAGTGAAGATAAACAATCTTTGGACAACACCCACCAGTGGGACTCGAACCCAGAAAGCACAACTACCTTCCAGTAGCTGGCATAACTAGTATGCTTTAACCCACTACGCCATCAGACCTTACAAAAGAAGTAGATAGTTCGAGATATATATATCTCAAACATCTCTACCTCCCGAAGGCACCAGATGAGTGAGGGGTCAGTCTGCAATTTTCGTCAAGCCACTGTCAATGTGAGAGAACTCGTGTCCAGCTTATAAGCCTATACTTGCATAAACCACAAGTGAAGATAAACAATCTTTGGACAACACCCACCAGTGGGACTCGAACCCAGAAAGCACAACTACCTTCCAGTAGCTGGCATAACTAGTATGCTTTAACCCACTACGCCATCAGACCTTACAAAAGAAGTAGATAGTTCGAGATATATATATCTCAAACATCTCTACCTCCCGAAGGCACCAGATATGCCGGCTACTGGAAGGTAGTTGTGCTTTCTGGGTTCGAGTCCCACTGGTGGGTGTTGTCCAAAGATTGTTTATCTTCACTTGTGGTTTATGCAAGTATAGGCTTATAAGCTGGACACGAGTTCTCTCACATTGACAGTGGCTTGACGAAAATTGCAGACTGACCCCTCACTCATCTGGTGCCTTCGGGAGGTAGAGATGTTTGAGATATATATATCTCGAACTATCTACTTCTTTTGTAAGGTCTGATGGCGTAGTGGGTTAAAGCATACTAGTTATGCCAGCTACTGGAAGGTAGTTGTGCTTTCTGGGTTCGAGTCCCACTGGTGGGTGTTGTCCAAAGATTGTTTATATATATATATATATATATATATATATATATATATATATATATATATATATATATATATATATATATATATATATATATATAGAAACAATATTCATATTTCCCTTTGATGTACCTGCACAGAAAACGGGTATTATGTTCTCTAATGAGAAATAGAGAACTTGAAAATACATTTAAGAGAGAGAAAGAGTTTTCACTCTCATATTTTAGTTATTGTTTGATATTAATATTGTGATTTGATGTCCTTTGTATTCTCCCACTCTCTCTCTCTCTCTCTCTCTCTCAAATAATAATAATAATTAGCCGTTAATGAACAATTAATAACATTATAATTTGATTTCACTCTCACTAAACATTTACGTTTTCTTTGACGGGCGTATTTCAGCAGTTGTTTTATAGGGGAGACTGCATCAACTTCCCCGGAGGCTATTCTGGTTTTTTAGGGGGAGGGGAGAGTAAATTGTTTTTAAAATGTGTTAATATAGGATGGTATAAAAATATTCTCCTGGTAATCTATCCTTCGGGTACAAAGTGAGTGGGTGTTGAAGAGAGAGGGAGGGAGAGAGAGAGGGAGAGAGGGGGAGAGAGAGGGAGGGAGAGGGAGGAAGGGAGAGTGATAGAGAGAGGGAGAGAGAGGGAGGGAGGAAGGGAGAGTGATAGAGGTGAGAACGTCAGTCCTGTGTTAAAAATACGTTGCCTCTTTAAGTGAAGAGCTGTCAGCGGGTGTATTTATTAGTTATATTTACTATTTGCTACTGTGGGATCAAGCTGTTAGCTCTTGGCCCCGCCTTTCTAACCGTTGGTTGTCTAATGTATTGACTCCTTGATCAATTTTCCTCTATCATATCTATAGACACACACACACACACACACACACACACACACACACACACACACACACACACACACACACACACACACAGGGTGAGAGAGAGACATACAGAAAATATACACATACACTCAGAGAGAGAGAGAGATAAAGTGAGAGGGATACCTGGATGTAGACACGGTCGTCTTGATAGGATAACGGGTTAGAGAGAGAATAATAAGGATAAGAATAGATAATAAGCCAATCGTCTACAGATAATACAAAATAAAACTTGACTGGAACTACAAATTGTCGATTTTATAGCTAAAGAAACTCCAAAAATAGATATTAGCATCGATAAACACAAATCTTAAGGGGCATTGCAGTCAGTAATTCACGTTTTTCCGTGGTCGTAGAATGGTCGAATATGTTTCGACCTCATATCTTAATGAAGCCAAATGTCTGGTACTCGTCAGTGATTGGTTGGCTGAGGTGATGAAGTTGACTATGTACCAGCTCGTCCTCTCCTGGGGGTGGTATTGTTTGTGTAAGGCAAAACATCTTTGTCAAAGCTCGCTATGTGCCTTGGGTAAATCCATATTCAGTCCTCCTGACCTCTCTTTCTCTTTCTCTCTTCTCATCTCTCTTTCTTGTACCTCTGCGTCATATGTTGTTATTTCTGCTTCTTCTCTTGCTGTTCCAACCGCTCTTCTTACAGCTGTTGCTTCTCTTATTGCTTCTTCGATTTCTGCAGCGACGGACGCCACTCTCTTGCACTTCTTAAGACAGATGCTGCAATCAAAAAGCAGTAAATCTTGCAGAGAAATAGTTGGTTCTTGCTGATATCTGTTGTGCTCTCTCTCTCTCTCTCTCTCTCTCTCTCTCTCTCTCTCTCTCTCTCTCTCTCTCTCTCTCTCTCTCTCTCTCTCTCTCTCCTGTGAGTGCTAGGCTGTCGCTCACCCTCTAAGCTCTGGAAACATAATAATAGTTTCAAGTTTCTTTCCCTACTAAACATCACTCTGAAATTACAGTGTCTTGTATATGTAAGTTGCTGGGAGCGGGAAGTAGGAAGAAAATGGGAGGGTGGAAGGAAAACGGGAATACACAAACCACTTGTAAACAGACTTTAACACCAGGATCTTTACATAAATTTATATTCATCAAATAACAACAAATCATCACAGCAACGACAAAGAAACGAGGAAATTAAACGAAAGAAATTAGTCCAACAAAAGGCGAACACCAAAATCAAAATAATTGATGTATAAACCGGAATTAATAATGACTAAATAACCGGAGCACAGTTCAGTAATAATAGTGCCATTAGTGCTATGATGATAAAGCAAGGTTGCATATTGGAGAACGTTTTGTACATTAGGCTTATTAGTGCTCCATAGCACCCAGAGCAATTGATGGTCCAGTCAATCCTACATGAACCTCCAGTCAACCTTACATGAACCTCCAGTCAACCTTACATGAACCTCCAGTCAACCTTACATAAACCTCCAGTCAACCTTACATGAACCTCCAGTCAACCTTACATGAACCTCCAGTCAACCTTACATGAACCTCCAGTCAACCCTACATGAACCTCCAGTCAACCCTACATGAACCTTCAGTCAACCCTACATGAACCTCCAGTCAACCTTACATGAACCTCCAGTCAACCCTACATGAACCTCCAGTCAACCCTACATGAACCTTCAGTCAACCCTACATGAACCTCCAGTCAACCCTACATGAACCTTCAGTCAACCCTACATGAACCTTCAGTCAACCCTACATGAACCTCCAGTCAACCCTACATGAACCTCCAGTCAACCTTACATGAACCTCCAGTCAACCCTACATGAACCTCCAGTCAACCCTACATGAACCTCCAGTCAACCTTACATGAACCTCCAGTCAACCTTACATGAACCTCCAGTCAACCCTACATGAACCTCCAGTCAACCTTACATGAACCTCCAGTCAACCTTACATGAACCTCCAGTCAACCATACGAAGACTTGCAGTCAACCAAGAAACAAATGGCCCTTGCAAGAATAAGCAACAAAGGACAGCATGCAGCCCCTCAGAGACTACAGACTCGTTAATATCTCCAACGACAAATTTCCCGCAGGAAAACCAAACGACTTTTTACCCGTAAACAATGAACGGTCGTCGCAACTTAACCTATAAATAAATAAATAATAATCCTAATAATATTAATTATGATTAATAATACTCATTAATTATGAGTATTATTATAATGTGAATTATATATTACTCATTAGTTTCGTTAGCGGAAGAGTTTGTCACATTGAAAATAATGCTTGTGTAGTGAATCACATTTTTTTGTGTTAATCGAGTATGAGAATGATGTGGTTTAGGCGGGCTGTTGTTGTTAGTGTTCTGTGTGAGATCACTCTTGTTGTTGTTTCAGATTTAGCTACTCAGAACGAAGTGTGCATGTAGCACGGGCTATGGTGAGCCCGTATTTGGGATCACTCGGGTGGAGGGTTGCCTTCTAGGGAGGGTGTTGTAGGGCTTACCCGCCAAACACACACCGAAACTACGACGTTGGTACAACGTTCGAACAAGTTTTAACACCTCCTAACCTGTTATAACAACCAATATAGCAAGTTGTATCAACGTTCTAATACGTCGTAAACACGTTCAGCCAAGATGTAACAACTTTATTACAAGTTGTAACAAGCGGAAAATAGAGACAGTTTAGGTTTGTGTTTCCAGGGTACTGGCCTGTAATCGAAGATGGAAGTGGTGCTGTTGAGACAGAGACACAGAGAGAAAGGAGAGACACAGAGAGAGAGGAGAGACAGAGAGACAGAGAAATAACTGTGCTCTAGCCTACACATATAGATAAGAATAAATGCCAACTGCTACGAAGGGTCATAATAGTCAGCAACTTTCAGCAATATCATCCTTATGAAGGTAATGGCTTGTCACATTTGTGGCTGAGATAACACGAGCCATGATGATAACAGGACTGAATGATGCAAATAGTACCAGATATCCAAATGAAGGGCAAAGTCCTAATGCTTTAAGATGAAGTCAACATATTGAAAATATAGTTTGACTTCTCAGTGCCCATGAAAAGTCAGGCGAGATCACTCAAGCAAGGAAGGCAGCAAAGATACCTTACCCAAGCAAGGAAGGCAGCAAAGATACCTTATCCAAGCAAGGAAGGCAGCAAAGATACCTTACCCAAGCAAGGAAGGCAGCAAAGATTCCTTACCCAAGCAAGGAAGGCAGCGAAGATACCTTACCCAAGCAAGGAAGGCAGCGAAGATACCTTACCCAAGCAAGGAAGGCAGCGAAGATACCTTACCCAAGCAAGGAAGGCAGCGAAGATACCTTACCCAAGCAAGGAAGGCAGCAAAGATACCTTTCCCAAGCAAGGAAGGCAGCAAAGATACCTTACCCAAGCAAGGAAGGCAGCGAAGATACTTAAGAATGTGGTCCAGTGCTGGACTGTCTTCCCACTAACATCAGAATGATGGCCAAGGTGGAACACAGCGCAATAAAAGATATTTTTAAGCTTGACTCCTTCTCCTTGAACTAGTCACAACATCAGAGGAGAAGTCTGAACCAAGCGAGATGTGCGTGGAATTAACTGCCATGCATAATGTCACTATTGTCAATATTCCTCACCTGGCTCAACTTCGTGGACAAGCAGAAGGTGGCACTTGCAACACAAGACGCTCAGTCATCATTATATATATATATATATATATATATATATATATATATATATATATATATATATATATATATATATATATATATATATATATATATATATATACTGTACTCCGTGCGGTTCATAGTCATTTCCCTTCCCTCTACCCTTTTGTACATTCATGCTACAGTATGGATCTTAAGCTGCTTTTTGGCGAACATGAAATTGACTCGCGAGGAGGCGTCCAACAGGGTGACCCCCTCGCTCCTCTCCTTTTCTGCTTAGTCATCAAATAAGTCACAGAGGTCCTGTCCAGCGAGCTTAACATCTGGTTCTTGAATGATGGTACCCTAGCTGGTTCCCAAGACTCAATCCTGGAGGACATCAGAAAAATCCAGGAGCAAGGTGCAGTTTTAGGCCTCACCCTGAACCCTTCTAAATGTGAAATAATATGTTCCAACCAGGGCATCGTAGAGAGAATAGAGGGTCTTCTGCCAAATATCTATAAAACTAAACCTGAAGACAGCACACTCCTAGGAGCTCGCCTGGGGTTGAAAGCCATCGATGAGGTCCTTGATAAGAAAATCGCCGACCTTAAGAGGATGGATGGGAGGATTGAGGATATTGATGCTCATGATGCACTCTACCTCATCACCAGATGTCTGTCCCTCCCCAGGTTAACCTACTTTCTGAGGTGTTCACCATCTTACAGTAGCCAAAAACTAAGTATGACCGGTTACTGAAATCAATGCTAGAAAAAGCCCTTAACCTCTCTCTCGATGACCTACAGTGGAAACAAGCCTCTCTTCCCGTAAGATTTGGGGGCCTCGGAGTTCGAACAGCAACGCAAATCGCTGTTCCAGCCTTCCTGTCCTCCTTATCTACCTGCCCACTTACATCAGCTGGCAGGTGTACATGATCCCAATTTTACACGCTGTGCCACAGAGTGGGCCTCTCGTGCAGGCCAATCACCTCAACCACCATCCCCAGAAGCCCACAAGCAATAAAGCTGGGATGGCCCCATTGTAGACCAAGTTGCTGCAGAGTGCCTGGGTGCTGCAACAACACAACACGACATTGCTCGCCTCACAGCAGTAGCAGCACCACATGCAGGGGATTTCCTGTTAGCAACCCCAATGTCGGCAACTGGCACGCGTCTCACACCACACGCCCTCCGAATTGCTGTGGCCCTCCGCCTTGCTGCCCCAATCCACACCAGATATAGGTGTATTTGCGGCGAGGTGGTGGCTGACAGGTACGGCCACCATGGCCTACTCTGCCAAAGCACAGAGGGATGGCACTCGAGGCACAGTGAAGTTAACGACATCATGAAGAGGAGCCTCACCACAGCTGGATGCCCAGCTGAAAGAGAGCCCCGTTACCTAACGCCCCGTAACTCTGATGCTCTTATTGGTCGCCCGGATGGTATCACAGTGAACCCCTGGAAGAATGGCAAGCAGTTGGTATGGGACTACACGTGCGTATCAACCCTGGCTAACACCTACATTAACCTCAGTGTTGGACAACCAGGTGGCGCTGCCACCCACAGGGAAGCAGCCAAATCCCGTAATTATAGAGAACTGGATCACCACTACAATTTTGTCCCCATTGCTTCTGAGACACTCGGCGCCTGGGGTAAAAGTGCTACCAGTTTTTTGAAGGAACTGGGTTCTAGGCTCATTGAAACAACAAGGGACCCAAGAGCTGCAAGCTTTCTTTTCCAGCGCCTCAGTGTGGCGATACAGAGGGGAAATGCGCACTGCATCCAGGGTTCCTGCCCGCCATCTGAGGAGCTGGAGGAACTCGACAACCTATTATAACCATCTTTGTAACCCATACGTAACTCCTTTTTTGTAACAAAGTTCAAATAAAGTAAATATATATGTGTACATACAAAAGAATGGGGGTGGTAGGAGAAGATAATATTAGTGTTCAGTGAGAAACCACAAGGTCTCCTCTGAATACTTTTTATTTTCTTCTCCGAGGCTATGGGTCCCCACATTGGCACCAGAGGTGGTACCCTCACAAACTTTATATATATATATATATATATATATATATATATATATATATATATATATATATATATATATATATATATATATATATATATATATATATAAAAAATATATATATATATATATATATATATATATATATATATATATAAAATATATATATATATATATATATATATATATATATATATATATATATATATATATATATATATATATATATCCTATAATGTCTCTTGTGATGAAATCATCAAAAATGCATGATTTAAACCTATTTAAATTGCATAATGCAAACAGGTCCAAGACTTGTTGCACCTATACAGCAGTAACTCTCCTTTTGTTAACGACCCAATTAGCATGGAAGCCCCAGCTGAGCACTAACAGTGGGTGGCTAATTGTTCCTGCAACACAGCGCCTTTTCTAGAGTCTCGGATCGTGCGGATAGTTGGAAAGAGGGAAGGGGAATAAGTGGAAAGGGGGGGATAGGAGGGAGGGGAGGGGTTGGTGTGGGATGGGAAGGGAGGGGGGGATTGGTGGGGCTAGGGGGGGCATAGCTGGGCGGAGGACAGGAGAGAAATGGGTAAGAGGTGTATTTAGAAGGTGAAAAGGAGGATAGAATATAGTAGTGAGAAGGAAAGGAAGGAATAGTTACCAGGATGGATATAGGATAGAAAGGGAGGGTGGAGGTAAAGGATAGGGTCGTAGAATAGGATCGGGGTTTGGGAGAGGTCTATATTTACATTTTGATTTATATCTCCACTTGTTAGGTGAAATCATTTATTTTATTTTCTACCGCAGAATAGAGGGAAAATTCTCGGAGTTTACGAAATCATTTATTTTATTTTCTACCGCAGAATAGAGGGAAAATTCTCGGAGTTTACGAGAGACATCGTTAAGTGTGTGGGATGAAGTCGTGTGTGTGTGTGTGACTTGGAGAAGAGAAAGTCAGGTATGTAGGGGATGAATAGTCATGTGTATATTCTCACACAACTTTATTCCCCAGTTCATTTACCTTCCTCCATCCCCCTCCACCTCCCCCCCCCCCTATCCCTCCTAACCATTCGCACACTCCCCCCAACCAGAAGAAACAAATAGAAAAATCCACTCTGAAGCCAATTACCAGGAGGTAATTAGCGTTAATTGGCGACAAGTCAGGTGGGCCTTGATCAACAACATATAACTAAAGGGGCTTTAGTCGGATCACCAATAGCGAGAGAACTGGTCTCTTCGCCTTTAGAGTAATTAACGAGAGAGAGAGAGAGAGAGAGAGAGAGAGAGAGAGAGAGAGAGAGAGAGGGCGTGAATGGACAGTTTGTGTAATTATGAATTTCAATGTAACTAATCAATGGCTTTGAAGGAGAGAACTGCTCTAATACACTGATGTTGGTATTGTGTGTTTGTGTGTTTGTGAATGGGATTTTATTGTTCCCCTTTTGCTCGTTGGGGATTTTTTTTTTGTTTGTGTGTATGTTAGGGGGTATGTGTGTGCGTGTGTGTGTGTGTGTGTGTGTGTGTGTATGTGTGTGTGTGTGTGTGTGTGCGTGTGTGTGTGTGTGTGTGTGCGTGTATGGGTGTGTGTGTGTGTTCATTTGAGAACATTTTGGGGTGTGCATTTTGTGCAGTCTCAAACACTAACTAAATACCTAAAAAAATAAAAAAATAAAAATAATAAAAAAATAAATAATAATAAAAAAATAATAATTATAATAAAAATCTAAGCACTTGAACTGCTTGTATTGCCGGCAAACAAACTTTTCCTCATCAACAAACGCCAAAATTTATCCCATGCGGCCACATAACCTCGCTGTTTAGGAATTAAAAAAAAAAACTTTAAACATGACTCACAAATGATGACGTTCGAACAATTCTCGCTATCGACCTCTGTTCGAATCGCAACTTTGTAAACAAACCCATGTACTAAAATTACAAATTATTACCAAAACAATTTAGATACCAAATCTAACCTAGGGGCAAAATATGTACAGGATGCTAATGTATCATAATATTATATTTGAAAAACTTCCTTACAAAATGCCCAATCACTTGGGCTGGACGGTAGAGCGGCGGTCTCGCTTCCTGCAGGTCTGCGTTCAATTCCAGGCCGTCCACAAGTGGTTGGGCACCATTTCTTCCCCCCGTCCCATCCCAAACCCTTATCTTAACCCTTTCCAACTGCTATATAGTCGTAAGTGGCTTGGCACTTTCCCCCCCCCCCCCCCCCCCCGATAATTCCCTCCCTTGTATGAAAGAACAGTTTAATGCTAATATTGATGACTGCGTCTTTGGGGTCGGCTGCTGGATGGACTGGACATACCCTGAGGACAGGTAATCATATATATAGAACCTCTAACACACCGGCTACACACCTGCTTTAAAGACTCAGTACACATCCACACACACACCCTCAAACACCTGAAAAAAATTTCAATATAATTATCAAATAAAATAATTCGTTCCAAAGGCTGCACAATCATTTGTGTAAAAAGGCAAAAAGGTGGGTAATTAAGGGAAATATTTGACGTCGGAAACTACACAGCAAGAGCTGATATTAGAGGCATTGTGGGGAATGGAGAGATGTGCAATGACCCCGTGTGTGTGTGTGTGTGTGTGTGTGTGTGTGTGTGTGTGTGTGTGTGTGTGTGTGTGTGGGTGTGTGTGTGTGTGCAGATTTTATTAGTTTATGTAAAGATGAATGCATTTTCTCCAAGTATTCATCACTGTCTTTTCCTTACCCTTATTCTCGTTCAGTTTCATCCTACTCATTATCTCCCTCCCCCCCCCCTTCATAGGCCCTCCTCCTCCTCCTCCTCTCCTTCTTCCTCCTCCTCCTCCTCCTTGATTTAATTAAGTCACCCATCTGCATAGCTCTGGGGATTTTACACCCGAGCCCCCTTGAAACCCTTGCTGCAATATCCACTCAGACGTTCTCAGAAACACAGCTGGAAGCGTACCCAGCTGAGTACACAGCGAATATATATACCTTGTATATAGCCAAAAATATATCCGTATGTGTCCTATATATAGCTGAGAATATAAGTGAAAATATTACCGCCAACTATAGTTTATTGTTGAAGGTAGAGGCTGGATAATAGCCAAATATATTGCAAAAATTATTGCAAGGCCCAGGAGTGCATGGCATTGTCCCTCGGGGCAGAGAGGGTTGCTTCTCTCTCTCTCTCTCTCTCTCTCTCTCTCTCTCTCTCTCTCTCTCTCTCTCTCTCTCTCTCTCTCTCTCTCTCTCTCTCTCTCTCTCTCTCTCTCTCTCTCTTTTCTCTTTTACGAGAGAATTTACGAGAGAATTCTTTAGAAATTTTTACGAGAAATTTATTCCCAGGGCATGAAAAAAAATAAGCTCGTCTACGAGCTCGTTAAGCTCGTTTGCGAGCTCGTTAAGCTCGTTGCCTCGTCTTGAGAAGTGGGCAACACCGTTGTGTGCCATGTTATTATTTCTAGTGGCTCGTCTTCTTGTACTGAACATGTTTAAACTATGTATACCTTCCTTATTTTGGAGTCTTATACTGTTTTTATATACTTATACTCTCCCTCTTCTCTCTCTCTCTCTCTCTCTCTCTCTCTCTCTCTCTCTCTCTCTCTCTCTCTCTCTCTCTCTCTCTCTCTCTCTCTCTCTCTCTCTCTCTCTCTCTCTCTTTCTCTCTCTTTCTCTCTCTCTCTCTCTCTCTCTCTCTCTCTCTCTCTCTCTCTCTCTCTCTCTCTCTCTCTCTCTCTCTCTCTCTCTCTCTCTCTCTCTCTCTCTCTCTCTAACTATTCACATAGGCCATACAAAACCACTACAACCCCACCACCATCACCTTTCATCCCCTTTATCCACCAACACTACTAACCACCACATAACCACCATTTACAACCACCAACGACAACAGCCACTGCCACAATCACCACCATCCAATACTACAACAACAACCACCCAACACCACCACCATCTGATTCCCATTGATTTATTGATAAACAGAAACCTCTCATTCAGTAATAATCCACTTGTTTTCGTAAATTAAAAGCTGTTGACTGTCATTGAGAATTTCAAAACAAACAATTATCTTGCTGTTAATGACCCAACTACACATCAGAAAGAAACCACCACGTTTCGGTCCGTCTTGAAGCATAATCAAGTCATGTGATAATTTTCACATCTTACTCAGGTATATCATCTTGCAAGAAGTTTGTCCTCTTGCAATATTTCTTCTGGCAAACTGAGTGGAAGTTTAAGCTTGCATTTCATCTCGAGTGCTTTCTTCGGATGCTTTATTTCCTGAGTGATCAAATGCTCTAATTATTGACTGTTCGGATTCTCTAACTCTTGAGTTCGGATGCTCTAATTTGAGTGTTCAAATTGTAGTTGTTTCTTAGTGTTCGGATGCTAATTTATGAATGTTCAGATATTCTAGTTCTTGAGTGTTCGGATGCAGTAATTCTTAAGTGTTCAAATTCAGACATTCTTAAGTGTTCAGATACACTTGTTCCTGCTCTTGAATACATACACAGTGCCAAGGTGTGTATTCTGTATGCTTCAGGCACGTTATTTACCTGAATTTACCTGAGAGCCACTAACCCTCTAGTGGCCTCGATAAGAACAGGAAGCCTGCGGCATGTCAAAAGTCCCCCTCCTTCATTTGGCCTGATAATAAACAGGATATTTATCCTGTTTATCATCTTTATGTATAACATGATGTATGAGTGATGTTATACACTCAGTTCTCTGCAATAATTCAGGTGCTATACATGTTCTACATGTTTGTCATTTGCATGGTTGGGGATCTGCTGCTTTTCACAAAATTCTGTATAATTTTTTGTATAATTTAGATACATTTGTTTCCATTTCACTTACATGAATTGCTCATTGTTAGGCAATGGGTTGAACTGCATAATTCCGATCCTGTCCACACGACTCGGAAAAAAGGCGTAAGCCCCATTACAATTAGTATGCAAAGCCCTGCTATACTGAACGTTACATTCAGAGAATCGGTGCAATGTATCCGGTAACGATCGAATCATTCTGACGAATTACCATCCCATCCGGCCAGGGGCCCCATGCATCTCATTTTTACCGACACTCGATTGATAAGTTTATTGCGAGAAGAAAGGGCTAAGCCACTCTAACTATATGGCTTTTAGAAGTGATGTGAGGATAAGGAGCCGGACTATGAGGGTGCAGTAATGGAACGGTGTCCCTACCAACTGGAGCATCGGGGAATCGAACTTAAGCCACGCAAGCAGCGAGGATTTCGCTCTCTAGTCCAGAGTAATTCGATGATGAGCTCGACACTAGGTGGCGTATGTAAACGTTCAGCAACGACAACATGAAAGTAATATATATATATATATATATATATATATATATATATATATATATATATATATATATATATATATATATATATATATATATATATATATAGGGAGTACCACCTCTAGCTGGAAGAAGGGGGACCCATAGCCTCGGAGGAAACCACGCATAACGCATTAGAGGGAATGTTTAGATCCCCTCCAATACAGTTTCTAATATATATATATATATATATATATATATATATATATATATATATATATATATATATATATATATATATATATATATATGGGGGGGAAAGGAAGGGCTTATGTGTATAAGGTCACTAGTCTTCATGAACTGGTTCTCTCTCTCTCACTCTCTCTCTCTCTCTCTCTCCAAGACCCTTCACAATAGAGATAATCTCTCAAGTTGCAAGTGCCGGAAGCTCCGCACCAACGCAAATCCACTAACAACTCTACAAGACAGCAATCTGGTGTCTGCTAACAACTGAACTACCCCACACTGGGCTAGTGATCAGTTGCTGCCTTGTATAAGCTCTAAACTGTCACTGCGCTCCCTAGTTTCAGTAACCAATATGTGGGTAACACATTGGTTTG
>NC_091187.1:19226844-19269344 GCF_040958095.1 Procambarus clarkii
TTAAAATACTGTAGATCATCTACGTCAGACCACTCCTAGAGTTTGCAGCCTCCACTTAGAGTCCCTATATCCAAAAAAGCACTAAAGGAAATGAGATGGTACTGGGATTATCAACGCGGATAGGGGGTACACACCATCCTCATTGATACCTGTATCTGTACCGAAGATACAGGTACATCTGAGTGCATGTAACCTGTACCTCGAGGAGATACAGGCCACATGCACACACACACACACACACACACACACACGCGCGCGCGCGCGCCTACCACCAGTGTACCAGATACCGGAAAAAGTACCTAAAAAAAGGGATGCATCGTTCAGTACTTTTCTTGGCCACGATTAACCCCAGGCGAAGCACAGACCTGCCCAATATGTTCCGTGACACGACGGTCGACAACAATCACTGAGGGAAGGGAGGTGGAGGAGAGAGATAAAAGAAATCAGAGGAAAGGGAGAGAAAATGAAATGGGACGCAAGAGAGGGCTTATTCATGCCTCGTGCTGGGATTGGACGCGATGCAAGAACACCTGTGGGTGATTAGTTTGAGACGCAGACCTTGCCCCCAGATGGTATCTAAGATGATACCAATCCCCTTGCGATGGTATCAGAACGATGCCCCATTCCCGTAGAGGATTACAGCGTTGGTAGTGCCCCCGAGCAGATAATACAGTGGATGGTTCCGAACTTCAAAATATAACTGGTCCTTTCATCCGCTGATCTAGATGCTGTAAGTGACCTTCCTCCGCGCCCCCCAACCCTAAAGTCCGGACGTGGGTGGACTTTATAGTATCTGACAGCGCCGCTATAAGGCGGATATCTGTGGCTTCCCAGACCAGGAGGCGACTGGGGACTAGGTGGAGACAGAGGACTGGAGACTGGGGGAGACTGGAAACCGGGAAAAGATTGCGAATTTGGGAAAGCGAAAAGAATGGAATCATAAAGCAAGAAACTGTAAGACATTGAGAAAGTAAGAGACTGGGGAATAGGGAGAGACTGAGAGACAACTTAGAGGCTACAAGGACTCACAAGTCGGCCTAACCAACAGACCACAATATGTGGTAACGTCGAGGAATAGTCGTCAAGGATAGTCAAGACTATCCTTGACTATCCATAGTCCTTGATAACCTCAAGGACTAGCTGACTGTGACGTCTTCTTATAACGAAGAGTAAACCAAGCCAAAAATACATGAGGAAACTCGATTTGTGTAATATTAATAGTTATATGTTTTTACTGCTCGAGGTTTAATAATTATGAGCACAAAATTCAGTTTTATACGAGCAGGAGAACAAATTGACAGTACTTAAATCTTAAGTATCCACAAAGCTGTCTTAGATGCTTTGAAGCTGAATGATAAACTTGGGGATAATATAATTTAAAGGCATAGTTATTTAAAAAAAAATTATATAATTTATCCTCTACAACTAAGTTATATTTGACACTGGCACAAAAGTATTACTTTTATTTATTAGAGTACCAAAGTAAATCTTTCCTTCAAGTGCCAATCGATATCCTTAGCTTAGGTGCCAATAGATATCTTCACTGTTAATGCCAATAGATATCTTCACTGTTAATGCCAATAGATAGTCTCACGTCGAGCAGCCAATAGATAATATCATCCTCAGTCGAATGATTTCGCTTCGCCCAAGATTTCTTATAATGAATAGACCATGTTAAAGGTTCCATAAACTTCGTAACTCTTCTTTAATAGAGTTCGATCACTCTTTCCGGGAAAAAGTTGTCGAACACTTTGAAAAGACGAAGAAGGAAATGGGATATAAAGGATTACATCTGTCTGTCTGTCTGTTAACTTCCCAGACAAAGTTTCTTTACATCTGTCCAAGTTAATATCGTTGTCTGTCAGTTAAAGTTGCCACCTGTTTCTTCTGATTATTTTTTGTCTGTTAGATATAGATATATACGTTAAGTCTGTCTACTGCTGGTATCTCTGTGTGTAAATCGGATCAGGTGTGTCTGTACGTAAGGTATATCAGTCTGTAAATCGATCAGGTCTGTCTGTTTTAAGGTTCATCATCATCTTACTCTCTGTAATGTCTGTTTGGATGGACGTCTTCCAAATAAATTAGTTTAAATTAGTTTTGTCATAACTTTGCTTCTGAAAATCTAGTTATCTTTAATAAAACAGTACAAACTACTCTACATGTGTCGATGTTGATAGTAAACGCTATGTAAGTTGCTTCTCGTGAGGTGCTCACTTAAAATGTACAATTATCCTTCACTGTCACTTTAAAACTTATAATCATCCATCTCTGTCACCTTAAAACTTATAATCATCCATCACTGTCACCTTAAAACTTATAATCATCCCACACAAACAACTTACTATCATTCCCCCCTACCACAATTAACCTTCAGACATCATAACCAGCAAACAAACGTATAATTCATCACCTCACAACTCACACAATTTATAAAATTCATCACAGTGGTCAGTCCCCCATTCCCTAAGTACATTGATATCCCAGTATTACACCAGCTAGTAATCTTTCCTCTCCTGGTATCATCAAAGCGAATTACATTTTGGAGTTTAAAAAAATGGAGGAGATATCCCTAAATAATATGCAGGTCAGCGCGTAAATCAATTAGGAAGCGCCCGAACCCCCTTTCAAATAGGAAGGGAAACTCGGGTTTAAATACGTGCAAAGCTTCGTAACGCGGCATAAAATTGTCAAATGTTTGCAACATTTCAATTTTTGGAAATTGGAATTTTGTATTTTCTGGAATGATTTTTTTTTTTTGCGTCAGAGAGCATGAACGAAGGTAAATTTTCCTTTGAGGATAATTGTTCTACAGGTAATTATGGGCGTCAATGACCTTGAGAAAGTGGTGAATCAATTGTTTCTGTGGAACAAGGTGTTTATAGATTATGTTGTATTCACTATGATCTGACAGACCACTGAAGGTGCAGTGATGTGTAGTATAATGACAACAGTGTTGTATGTTGTAGCACTGGAGTGGTATAATTATGTATAATAATATATACATACACTGTATATAATATATTATGAAACTTATACACTTTAGTGGTATAAGTTGCATAATATACATCGTTGTAGAGTGTTGTATAGTACATAATACTGGAGAAGTGTTGTATATCGGCCCGTATAGTGCCCTAATCATACTAAGTTCCTCCAGTATTGTTCGAATAAATCAACAATCAACCCAACACAATCCTCCAATATTAAAACACGTCAAGAAATATTTCCACCTGTTAACCCACATCCTACATCATAAACATCAACTCATCAACTCCGTCCATCAATCACTTCCCCTCACCTACACGGATATGTTTTAAAAAAAAATACAGAAAAGCAAGAGAATGCGACTCGGCCGGGCTGGGACCGAGCCGGGGACTCGGCCGGGCCAAGGACTTACCTATGGACGGTGGGCCAACGGACTCACTCAGTCTACTCCAGGAATTCCATCCCTACTCCAAATCCCTAAATAATACAGTGAGCCAATTAATGTCTCAGACTCAGGACTCGAAAACACGGTCCATTTCCCCATCATGCTGGAGGGAAGAGGAGGGTGGCGATGACAAGGTAGAGAAGAGAGAGAGGGAGAGAAATAGGGAGAGAAATAGGGAGATAAGATGCAAGGGAAAGGCAGGGAATTGAAATAAAAGAAGAGAGAAGCACGCGGGAATGTAAAACAAATGAATGGAGTGATTCGTTTTAAAGCAACTTAGGTACATAACGGTTTACAACTGGATTACTCAAGGGCTAAGGGATTCGTTGCCTGTCGTAGATTACGTTACCACAATCTAATTCTGTCTAATTCTTTATCGCACTGTCTAATGAACACGTTGTGCTGTCAATACTTGTAGTTCTGCGGTCTAAGATGGTCACAGTTCTTTAACCTAACACTGTCTACGTCTGGGTGTTTGTAATCTCTCTCTCTTGTGTCACCCGTAAGTGTTGTCTTGACAGAAGTGATTAGACGGTATGTTCTATGTTATTTTTCCACCGGCCGAGCTAAACCGCCTGTGTGTTCACCCCACCGGGTGAGCTAAACCGCCTGTTTTTCTCAAATGGTCAAACGGAAGCACTAACTCAGCCTCACACTACAGGGGGGCAAAAATGACCAATATTTCATTTGTTTCAATGCGGTCGGAATACAGATTGCATCACTGGTTCCCTGTTGACGGTGTTTCTTCATGATTACCTCAAACGCACTCCAATATTGCACTGTGCTCACCACCACCCAAAAATAATTATACCAAAATGAAAGGAAGAAATATTTTGCATAGTTGATTCCATCAGCAATTTTTATTCGTGATGTACTAAGCTTTTTATTATTTTATTTTATTATATTTTGTTTACTTTTATATCGGTTATTTACACATTTACTCCCGTTAGTGAATATTACATTCCTAACGGACTTTCAAATTTCAATTTAAAATAAAAAGTGTTGCTTTTTCATATATATATATATCGGGCCGCAATTCACGTAAATATTTATATACATATTTCACATCCTGGTGATTTTGGCATAATTAAGGAAATGTCAATTTTTTTGATGACAGTATAAAAATATATATAAATATATAAATATATAAATATATATATATATATATATATATATATATATATATATATATAAATATATATATATATATATATATATATATATATATATATATATATATATATATTTATATATATATATATATATATATATATATATATTATATATATATATATAATATATATATATATATATATATATATATATATTATATATATATATATATATATATATATATATATATATATAATATATAATATGTCGTGATCAACCCCATGATAGACCCCTACCCTTTAATAATCACCCTGCAAAGTTGTGTGAGACTAACCTGAAGCCTCAGGCCTTCACGGACAGACAAACATTCTATTTTATAGATCTAGATATTATATATATATATATATATATATATATATATATATATATATATATATATATATATATATATATATATATATATGTATGTGTGTTTTAAAGTAGAAGTTGCCAGAGATCATTTACTCGTTCCGTCCAACGCATTTCGATGCATTAAAAATGTTCATATTGCAATCTGGATGTTCAAAGCAGACTCGTTGCTCATCCTCTTACCATTGCAAGAAAATGTAAGGCCATATACACGTAATTCTAACTTAATGATCACTAACTCGTCTCCAACATGGTATTTATTTAGTTTACTAGAGAATGCAAACAAGATCAATTCTGTTTACTAAAACTTACTAACCAATTTCTATAGAAAGTGAGTGTACATCATTCACAGGTGGTAGTAATGGTTGTAGCCCTAGTCATAGTATTGTATTATGAGGAGTAAAGGTGGTAGTAATGGTTGTATAAACAGTAATAAAGGTGGTAGTAATGGTTGTATAAACAGTAATAAAGGTGGTAGTAGTGGTTGAATTAACAGTAATAAAGGTGGTAGTAATAGGTGAATAAACAGTAATAAAGGTGGTAGTAATGGGTGAATAAACAGTAATAAAGGTGGTAGTAATGGTTGTATAAACAGTAATAAAGGTGGTGGATATAGTTATAATAACAGTAATAAAGATAGTGATAATTGTTGCATTAACAGTCGAAATAAATTGTGTTGATAATTGATAAAATATTTTTGTAAACAGCATTACGAACTGTTGTGATAATAGTAGAAATTAGAATTGTAATAGTAGCAGGAATAATAGTTATGCTAATAGAAGAAATAATAGTATTAAGAATTGTTGTGAAACTACAATTAGGAATTGTGAATTATGTGACTAACATAATTTAAATAGTTACGTGAATAGTGTGTATTAGTGGTATAATACACACTATAATTATATTGTATAATTATATTGTGATATAGCAGAGCTACCAATATTATCTGATCATTCTTTAAGGGAATAGATGTTAGTAAAACCTGGCGACCAGAAACCGTAGAGTTTTTTCACTTAAGTCCTTGAACATAGTGCATCAGTGGAGTCCTTTACCAGTCCTTTCTATGATGGCGGCTGAGGACGGTTAGATGAATCCAATTTCCTTCAACTCAAGCCTTTCAATCTCCATTTTAAAGTGAATCCCGCACTTCTGCGATGCGGAAAATAAGAATTGTTAGTGTTTAATATTTAGTTAAACGAAATCTTAGAAACGTGACGGGATCTTAGTAAATCTTAGTGTTTGTAAAGGTTCTATCGAGGAATATAAATAGTTAGATTAATGTTTTTTGCTTGTAGTTGAAAAGTCATGTTTTTTTTATAACTAAAATGTTTCATGAAGACAATTCCGGGCATTTATGTGCGTGATATGTTCGTATGTGCATGAGTGTGCTTGCGTGAGTATGTGCACGTATTTATGTATGCGCATTTTGTGTGCGTGCAAAAGTGTGTGTGTGTATGTGAACATACTCGTGTATGTGAACGTATTATCGTGTGTGAACGTGAGCGTTTACAGTTTCGAATTGAGATATGTTTTAATATTCAGAAGTAGACTCGTGGAGCTGAGACCCCCCCCCCCTCTCTAATCGTTACTTCAACGAGTGTCACTTAGTGCCAAAAACACGATAAAATTACGACGCTGTTACAACGTCCTAATACGGCATAAAAACGTCATAACAAGCTGTAACAACTTTATTACAAGTTGTAACAAGCGGGAAATAGAGAGAGTCACGTTGTGTGTTTGCAGAGTTAGCGCATCACGGCTCGGGTTTGTGTATCAGTGATTAAGAAGCAGAGGAAGAACAACTTCAGCCATTAGTGTCGGTACTTCCTCTCACAGATCGCATCACACTTGAAGATGTCTCAGCTTCCGGAGTCACACACGCCACAGACTGCACTCAACCTGTAGTCAAGGTTGCCTACAGTTTGAGGACGGTTGTAGGTTGTAGGTTGAAGGTTGTAGGACGACTAGCCAGGTGTCCTCAGCCCCTCAAAAAATAGGGAGACTAAAGTAATAAGGCAATTCCTCCGGGAGTAATTCCCTGCCAATAGGGTCTCATCTATTCCGATATCATCGAAAAGTACACAGTCACTCGAATTGTATTTCTCGTCAAATAGTCAACTTCTGGGATGATGAACAGATGAATACTCAACCATTTGTTTGTAATATAAGTGATGACCTCAGCACGAAAACTTGCAGAAACAAAGTAAAATACAACCCTGAAATAAGCTAAAAGTGGTACCACCTCTGGTGCAAGTGTAGGGACCCATAGCCTCGGAGAAGAAAATAAAGGGCACTCAGAGAAGACCTTGTGGATCCTCACTGAACACTTTGATATTTTCTTCTCCTACCACCCCCTATTCTTTTTGTATGTGTGTATATATATATCTAACTTTATTTTAATATAATCTTCCCTCTCAAGGAGTAGAGAGAGAGTATGCTGATGTTTGAGGATGCTGGGGAGTGGGAGGTGGTGATGAGTGGGATGCTGTAGAGTGGGAGAGTGGGGATGAAGGGGTGCTGGAGAGGGGGGATGCTGGTGGTGTTGATGGAGGGAGTGTTGGAGGAAGTTGTGCTTCATACTCATCTGTATCAACCTGTTTCTCGTCTTCTTGTTCGTGCTTCACATTCTCCTCTCCTTTCTGTTCTTCCTGATCAAAAATATTTCTACTTTTCCCCATCTTTTCCCACTATAAATTCCTTCAGTTTATGAGCTTTTGTCAGGTTAATTTTCCCTGTGTAAAGTTACCAGTTATTGCGCACATCATCTCTCTCTCTCTCTCTCTCTCTCTCTCTCTCTCTCTCTCTCTCTCTCTCTCTCTCTCTCTCTCTCTCTCTCTCTCTCTCTCTCTCTCTCTCTCTCTCTCTTTCTCTCTCTCTGACTTGCTATCTTTTTAATTCTCAAACACTCTTTCATCTACGTTTTCTCCATCATTTTTCATCTCTTCCAGAGTTATTTCACTTCATGTATTGTCTCATTCGTCATCTTTTTCACGCTTCTTGCTAACTACTAATGAAATACAGCTACTTCCCTTTCCTGCATTCACCCTATTCCCTCACCGCTCTTTCCTATCCACCTCACATCACCCCTTCCCTTCCCTTCCCTCCCCTCCCAAACCCCTTTTCCCCTTTATCCACCCCCAACTCCCCTCCTAACCCCTCCTCCCCCACGCAAGTGGTCTACGGTTCACTCCCATGCCAAAATTGCCACCATTTAATTGCCTGGTTCTGAAGACTTGACAGAGGAGCGCCCCCCTAAGGCTCGCCACGGCAGGCCCGCCACTATGGCAGCTCCCTGGCGAAAGTCTCCGCCGCCAATCAGAGTTACCTGATTGCGTTGCCATTGCCATGCCAAAACGCCGACCCTTTTCCCTCGCCAGTTCTTCCCTAAGTCAGGTCACGAGTACATGGCAAAATGGCAGAAACTGGACAATTTAATACAAAAACGAAATTATCTAAAGGCAAAATTGGAATAGATAATTAGACATAGATTGATGAGGGGGCAGACTGAAACAAAATTCTAATTGAGCCGTGTTTTAGATTCAAGTTATAATTACCTAGGCCTTAAAAAAAAACCTGATCTAATGTATTGTTTTAGGCTAAGGTTAAGTTTGGTCAAGATAGACTCAGATTTAGTTAGCATGTGTTGGTATTTTATATTTGGATATTATACCATTTTTCTCGATTCAGATTAATGTTGTTTACTATTAATAAGTCCGATGATTGGGGACTAACACACCTCACCATAACCTAACCCCAACCTAACCACAACTTAACCACAACCTAACCACAACTTATGCACAACCTCACCACAACATCACCACACCCAACACGACTACATCTCTAAGCAATTGTATTTAGCCTCACAAAATTCTCCCAACTTTTGACATCAGCATTTTGAGTTGGCAGACCAAGAAATAAGAAAATAAGAAAGAACGGCGACTAAATTTCTTAGACATTTACTGAGTTAAGCATTTTTTCTCTGCCTGGATTGATTCCTTTAACTCTTAACTCGGTGTTAAATTATCTAACTGCATAACCTCTCTCTCTCTCTCTCTCTCTCTCTCTCTCTCTCTCTCTCTCTCTCTCTCTCTCTCTCTCTCTCTCTCTCTCTCTCTCTCTCTCTCTCTCTCTCTCTCTCTCTCACTCATAAGAGTAACAGCAAAATCTAATGAATCTCTGTCCAACACTAGCGTTGCTACAATCAATACAGAGTTACTGCTCCTACAATCAATACAGCGTCACAGCTGCTACAATCGATTCAGCCGAGCACATGAGAAGGTCACTAGGAGCCTGTGTAAGAGAGGCAGTAAGGTCAGGTTATTCTCTTCACACCGACATGCTTCTCTAACACTATACTGAGTCAAGATGCTTGTCCCCTGCTTCCGCCACTCTTCACATCTCCCTTGACAAGCATGGATCGTTGCAAGCAACATTAACACCCCCCCCCCCCGTAGAACCAGTCGAAGCGTGATCTCTAAACTGTGTAGGTTGGAACAACAGCAGTGTCAGAGGGAATAGAGACGCAATTAACACAGGTCTCTGGAGAAACAAGCAGCTTCATCCACAAGTGAATCGTCATCGTCAACAAGGCAGAAACCGGGAGTTCTAGGTGTCATGCAGTGGCAGAGACAGCACTACCACCACCGCCTCACGCAGCTGGAATATTTGCAGAATCAGCTTGCAACCGCAGCAGCAGAGAGAGTAACAAGACAGGCATTGACATCTAGGAAAATCAACAAAACAGACCTCAATTGCTGATGCAACAGCGCGCAGAAGAAGCGCCATTAAGAGCAGTTGCAACAGTATTGCCACTAACAGCCCCAACTACAACACCCGCAGCAGCAGTAGCTCAGGCTTCCCCACACAACCAACACGACAGTTAACAGGACACAAGGCTGCCTGAACAGACCATAAACATACCAATATTACCGCCTCCAGCAAACATAAAGACAAAGGCTTGATCCCTGGAAGCTGCGCTGGGTTGCTGGTGGATCTCGTGGCCCTGGAAAGGGGCCAAGGTCGACACCGATTGTTCACAGTTGGCCTGGATCCATAGATCCCGTAGTGCGGTGCAAGATGCCTGGTACTTTTTCCAGGGATTAGAATGGCTCTGGATTCACGGAATTGGTGTATATAGGGCTTAATGTCTTCTTCCAAAGTTTCGGTTTGGGCTGGACTCTGTCAGCTGGAATAATGGACAGTTCTTCTTCGTGGAACCGAAGTTCGTTATATTCATGAACTTGGACGGAATCCAAAGTCTGCACGCTCTCATCAACCTCTGGAATGTAGCCAAGATCTTGAACTAATAGGGCTCCGGGCCTGGGTTACAGAGTGTAAAACTGGTTGGGCAACTTTTGGGACAAGGTCACTAAAAACCTCTTCATTCGTGTGTATAAAGTTGGTGACATAATTGTTCATCGAACCATATTTATTATGCCTATGTCAGGTGATGAGACATGATGACATGAGTGTCAAAAGATGAGATGAATGTGACACGTATCTTATTTAGGTGGAAATAAGTATTATTTGGATTTTGTTTACAAAACTGTGTGAGTCTCCCTCAAAGTCCTCTACTCCCCTGTTCTACGTATCACATTCTTATATACTATCTTGAGATTATCTTGAGGTTATCTTGAGATGATTTCGGGGCTTTTAGTGTCCCCGCGGCCCGGTCCTCGACCAGGCCTCCACCCCCAGGAAGCAGCCCGTGACAGCTGACTAACACCCAGGTACCTATTTTACTGCTAGGTAACAGGAGCATAGGATGAAAGAAACTCTGCCCATTGTTTCTCGCCGGCGCCTGGGATCGAACCCAGGACCACAGGATCACAAGACCAGCGTGCTGTCCGCTCGGCCGACGGGCTCCCTACTAGAGAGAGAGCAGGGTAGGGAGCCTGACCCCTACCACTCTCTGGCGTGAGGCGTCTTACCCTTCCAACACAATGCCCGTTCATCACCAAGTTTTTGTGTTGCCAGAAAGTTATATGAGCAGTAAATGTCACAAGAATACAGTTTGTTGTTGATGCCAGCGCGGAGGATTGTGGGAATTCTGTCTTTACGAATGCCAGCTGGCATTTAATGGGTGTTTTCCGTTGCTAATAACGGATATTAGCACTCTTCGTCTTTCTAAATTTCCCAGGCTTAATTGTGGGAGTGTTGTCGCTGCTATAGCTAACGCCGGTATTTGATTAGAATTCGGGGGGTTTAAATGCTTTACACATCATGGATTGGGCAGCATTTTGTAAACCTCTCTGCGAATACCAAAGCTTTATCTTTCGGAATTAGGTGCACGGTGAATGCCAGCACTGATCGAACTAGTTCATTCATTCCCTGTAGTATTTAGCATAATAATATGAATGAAGTGAATAAGGCAGTGAAGCAGTGACATGAATGTCCTCTCATTCATCATCACTGTGATGATACGTCTCGTGGGGCTCATCTTGTCATGTATCAGTATTAAAACCCTATTAATTGTTTATGTAAGTTGTATTAAAACACTTCTGTTTTAATATCTTTTGTTTTAATGTCGTATTTTATATCTTTTTAATTTGTATTTAAAATGTTGTTAGTAGATTAACTGATGTTATTATTATTTATTATTCTCGTGAGGGTTTAACTAGTAGATAAGGGAGGAAGGTATAGGTAAGTAAAGGAAGGGAGGTAGGAGGGAGTGGGTAAAGGGAGGGAGGTAGGAGGGAGTGGGTAAAGGGAGGGAGAGTGGCAAACGTGAGAGAAAGGCAAACACTTGGAATTGCTTGCTCTTGCATCCTCATCCCTCTACCCCCCCCCCCTCCCTTTCCCACCATCTCTCACTCTCACTCTCTCTCTCCCATTTTCTATCTTTGTCCCTTTCCCTCCTGTCAGCCTCGTAAACCACCATTCCTCTTGATTATGCCGATTGGTGCTGAGCTCTTTCCATTACTCAGCATCACACAGCAATGGTCTCACTCAGGTAGACGAGAGGGTTATATCTTGCTGGTGTTCAGTGAAGACTGACACCTAACACCTTTCTCTGTCTCTGTGTCTCTCTTTCTCTCTCTCCCTCTCTCTCTCTCTCTCTCTCTCTCTCTCTCTCTCTCTCCCTCTCTCTCTCTCTCTCTCTCTCTCTCTACTTCATAACAACAAGATGTCTTCCGTGGTTCATATCTGCAGATATTATTATTTCCTAATTTTTTACTCGTCATTATTAGCAGTAATAAATACTGCCATTAGCATAGCATTCTGACTTTGTATCTATTAAATAATATAATACAAGGACAATGCCTCCTTACCAACCGAGGTCAGCCAAGATCAGGCCACGAAGCCAGATGCCGTCGTGGCTGTGTGTGACTGCTGAGATCGAGGCCATTGTTTATATCCGGCTCCAGGCACCTCGCGCCAGACCCACAGACTTGGCGGGAATCTACGAGGATTTGGGCGCGAGAATCCTTACTTTCCCGCCAGATAATCCCCAAGATGGGACAATCCTCTGGGTGCCTTTTCAGGGGAAGAGGGAGGGGGGGAAGGAATGAAGGGGAGGTGTGACCGGAAGGAGGAGACAGCAAGAGAGCAAATGAGGAGCGGAAGGAAGAGAGGAAGGTTGTAAAGGAGAGAGGGAGAGAGAGAGAGGGTGTGGAGGAGCCGAACGCTGCGTTAACGCCACTTGTGTAATTGGAACCCTCTACACAGGAACCATTAATAACTATACTGCGTGCATCCGACTCTGCAAGGTTGCAATATGTTCCGTCCCTTCTCCTAAAGCCTCGTAAAAGATCGCTTGCAGGCCAGGAACGGCCAATCACTGCTGTTTCTCGGGAAATGTAGTCCCAGGAACCGGAAACAATGGGGAATTAAGCATAAATGTGTGTGTGACCGTTTTCTGTTAATGGAGAATAAGAGGTGACGACCCTCTCGGGGCGCGGGAAACGACAGGGGAAGTGACGACCCTCTGGGACGGAGACGACATCGGAGGAAAAAAAATCATCCACATGAAAAAAGTCAACCAATTCAATTTTTGGTTGCTGTCATCTGGGAAATTATTTTATTAACAAGAAGCAAGAAATGAGGAAATGAGAGCGGCATCAGAGGAGGGAGTCGAAGCCCAGATGTCCTATACCACAGCACCTTCCACACACAACACCATCAACACAGCATCACCTACACACACAACACCCTCAACACAGCATCACCTACACACACAACACCCTCAACACAGCACCACCTACATACACAACACCCTCAACACAGCACCACCTACATACACAACACCCTCAACACAGCATCACCTACATACACAACACCCTCAACACAGCACAACCTACATACACAACACCCTCAACACAGCATCACCTACATACACAACACCCTCAACACAGCATCACCTACATACACAACACCCTCAACACAGCACAACCTACATACACAACACCCTCAACACAGCACCACCTACATACACAACACCCTCAACACAGCACCACCTACATACACAACACCCTCAACACAGCATCACCTACATACACAACACCATCAACACAGCATCACCTACACACACAACACCCTCAACACAGCATCACCTACATACACAACACCCTCAACACAGCATCACCTACATACACAACACCCTCAACACAGCATCACCTACATACACAACACCCTCAACACAGCATCACCTACATACACAACACCATCAACACAGCATCACCTACATACACAACACCATCAACACAGCATCGCCTACATACACAACACCATCAACACAGCATCACCTACATACACAACATCCTCAACACAGCATCACCTAGATACACAACACCATCAACACAGCATCACCTACATACACAACACCCTCAACACAGCATCGCCTACACAAACATCAACAAATTACTATACACTCACGGCATGAGTATTGTACACCTCACAACATGGTGAGTATTGGGGCCCGGAGTTCCCCCAGAATCAAAGATAACTGGAGGCAACATCAGGTAGTTATAAAGCTCTATAAAGTGCTATATAGTTTGACTATATAGCACTTATACTTGCTATCATGACACGAAGATTAACTTGAATCCGGATTAAAGGAAGTGCGTTCTGCTAAATGAATCCCAGGGGCTGGAATCCCTGGGGCTGGAATCCCAGGGGCTGGAATCCCAGGGGCTGGAATCCCAGGGGCTGGAATCCCTGGTGTCTGGAATAGTTTTCCCGTTTCGAAAACTGACGATTTACCTTCTTTTAAGTTGGTGTGGTTAGAGATGGCGAGCAGAGCACTCTTTAAGCTTCGAAGTTATCATGTGATTCAAATCAATCATCACTTAAGGCAGAGCCCAGGAGCTTATGCCCTTTAGTGGATTAAATACTCTACGACGCCATAACGGACTGTCATTCCGACAAATTTTCTGAGTTACTGGAGTCTATGATGAGTTTTCTTACAGGTTTCTGTGTCCTGGAGTAGTGAATGTCAGTCAGGAAGGAACACTAGCAGTCTACCAGTCTACCAATCGTCCAGCCCACCAGTCAACCAGCCAACTAGCCCACTACCCTAACAGTCCATCACCCAACAAAACCAACAAACACCCTGGCCTCACTGACCGTATTAGACCCTTTTCCAATATTTGTTTTGGCTGTCTCCTCCCTCCCACATCTCCCTCCCTTCCCCCCTCCCTTCCCATTCTCCACCCCATCACCCCTCTCCCTCTTTTCTTCATTTTCCCTTCAATCTCTTATTTCAGGCCTCGCTCTGCTTCCATCTCTTTTGTTTCTCTATTCCCCTTTTCTTTATATTCATTCTCCTGTCAATCACTTATACCTCCTCTTTCATGTCTTTTTTCCTAAGTCTCTCCCTTCTCTCTACCTCTACTCTCATTCTCTAAACTTTCAATCTCTATTTCTTTCCTGTCTCCTTGTATATCCTCCTCCTTCTCTTTCCTATTATACTTTTATTCCCTTCTCCTCCTCTTCCTTCCTTATCTTTTTTTCCTTCCTTTCACTTCCCTTCTATGCCTAATTCTTTTTCTTATCTCCGTTGCTTCTCTGTTTTGCGCCGATTTCGTTTTTCCACTCCTTTTCTGCCTCTTTTCTTCTCTGGGTTTCCCCCAGCGGGTCAAGACTCTCCATATAACTTCCTGCCAAGATTCTCTTGAAACTGGAGACGTTTTTGTTGTATTTTGAAGGTAATTTGAATACCTTGGTGTGAGGGAGCATCATCTAGTTATTTATTATCTCTGTTCTCTCTACTCTCTTTCTCTTTAAACCTCTCTCTCTCTCTCTCTCTCTCTCTCTCTCTCTCTCTCTCTCTCTCTCTCTCTCTCTCAACCTCATCTATATCTCTCCTTATAACTTATAAATGGCCGGTTAATACGTTAAAATTTATAAGTAGCCGGTTAATACGTTATAACTTACAAATAGCCGGTTTATAAGTTCTAACTTATAAATGGCCGGTTACAAGTTTTAACCTATAAATGACCGGTTTATGTAACTTATAAATAACCGTTTAATCAGTAATAACTTTCATCCGGTTAATTACATAATTACTTATAAACGGCCGGTTCTTTACATTTTGTTATACGATCCAGAGGTACGGGACACTTGTATGTTAGTAATAACCGGAATCCGGATATATATATATATATATATATATATATATATATATATATATATATATATATATATGAACAAGCCTGAATGGTCCCCAGGACTATATGCGACTATATTCTGGGGTGTGAGTTTTAGTTTTCAGTCATATATATATATATATATATATATATATATATATATATATATATATATATATATATATATATATATATATATATACATATATATGTATACCTGGACACTTTGACACGTGTACCATTGAATCCATATTTTTTAATGCAATAAATGAAATGCTATGGTGAAGATTTTTCATATATGTTTGATATATGGAGATTTGTCATATATTCCGCGTGAACGACAGTGTCGTCCCAGCGGCACAGAGAAGAATTGATCGACCAATCAGAGTCTGGCTGAGGGCCAATTAAACGTCGTTAGTATCGATCAAACACAAATGTTATTAATTTCATACCAAAAAATTGGGTCACAGTTCCGTATATATGTTTTTTTTATTTTTTTAGATTTTTTTTCTATTTATTCCTTAAAAATGGAGCAAATTTCATCGTTTCATATTATTTTTTTAGAATATTTCGTGGTGGAGGAAATTTCATATTTCTAGGTAAAAAAAATCTTCCTGATTTTTTAATGTGTTTCTTTTGGGGAGGGGGTTGGGGGGGGGTTGATGGGGGGGGTTGATGGGGAGGGGGTTGATGGGGGGGGGTTGATGGGGGGGGTTGATGGGGGGGGGTTGATGGGGGGGGAGGGTAAAAACAGTGCATTTAGTTTATATTTGAAGTAAAAGCCACGCAATTTTCCATAACAGCCATGCATATATGTATAAATATATGTATATCTATATATAGACTTTTTAATACAAACCAATTAAAATTAACAACAAATTCTGCCCGTTTCAATTATATATTACTTTTCACGAGAGATAAAACAATAACTTGTTATATATCGCATGATCATTGGCTTTGAAAATATATAAATATAGATTCCATGAAGAATTTTTCGACTGTAAATTAATTTTCATGGCAGGTGTGTAAACAATGAATGGAGGCCCTCAACATGAGGGCCTCATATGTACTTACCTAGTTGTGCGTGTGGGGGGGTTGAGCTCTGGCTCTTTGGTCCCGCCTCTCAACCGTCAATCAACTGGTGTACAGGTTCCTGAGCTTCTCGAGCTTCATCATATGTGTACTTATCTAGTTGTACTTACCTGGTTGTGCTTGTGGGGGTTGAGCTCTGGCTCTTTGGTCCCGCCTCTCAACCGTCAGTCAACTGCTGTTCAGGTTCCTGAGCCTGTTGGGCTCTATCATATCTACACTTGAAACTGTGTATGGAGTCAGCCTCCACCACATCACTGCCTATTGCATCCCATTTGCATTACACACACACACACACACACACACACACACACACACACACACACACACACACACACACACACACACACACACTCCATGTGTGTTTGTGTGTTTTATATAACAAAGCATGTCTAGTAAAACATGAACAAAGATTAAACTGTTATACCCTCTTTAATGTTTGTAATTGAAAACGCTGTATGTATTAGGAGATCACAGGCCTAAGATATTCGTAATTTTCATGGCCAAGCTTTGCATTTATAAAATTTCACCTCAATATTCACATCAACCTTTCTAGAAATGACTTTCACTAAAGTTTCATGGAACAACATTATCTGAGATGAAATTGGCTTATCTCGCCTTTTCTATAAACATCAATGATTGATTGACTGATGAAGCTTAAGCCACACAAGAGACAAAAAAAAACTTATAACTGTATATAACTGTAGTGTCAAGCAAAACAGAAGCAAAAAAAACTGATATCCCAACCAGTATAACGCCTCAGTAATCATATTAGAGGCGAGGCACACAAATAGGTTATCCTCGACATGATAACCTCGGAATTTGCCATTATACAGCCAGTTAAAAATGTATTGTGTCATAACGACTTTGGCGTAGTCGCCTCAAGGCTACAGAAACGGGAAATTGTATTTCTGTCACACTAAAATTAATACTATTAACATACTGTATAACACTTACAAATTTTTCTTAAACGATGATGTAATGTATATATCAGATGAGCTTGTTCAAAAGATGATTGAGTAACATGCAGGCCACTTTATTGACGTCGACTGACCGCTATTGACGTCGACTGACCACTATTGACGTCGACTGACCACTATTGACGTCGACTGACCACTATTGACGTCGACTGACCACAATTGACGTCGACTGACCACTATTGACGTCGACTGACCACTATTGACGTCGACTGACCACTATTGACGTCGACTGACCACTATTGACGTCGACTGACCACTACTGACGTCGACTGACCACTACTGACGTCGACTGACCACTACTGACGTCGACTGACCACTACTGACGTCGACTGACCACTACTGACGTCGACTGACCACTATTGACGTAGACTGACCACTATTGACGTCGACTGACCACTACTGACGTCGACTGACCACTATTGACGTAGACTGACCACTATTGACGTCGACTGACCACTACTGACGTCGACTGACCACTATTGACGTCGATTGACCACTATTAACATTACTTTAACATCAATAATAGTAGTAAAATCTCGTTCAACACTCTCTGGGGCAATCAAACCTACTTCAAAGGAGTCGCTGGTATTCAAAATAGGAGCTGAACCTTCGTAAAGAGGGGCATGAGGGTCGACCACAAACATCCTATGACAGTCGCCATACACTCACTAATCACCCTGCAAAGTTTGATGCTGTGTTTCAACTTCCTTGGCTTTCCCCGAAGTACATATAACATTTCAACAGTAGTCAAGCAGTTTCTCATCAAGTGAATTTTGGGCTTCGTGGAGCTAGAATCAGGGATCACTTTAACTATCAGGGGGAAAGTGTCAAGCCATTTCGACTTTATAGCACTGGAATGGGCTCAGGATAAGGATTTGGGATTGGACGGGGGGAAGGGAATGGCGCCCAACCAATTGGACGGTCAGGGATTGAACGCCGACCTGCATGGAGCGATTTGCATGCTTGTAGGCTACATCTATCTCTTATGGGGCTACATCTACCTCTTATGGACTATATCTACCTCTTACGGGGCTAAATCTACATCTTATACATCTTGGTACATCTACCAAGTTGTGTCAAATATATATTTAGTTACCCTACTGAGTATCTGTAATCACCAGAAACTAATGTAGCCCCAACATCAAACTGACAGACAGATACATTCTTGTTTACAGATACAACATTCACCAGTTCACCAATATAAGGCAAGAAGAGTATACCAAACAAAGAGAGAGAAAGAGAGAGAGAGAGTGAAAGAAAGAGAAAGAGAGAGAGGGAGAGAAAGAGAGAGAGAGAGAGAGAGAGAGAGAGAGAGAGAGAGAGAGAGAGAGAGAGAGAGAGAGAGAGAGAGAGAGAGAGAGAGAGAGAGAGAGAGGGGGAGGGAGGGAGAGAAAGAGAGAGAGAGAGAGAGAGGGAGAGAAAGAGAGAGAGAGAGAGAGAGAGAGAGAGAGAGAGAGAGAGAGAGAGAGAGAGAGAGAGAGAGAGAGAGAGAGAGAGAGAGAGAGAGAAAGAGAGAGTTATACAAACCTTTCCATAATTCCAAACTCATACAACGTGTTCAAACAGACAGATGCAGCGTCAATGGCATGAATCAATCACTTGGAATTGTCAGAAATACTATTTATTTTTAGCCTTATTCAAGCACGTGTAGCTGACTTCGACATTTTTAATGGCGTCTCTTTTTTTAGGCTGATTTAATTACTCATTAGCCATTGCCTTTTGTAATTAGTAATACTGTTGATGGCGTCAGTATGGCTAACAAATATTATATATGTGTAATGAATATAAGGTTTCGTCAGTATTAGCAGTGTCGTTTGAGTCATTTATTTCGGCAGAATATTTACGAATTTTAAAATCGTCATTTTGTACAGTGTATGATATCTAATAGTTTAATTTGCCTCGTTAATTATCATTTATTTGCTAAGTGTTTTGACATGGGGGAATGTTGTGTACTTTATGCATGTTTATTTTATCTGCTTGTGTATCTGAACAGTCTCCTGTCTTATCTAACTACCTTTCTCATGTCTGTTTCTCTCTCTGTCTCCTGTCTTCCCCAACTTCCTCCACCATGGAGGACAGGAGACAGGACTCAAGCTTCGTCACTAGCCAAAAAGGGTTAGTCAAATGACAATTGTAGTTTCCACGTGTCATGTCAACCCAGCGAGGACGATACATATGTATAATATCGCCTGCATTTGGCTGGATACATGTCAGTTATTTTCTAATGCAAGTTGATGGTATTAGAAGGGGAGGGGGTGGGGTGAAGGGAGGATGGGGGAGAGCATTGAAGAAGCAAGGTAAAGGTAAATAGGTAATGACTACTGCCCCTGTTTCTCCCTTGCAAGTCTGAGGGGAGGTTCGAACCCGTTTAACGTCTGAGGAGGTAATCTATCTCCCTCTTACCGCACGTTATTGCTTCTGCTATGACCCGGTGATAGTTTCTCCCATGTATACACTCAAGCTGATACACACTCAAGCTGATACACACTCAAGATGATACACACTCAAACCTATACACACTCCAGCTTATACTCGGGGTTCATCCCATGCAAGTGGGTACGACACAAATACACAAGTCTTACACCTACATGTATGAGTATAAGAGTATGCTGCATGTATTTCCTTCCGTGTATGTAAACGAATATTTATTTCAATTTTGTTATGTGTATATACTGGACGGGGTAGCAAGCGATGGGCGGATTGTCCCCAAAAGGTTCCGTCATCTATATGTGTGTTGAGAGCAAGTGTTGACCCTGTTTTATTGTGCCATAGGGGCCGACTCCACTTATCGGGGGACAATGGGGCCCACCCCAACCTGCCAATGACACCCCTAATCTAGTATGTATTTATTGCAAAGTGGCTTTAAATTATTAAATTATTGGGACTCGGGTACTATCATTCAACTCCGCCGTTTTCAAGGTGGGGGGGGGGGTCGCCTCGGGAGCCAACTTCTCTCCAATGGCAGCAATGGGGACAACCCCCGTTCAGCTTATGTTGGTTATCATACTATTTCCCCCTTTTCTTGAGTCGTCCTCCAAAGTTAAGTGAGGCTGGCCTCAAGAGTCTAGCCACCAACCTTGGACTAACAAACAGATATTTCCTTTGAAAAATGTACATTATTATTTTTATTATAATTATTATTATTATTATTGTTTACGTAACTGAGCAGTTATCTGTAGCAATTTTCAATGTGCAGTGTTTAATTTTCAATGTAAAATGTTCAATTCAAAATACGAGCGTTGAATTCACGAAACTGAATATATAAAAACTCCAAATGCTTAAAATTTAACTTTATAATTATGCAAATTTATTTTGTATATTTGAATAATTGTATTCATAACCTATAAAATATTTCTAGAAAAGAATTAAGCAGTTTTAGTGTCATTACCCAACCCGTTCTCGCAAATTTAATAAGGCAATATTGACTTATTAAATATGTGCATAGGTGACATACTTAACATAATAGTTTCCCTTGAAAAGCTTCATAGAAAACACCGACCTTACCTAACCTACTTAGTATGTTAAGATAAGCATCTTATTGCTTCGTAATTACAATTATTACCTAACCTATAATAGGTATAGGTTAAGTAATAATTGTAATTACGAAGCAATAAGATGCTTATCTTAAGATACTAACAAGGTTAGGTAAGGTCGGTGTTTTCTATGAATCTTTTTAAGGGTATCTATTATGTTTAGTATATCACCTATGCACGTAGTTAATAAGTCAATATTGACTTTACGAATTTGCGAGAACGGGAGAAAGCAACTATTTAGCTAAATTCAGATTAATTATTTATGCATTTATATATGTATGTTACCTTAGCTATTCAGATATTTTATTTTATTAAATTATTGTATTAATCATTACAGATTATATACAGATGGTTTTCATATATTTGATACATGTTTGAATGTTATAATCAATTTCTAGATTCAATTAACCCTTTTATTCGTGTTATTTTTTTGTTATATAACTTGGCTGTTGCTAATTTTAACCATACGAGCGGTTAGGCAAATTAGGTTAAGTTAAACTAACCTGGTTGTGTTATGCAAAGTTATATTAAATCAAGTTATGTTCGGTTAGGTTAGAGTAAGCTATCCTTGGTTAGCTTAGGGTAGGTTAGGTTAGAAAATGTCAGGTTACTTTACGTAACATTACACTAGATTAGGTCAGATTTGGCTAGATTACCCACTAGATTAGTTGGTTAGGTTGGGAAAAATATGAATTAGGTCAGGCTAGGCTAGGTAGGTTAGGCTAGGCTAGGTCGGAGGAATTGTAAGTAATAACGTCGATTTGACAACTCTTCTGATAAAGTCATCTCCTTAAATAGCCTCATTCTGGGGCTGGACGGTAGAACAAAGGTCTCGCTTCATGCAGGTCGGCGTTCAATCCCCGATCGTCCAAGTGGTTGGGCGAAATTCCTTTCCCCCCGTCCCATCCCAAATCCTTATCCTGACCCAAGTGCTATATAGTCGTAATGGCTTGGCACTTTCCCCCCTGATAATTCATTCATTCACTCTGTGTATGAATATCATAATGTTTCTACATAAATACAATGACTATGAATGCAAAATTAACACATCAATTCCCCTTTTAACGACAAACAATCACTCCATCTCAAACACTATCATACAATATCATCACTTATCATCACACTCTCCATTACACAATCATTGCTACAATCACAAGTACGGTTTTAACAACCTAAACAGAATCTTTAACTATACCCAAGTCATCTCAGACCAGTTCTAGAGTATGCAGCACTGGCATGGCATCCCCCCATCAAGCCAATAAATGACCCGTAACGGGCACTGGGAATAAAGCCATTACACCATGACAAGCGGTTAAGGGAACGCATTGTAACAATAGTAAACTGGAGGAGATATGATCACACCATACAAGATACCAAAGGCAATACACAAGGAGGATACGGAAATTTCCCCAACTAAAGGGGGACACTCTCTACTCCTACACCAATCCACGTCCACCAATCCACGCCCACCAATCCACGCCCACCAATCCACGCCCACTCCTTCTCATCCACATTACTAATTAAAGTCATTGAAACCTATATTGCCATTTCGGCTCCGTGGACCCTGTGGCTGCCAGCCAATCATCATCGGTAATTACTAACCATCACAGGTGGGTTGAGTCCTTTCTGTTAGCGAGCGCTCAAGCGTCTGTCAGAGTTGAGGGGAAGTAAGGGGGTGAGGGGGGGATGGTTCTAAGGGGGTAATAGGTAAATGGGAGGTAGAGAGGGCTTGGCTTGTTGATGGGGAAGATGGGTAAGGGGTGATATATATAGGGTAGTAGGTGTGTAAGGGGTAGGTATTGTGGTAGGGAGGGGGGGGAGGGTGTGTGGAGCATGTAGGGGGGGGTGGATGTGGATATGACAGGTGGGTATGACAGGTGGGTATGACAGGTGGATCAGTGTTTACGGTACAGGAAATGGATGAAATAATTTTACAATTAGCAACAAACGGATAAGCAAAGTTGACCTGCAATTGAAAAAACACAAATATTTCGAAAAAAAACTAATAGGCTGCAAAATGTAAATAATAATTCAAATAATAATAATAATAATAATAATAATAATAATAATAATAATAATAATAATAATAATAATGGTGATACGATACTTAATTATAATGTTTTCATGTAAATGTCTAATTTAAATATTTAATGACCAATTAAAACGGTGAATGGAACATTACATTCAGGTGTTGTGACCTGAATGAACACCTGTAAACACATGTTTTCCGGCCATGATGTAGATAAGATAAAAGTAACTGCATTTGTGTATACAGTAGATAAGAGATATGCATATAATCTACCTCTTTTAAAACATTAGATAACCTACATCAGTTCATACATTAGATAATATACATTAGTTTATAGATTAGATGCACTACATCAGTTAGATGATAAGAGAGACGTTGTATTTGTATCGTAATTAATCAAGAGCTTGTAAACCAATATGGTGTATGGCCAACATATTGTATACTTTTTGTTGTATTGATATTGTATGACACTACAGTATATAGGGAGATGAGGGGAAGGAGGGGTAGATTGGGGAGGTCCAGGGAGAGTTTCAGAGGGTAGGGAGAGGGCAAGTGAGAGGTGGAGATGAGAGAGTGAGAGGTGAGAGAAAGAGAGAGAGAGAGAGAGATGTTCAGACACTCTAGTTGTAAACATTACTTGTAACACAACTCAGGAATCTTGAGCCTCGTCTAATTTTGATATTGAGATCTCAACCTACAACCCGTCCTCCTAACATAATGTCGTATTTTGACATATACTCTAAGGCCAAAAATTATCGTACTCGAAAATGGAAGCGGCTCGCGAAATTGACATATCGTCCCGTTTTCTGCTTTGGGTCCTCTGGTCGGTTAGGATAAGGAGGCACTTTAGTACGACTGTTTCTTGACGTTGGGAAAACTTAAGAGGACGAGCTGCAACTTCAGGTTAGCTGGTTTTGCAACACTTAAAAGATGAAGCTGCTTCGTCAAGTAATTCAAAGTTCAGAGCAACACCTGATGCAGAATATCTTCAATTTTTCCTGTTCCCGCGACATGCGAATATTTATCAGTACCAGCAACGTACACATATCTTAGCTGCACCTTCAACTCACGTTAATTAGTACCTGTACCAATAACAAATGGCAATTCAACATTTAATAAGTGTACTTTCAAGAGACACTTATTCTCAGACAAGAGTCTTACCTAGTACCATTCCCCCTTCCCTCTTTAACCCCTTTATTTCCCTCCCCTTTACCTCCCTTGAAACCATTAGCCACACCCCCCCCCCCCCCACCTGGGCAGGCAACCATGCTTGATATATTGCATTTGCATTACACCTGATTGCACGGCGTTGCAGAGCACATCGCTGCATTGTGGGAGAGGATGGGCCCAATAGTGGTATTGTTCACGACCACAGGTCACTTGAACGAGGCACTGGTGTTGAAGGAGTCATTTGAACGTTGTACCGGGGTTGAACGAGTCGCCTGAACGAGGGACTCGTTGAGGCGTTGTCTGGCACTAGTTTAGGTCATGTGGAGTTATGTTTAGGTCATGTGTGGGTTATGTTTAGGTCATGTGTGGGTTATGTTTAGGTCATGTGTGGGTTATGTTTAGGTCATGTGTGGGTTATGTTTAGGTCATGTGTGGGTTATGTTTAGGTCATGTGTGGGTTATGTTTAGGTCATGTGTGGGTTATGTTTAGGTCATGTGTGGGTTATGTTTAGGTCATGTGTGGGTTATGTTTAGGTCATGTGGAGTTATGACTTCTAACTGATCTTCTAATTAAAGTGTTATTTAGGGAATTAAAATATACTTTGGACTAAGCAAGTGATTGTGTTGTGGAAGAGAGCTCAACTGAATGTGTATGTGTTGCTGGATACATATGATGTGTCTTCACCTGTATAATATCTCACCTGCGGTAGGGAGCCTATATGTGTGTATATATGTATACTCCTGTATTTTTTTATAGTTAATGGCCAAGAGTTGGTTTCTACGTTCAGCTTTCCCCACAGATAAATCTGTTGAATATTTTGTATAAACCTGTACACAGAGTATTGTATTTAATGATTTATTTTGAAACCTACTTTAAGCAAGATACACAATGGATATATAAACACACAGCAGCTGGGTACACTTTTCAATGTATATATACACTGAAATATATATATATACAGGGTAGAAAACACATCACATTAAAGAAATACAGATTAAAACGTATAGTTATTTTCTTGGAAATATGTCTTGATATTCGGCTGTAATCTGCTGTATCTGGTGACCCCTGTATCTGGTGACCCCTGTACCTGGTGACCCCTGTATTTGGTGACCCCTGTATTTGGTGACCCCTGTATCTGGTGACCCCTGTACTTGGTGACCCCTGTACCTGGTGACCCCTGTACCTGGTGACCCCTGTATCTGGTGACCTCTGTACCTGGCGACTCCCATTTAAATCAATTTTTACCATTTATCTGCGCTTATCAACGTCGCATGTCACAGCCTTAAAAGTTACCAATTACAATTAGCTGATCCTCCAGGACAGTAATTTATATAAATTATTAGTTGTAATTGGCCTTGTCTGCATTTATCTCGCATACGCATCTTCAGTATTCAATATCTATATTAGAAATGTCTGAAAAAAACGTAATGTTATTCTTCGTATTTTGCGAATACTGTTTTGTAATGGTTAAAGGGAGGTTATGTGATGTGTGTACGACATAATAATCACATATAATTACTATTATAATCCTAACAATAACAAGATTAATATATATAATAAAAGTTACTGTAAGGAATTTCCAAAATCCAGCTTAATGCTTGTTACGAAACTTGTATATTGGTTGCAAAGCTTGCTGGCTGCCCGAGCCTACTAAGCCATACAGACCCAACACAAACACACTGTAATGTAATTTCAAGAGTGTTTATATAACGCCAAAATTTTCCTTCATTTTCCATCAAATTGCTTCTTAAGTTTAATATAAAGTTTCAATACAAATTTACTCTCGAGTCTTAACCTGAGATTTTGAGAGTCTGAAGTAAGCGATTGTGGCTTAATACTTTTATATACTTTTTACGTCTTTATGTTTCTAATAAATGATACTTTTTTATATTTGGTGATGGACAAGTTATTCAAAAGTTGCGAAGACATAAACTACTTTTTTTGCATGAGTTATATCCTCAGCTTTTGTGTTTGTCCTCAGAATATTTGTCTTTGTCCTCAGAATATTTGTGTTTGTCCTCAGAATATTTGTGTTTGTCCTCAGAATATTTGTGTTTGTCCTCAGAATATTTGTGTTTGTCCTCAGAATATTTGTTCAGTCTGAGATTAGCTGCTTTTTCTTCCCTTTTTCCACGCAGTCTCTCTCTCTCTCTCTCTCTCTCTCTCTCTCTCTCTCTCTCTCTCTCTCTCTCTCTCTCTCTCTCTCTCTCTCTCTCTCTCTCTCTCTCTCTCTCTCTCTCTCTCTCTCTCTCTCTCTCTTTCGAGGCTTCGTGGCTGAGTGGATAGCGCCTGTGGGTCGTAGTCCTAATGTCCGGGTTCGATTCCCGCCGCCGGCGGAAACAAATGGGCAGAGTTTCTTTCACTCTCATGTACCTGTTCACCTAGCAGTAAATAGGTACCTGAAAGCTAGACAACTCACACACCTATCCTGTGTGTGTGTGTGTGTGTGTGTGTGTGTGTGTGTGTGTGTGTGTGTGTGTGTGTGTGTGTGTGTGTGTATGTGTGTGTGTGTGTGTGTGGCACCATAAGTAATAATTTATTGAGTTAATGAGTTAATTAAATAAATACTTAAATAAAATATTTATAGACTAATGAACAGGCTAATAAGATAGCAAATAATTAAGCTATATTAAATTATTATTATTTATTTAATAGGCTAAATTATTTTATTATTTAATAGGCTATATTAAACCTATTAAATAATTGAAGAAGTTATTAGATTGCTAATTGAACCAAACTAATAAATAGGTCGGTAAATTGGGGAAAAATTTCAGGAGGATTAAAACTTCAGATATTGTGGATTAATAGGTGGATTAATACGAATATTGTGCTGTAGTGGTTCCAAGACGCCTTGAGGTCTTAGTATTGCTATCCTTAGTGACTAGCAAGAGCTTGCAATGTTGCACGATACAGCTGTGAGAGACGGGTGTGCAGGGTAGGAGACAGAGAAGAGAGGAAGAAGGGAACGAAGAAGAGAAGGGAAGAGACGGAGAGGAAAGGGGCGAAAATACACAGTGAAAAGTTAAAGATTAATAGCTGTACCTTTTCGACTTGTGTTCGCTAGTGTTCTTCAGAGCTGAACTTAGAATAGTTCATGGATGGTTCGTCAGCGCCTCCTGGAGGCCACATCACATGTGTGTTGTGTCCCTACACATGTGTGTTGTGTCCCTACACATGTGTGTGTACGTCCCTACATATGTTCCTCCTCCTCCCTACCACGCACCATTGTCGTATCTCAAAACTCCACAAGAAAATTATTTTCATTAAAACTTTTTGGGGGGAAACTGTTTCATCAGAACTTATTCTTATCTCACCAGGGCCGGCTTAATTACTTAGTCTATAATTAATGACCTAATACAAGTGTCTTACCAAATGTGTTATTCTTGCTGGATTTAATTAAAGCAACAGGGGATGGACAAGCGTGGGCCATAGGGGCATTGATTGGTTAGCGGCAATTTTTGGTCTCTATGATTGGCTGGTGTGGCTGATTATGTCTCTGTGATTGGCTGTTGGGGCTGATTATGTCTCTGTGATTGGCTGTTGGGGCTGATTATGTCTCTCTGATTGGCTGTTGGGGCTGATTATGTCTCTGTGATTGGCTGTTGGGGCTGATTATGTCTCTGTGATTGGCTGTTGGGGCTGATTACGTCTCTGTGATTGGCTGTTGGGGCTGATTATGTCTCTGTGATTGGCTGGTGGGACTAATTATGTCTCTTTGATTGGCTGATGGGACTGATTACGTCTCTGTGATTGGCTGTTGGGGCTGATTACGTCTCTGTGATTGGCTGTTGGGGCTGATTACGTCTCTGTGATTGGCTGTTGGGGCTGATTATGTCTCATTGATTGGCTGTTGGGACTAATTATGTCTCATTGATTGGCTGATGGGACTGATTATGTCTCTGTGATTAGCTGTTGGAACTGATTATGTCTCTGTGATTTGGTCGTGGGATTTTTATATTTGTGATTGGTGAATAGAACTGAATATTATTGCGATTAGTTTATGTAACTATGTACGTGATGATAGATTAATAGATTCCTGGGATAGATAAAATAGAAATGACCAATTATCTGATGATTAACATTGAAAAGTTGTCCTGGTATTACTAGATCTGTCTTTTAATGATAAAACGCAGATTTGCTGTCAGAGGATATTCAGGAAATTTCGCCGTATTCACTTCATTAAAATTGGACAAATATCATATTAAGGATTAACATAATTGTTTGAATAGATCATGGGGACATGGAGATCATGGGACACGGTCCCCATGTCCCCCCCCTGTCGACCATGGGACACGGTCCCCATGTCCCCCCTGTCGACCATGGGACACGGTCTCCATGTCCCCCCCTGTCGACCATGGGACACGGTCCCCATGTCCCCCCTGTCGACCATGGGACACGGTCCCCATGTCCCCCCTGTCGACCATGGGACACGGTCCCCATGTTCCCCCCTGTCGACCATGGGACACGGTCCCCATGTCCCCCCTGTCGACCATGAGACACGGTCCCCATGTCCCCCCTGTCGACCATGGGACACGGTCCCCATGTCCCCCCTGTCGACCATGGGACACGGTCCCCATGTCCCCCCTGTCGACCATGGGACACGGTCCCCATGTCCCCCCTGTCGACCATGGGACACGGTCCCCATGTCCCCCCTGTCGACCATGGGACACGGTCCCCATGTCCCCCCCTGTCGACCATGGGACACGGTCCCCATGTCCCCCCTGTCGACCATGGGACACGGTCCCCATGTCCCTCCCTGTCGACCATGGGACACGGTCCCCATGTCCCCCCTGTCGACCATGGGACACGGAACTCCTCCCCATTGACGTATACGTTCCCCTGCCTTGAGACCTGATTATCGGAAATCATTTTCTGAGCGTGTGACGCCATCTGTGGGCCCCATGTTTGTGTGAAAAAAGTAACCTACAGGACGATGCTCTGTGGGAAGAATGTGGCTGTGAGCGAATCTCTGTGGACAATGTCCGACCATAAATGATAAATTTTCTGTTAGTCGACGTTCGTATACGCGTGACGGACGGGATGATTGACAGGCAAAAAGAGCAGACAGACGGCCAGAGGAAATATCAGACGAATAGACGAATGAACGGAGAAGATAAATTGGTTTACGAACTAAAGAACGGACAAGACAAACTGGTTTACGAACTAAAGAACGGACAAGACAAACTGGTTTACGAACTAAAGAACGGACAAGACAAACTGGTTTACGAACTAAAGAACGGACAAGACAAACTGGTTTACGAACTAAAGAACGGACAAGACAAACTGGTTTACGAACTAAAGAACGGACAAGACAAACTGGTTTACGAACTAAAGAACGGACAAGATAAATTGGTTTACGAACTAAAGAACGGACAAGATAAATTGGTTTACGAACTAAAGAACGGACAAGACAAACTGGTTTACGGACTAAAGAACGGACAGTTGGAAAAGATGACGGAAGAGAGAACGGACTCGCAGATCGAACGAAACAATTTTCTTAAGATCTGAGTCTGAGGACCAGTCAATCGAACGAGCGGACAGAGTCAGAGGACGAGTTTGTCGGGATACTGGACAGTCGTAGGACCCAAGAATTGGATGAATGGATAGACTGATGAGCAGACAATCGGAGGACAGGAATGTCGCAGAACCGGATACTTGGAGAACGAGACAGTTGAACTAGGATGGGATGGAATGATGATTGCTATATCATTCCTTGCTTAAAACTTCTCCTTCCCTGCCACCACCTCCCTGCCACTCTCTAACAACTTCCCTGCCACTCCCTAACAATTTCCCTGCCACTCCCTAACACCTCCCCCTCTCTCTCTCTCTCTCTCCCTCCCTCAAAATCTCCAAATGTGGAAACCAGAAACTAACAAGCCGTCATTAGTTTCAAAACAAATTATATATTCATTTTGGTGCTCCTGCGTCATATTTCAATATAAAAAACAATTTTTGTGACTGACAATTTTGTTAATTTACAAAATATTTTTTAATGTTTTTTCGTGGGAATATTTTTTATTGTTATTTTCTCTCCCTAGGGGAGACTGGAGGTAAGGTAATTACGAGGATTAAACGATATATGTATATATATATATATATATATATATATATATATATATATATATATATATATATATATATATATATATATATATATATATATATATATATATATAGTGTATTTTGGTAGCAGTCTTTCTTGTAAACATATGTTGTTAAATATGACGGAAAAAGTAAGATTAATAATTCTAACACGAATTTTCTCAATATTTCTTATGTTTCTTTTTACTGTCGATGACAATTGAAAAATCAATTCTCCAAACTTCATTTTATTTCTAGTCTGACGCGACGCTTGAACACGTTTCGTAATAACTTATTACATTTTCAAAGACTTTAGTTTACACACACAACTGTAACCTGAAAACACTAAACAGAGTTTTACTTATGCTAACACTAAACAGCTTATCCGTCTTATATACTCGCACTTGAGTGAGGTGATATGTTGCAACATTTTTGGATGAGGTGAACAAACTTTTGACCAACACAAGACAAAACACGGAACAATGGGTATTAATTGGATATATGAGAGCATAAGAATGGAAGTAACTGCAAAGGGCCTATTGGCCCATACTTCCTCTTGATGCTTCTATATTGGTACGAAGTCTTGAAGTGGGGTAGAATATAGTCAACACCAGCAATCAGCAGCCAATTAATGCACAACTAGAGGTAGTCGGTATAACAGGCAGTACCAATGGGCCTATCACAACATCTCCGCCACTAATGACACTACCCATAGCAACTATTGGTAACTCGTACATAAATGAAATATTGTACCCAAAAATGGTTCATTTTTGTACCAATTGAATACTACAAATGGGGCGTTATGAAAAGTGGAACAGCCCCTTTACAACCAAACTGATCCTGTTCTATGCCCTTAAGATGTAATCCTTGGCTAAATATTTGGGCAATTCCTAGGCATAATGTAGTACATATTAAGCTATACTATGCCTTAGAATATTTAGGATGACTGTTGTCTCAGTTCTCGTGCCCTATACAAAACTAACAGCCCAAAACGGGAACGATTTGGGCTGCAACAGTCCAGTTTTGTACATTCGAGCAATAGTTGCTCAAAGTACTATCATTTTAGCGAAAAGGAGACGCCTGGATAATTGAGGGAATTACTAGAAAATTGAAAGGAGATGAAAAAGGAAGATAAGATAATAATCAAGACTGAAGAGAAGAATATCGAGATGGAGGAGGTAAAAGTAAAGGAATGATTCCATCCTATGTGAGAGAAGAGAAGAAGGAAGGGAGAGAGGGTGAGATGAGGGAGAGAAAGGGAGGGAATGATAGAGAGAGAAAAAGAGAAATGAAGAAAGAGAGAGACAAGAAAAGATAGACGAGCAAGGATAGAATGAGGAGAGAGAGAAAGTTTGTAAACAAAGGGGAGAAGGAAGAAATGAACAGTCGATACAGAGAGAGGGGCAGAGTGAGTAATTATTAATTAAGGGAGGGTAGGATAAGATAAGCGAAACCCGGATAAACACAAGAGAAGAATGAAGACAAAATAGCTGTAAAGAATGTATAGGAGACTGACGAAGATTACAAGGAACAAGCGAAAAAGGACAAGAAATAAATACATTGAAAAACATGAAGTAGAATGAAGATTGCCTTTCATAAGTCTCGGATTGGAAGGAATAGGGAGAGAGAGAGAAGTAGTGATTGAAGGAATAAGCAGCAACAAGCAATTGGAATTGTTCTCAGCGATATTCCAGGGCGGACCCTACAATCAATGATTGGAAACAGCGAAGAGAAGAAAAGCAACCAAGGAAGAAAAACCGAATGGCTCAGTTTTATTATGGGAGAAAATAACAGCAAAAGGGTTAATTGCTTTGTGTGTGTGTGTGTGTGTGTGTGTGTGTGTGTGTGTGTGTGTGTGTGTGTGTGTGTGTGTGTGTGTGTGTGTGTGTGTGTGCGTATGCCTAGCCTTTTTGCACCTATTGCGTTATACCTTAACTATTCTGACGTTCAAGTTTGTGACGATCTCCCTTTAACATTCTGCAGTCTTCTTCTGTTTTTACGTTCATGCTATACTTGTTAATAGATTTTTTATAAAATCTATATTTTACATTCTATTCCTGTACTTTTTACTACTTTCTGCTCTCACTGTTACTACTTTCTTGAGTAATGCGGGAGAAGTATTTGTTCTTGTAAGTGATCTAAGACGTGCTTTTCAGCATGACTTTGCACGTGATCCTGGACTTGTTCTTGGACTTGTTCTTGGACTTGTTCTTAGATTTGTTCTTGGACTTGTTCTTGGACTTGTTCTTGGGCTTGTTCTTGGACTTGTTCTTGGGCTTGTTCTTGGACTTGTTCTTGGACTTGGACTTGGACTTGGACTTGGACTTGTTCTTAGAGGTGCCTTTTATGTGTTCATACCATCGCTACTACCAGTTTATTCAGCCTTTTTTCGTACCTTTATCCTAGTAGGATCAGGGTCCAGTCTCCATTGTACCCTTATCCCAGGATCATCAGGACCAAGTCTTTCATTGTACCCTTATCCCAGGATCATCAGGGCCAAGTCTTTCATTGTACCCTTATCCCAGGATCATCAGGGCCAAGTCTTTCATTGTACCCTTATCCCAGGATCATCAGGGCCAAGTCTTTCATTGTACCCTTATCCCAGGATCATCAGGGCCAAGTCTTTCATTGTACCCTTATCCCAAGAGGATCAGGACTCAGCCTCGTTGCTGATATCCACACTTTCGTAAACTTTTCAAAAGTTAGTTTTTTCCTGTTTCTTGAGATTGGGACTCCAGGCCGGTGCTGCGTACCATCAAGCCTCACATAGATGGCGTCTAGTGTGTACGAATAAGAGAGCCTTGATTTTCACAGGGTCGTGGTTCGATCCCCCACCTCGATGGGCTTCAGCAATTGGGCCCCGACTCTATGGTGACGACTCAGTATGGTGTTGTTACTGCTGACTTGTCAGGAGTAGTATGTGCTGGTTGGTAACTTTACTTTAGGTAACTTTACTTTAGGTAACTTTATGTACTTTATTCAGCTTCCTGGAGGGTGTTTGCCTTTCTCAGTCATTATATATTTATAGTTAATAGCTTAGCGAGGCGGACTTCGCCGAGACTTTGTTGGACTTGCACTTAAAAGCGAATTAGTATTATTAGACTTTTTAGCAGAACTTATATATTTTTTTTGTATTAATATCACAATTAAATATAATTGCCTATGAAAGGTTGCATTTGAGAGTGATGTTATGGAGCTGTTGGTGGTAGTGGTGGTGGTGGTGGTGGTGGTGGTGATGGTGGTGGTGGTGGTGGTGGTGGTGGTTGTGGTGGTGGTGGTGATGGTGGTAGTCCTTACCTATCAGTGAATACGGGGGAATGAGGTCAAACACTTCCTGCCCCGCCCAATGGCCTCGTTGGACTTATTGTGACATAATCCAGTAATTCCGACGTTCCAATTATTTGTCAAATCTGTCCTTAGAGTTGTGATTGGAGGATTGATTTGATTGTGATCAAATCATATAAATCAAATCGTCATATATATATATATATATATATATATATATATATATATATATATATATATATATATATATATATATATATATATATATATATATATATATATATATATGACGAGTTTCTCACTGCCATTAAGGGGAAATGTTGGGGAAATTTCTTTTCCTGGTTTTTTCCCCTAAAATGAGCTTCTTTGATATTATATCGCGCGTCGTGTTGGTGGGGAAGGGGGGAAGTTACTAATTGGCTAGTTAGGGTAGTTACCTTGCTTGTTAGGCGAGCCTGTCGGTCCTGAGTGATTCTTTGGAGGTGAGGTTGGAGGGAAGGTAGGAGGAAGCGATGGAGGGGAAAAAATAACGGGAAAAGTGAGAGAGAGAGGGAGAAATAAAAGAAAATAAGAGAGCTAGATAAAGTGGGAGAGAAAGGATGGAAAGAGAGAACAGGGGAATATCAGCAGTGTTGGTAATGAAGTAAGGGTTTAGTTTAAAATGACAGAGAGAGAGAGAGAGAAAGAGAGAGAGAGAGAGAGAGAGAGAGAGAGAGAGAGAGAGAGAGAGAGAGAGAGAGAGAGAGAGAGAGAGAGAGAGAGAGAGAGAGAGAGAGAGAGAGAGAGAAATTACACGTCACCACAACACGTCAAATAAAAGGAACACGAAAGGAATGTGTGGAAGGTGGAGAGGGGTGGCAGGGAGAAAGAAAATAGGTGAGAGAGAGGAGAGATGGAGTGAGAATCTAGGGAGAGAGAGAGAGGTAAGGAAGAATGACAAGAGGGAAGGGAGAGGAGAGAGGAATGCTCCCCTAGTGAGGGAGCCTTGCAGAAGGGGAGCAGGAAAGGTAAAGGGAGGGAAGGTAGGGTGAAGGGAGGGAAGGTAGGGTGAAGGGAGGGCAGGAAAGGTAAAGGGAGGTAAGGTAGGGTGGAGGGAAGAAAGGCAGAAGACAAGGAGAGAAGGACAGATCACACCTGGCAGGCGTCCAAACCCCTTCACTGTGAGGCTTGTACTTGCATGGATGTTCTCCCTTAGATGTGTTTGAAGGGTCGAGCTTTAGCTCTTCATCCCCCTGCCTTTCCAGCGACTGAGTCCTTCATGCAATGATTCGCTCTCTTCCCAAGTGTAAATGATCACAGTCGCCTCTGAGGAAGGATGTAATGGTTGAAGAATATTGAGTGTTTGTGAGTGAGAGTAGCCTGAGTTCTGTGCTTTCGTGAGTGTGTGTGTGTGTGTGTGTGTGTGTGTGTGTGTGTGTGTGTGTGTGTATGTGTGTGTGTGTGTGTGTGTGTGTGTGTGTGTGTATGTGTGTGTGTGTGTGTGTGTGTGTGTACTTACCTAATTGTGCTTGCGGGGGTTGAGCTTTGGCTCTTTAGTCCCGCCTCTCAACCGTCAATCAACTGGTGTACAGATTCCTGAGCCTACTGGGCTCTATCAAATCTACATTTCAAACTGTGTATGGAGTCAGCCTCCACCACATCACTTCCTAGTGCATTCCATTTACTAACTACTCTGACACTGAAAAAGTTCTTTCTAACGTCTCTGTGGCTCATTTGGGTACTCAGCTTCCACCTGTGTCCCCTTGTTCGCGTCCCACCAGTGTTGAATAGTTTATCCTTGTTTACCCGGTCGATTCCTCTGAGGATTTTGTAGGTTGTGATCATGTCCCCCTTACTCTTCTGTCTTCCAGTGTCGTAAGGTACATTTCCCGCAGCCTTTCCTCGTAACTCATGCCTCTTAGTTCTGGGACTAGTCTAGTGGCATACCTTTGGACTTTTTCCAGCTTCGTCTTGTGTGTGTGTGTGTGTGTGTGTGTGTGTGTGTGTGTGTGTGTGTGTGTGTGTGTGTGTGTGTGTGTGTGTGTGTGTGTGTCAAGCAGGACAGCTTCAAACGCAAACTTGTAAACCAAACTATTCAAGCTTAAGGAGGTAGTTCGCTTGTTTCCCAATATAAATCCCCTACATTGCTGTGCCTCTTCTCCTTGCCTCTCCTCCAGCTCCCTCTCCTCTTCATTCTCCTTCTTCCAGTCCACTTCCTTCTATAATTCATCTTCCCCTCTTTCTTTTTCTCATTTTCTCATTCTTTCCCGCCTTCTTTCTCTCTCCTATCTCTCAGTTTCTCCATCATTTTTTATTATCTCTTGCTTATCCTTCCTATCCTGCTCCTCATTCTTCTTATCCTGCTCCTCATTCTTCTTATTCTTCTCCTCCACCTTCTTCCTCTCTTCTATCTCTTCTTTATTTACTGTATATCCTCATTTCTCGTGCTGATTTAGAGGCAACTTTCTCACTGTTAATCAAGACAGTCTTTTCCTGACCTCTTACGCATGCACCTGTGACCTAGACAGAGCGGCGCCAGTGGGGATCGAACCTGGCCCTCCACCACCACCAGGCTGCCTCCGTGGCTAGGGGGGTCGCCAGCACAAGCTCCAATCAGGGTACAGATACCGTGTGAAGTTAAGGCGACGTGCTAGTTAAGCTAACAGTTAGCCGAGAGAAGCGGATAGTTATCGAAGATAGCGGAGACTCACTCAGTTATTCGTGAAAGTCTGGGTTATCTTAGGATAGCTGCAACAAGTTAGATCATAACTATTGCAATGGTGTGCTTGCTGGAGATGATAAGGATATCATCTGCAAGAAACGAGGGTGTTGACGGTATTGAGCTATTATCAGGGGAAAGCGCCAGGCCATTACGTCTATATGGCACTGGGAAGGGGTCAGGATAAGGTTTTGGGATGGGACGGAGGAGGGGAAAAGACTGGTGTCCAATCACTTGTTGACGGTCGGGGATTGAACGCCGACCTGCATGGAGCGAGACCGTCGCTCTACCGTCCAACACAAGTGGTTACAGTGGACGGTAGTGAATGGTTGTTGCACAGATACTTAATGTGCCTTAGGATATCTTCTTGATGTGCCTGAGGATATCATCTTGATGTGCCTGAAGATATCATCTTGATGTTCCTGAGGATACCTTGTTGATGTGCCTGAGGATATCATCTTGATGTGCCTGAAGATATCATCTTGATGTTCCTGAGGATACCTTGTTGATGTGCCTGAGGATATCATCTTGATGTGCCTGAGGAATATCATCTTGATGAGCCTGAGGATACCATCTTGATGTGCCTGAGGAATATCATCTTGATGTGCCTGAGGATATCATCTTGATGTGCCTAAGGATATCTTCTTGATGTGCCTGAGGATATCTTCTTGATGTGCCTGAGGATATCTTCTTGATGTGCCTGAGGATATCTTCTTGATGTGCCTGAGGATATCATCTTGATGTGCCTAAGGATATCATCTTGATGTGCCTGAGGATATTATCTTGATGTGCCTGAGGATATTATCTTGATGTGCCTGAGGAATATCATCTTGATGTGCCTGAAGATATCATCTTGATGTGCCTAAGGATATCATCTTGATGTGCCTGAGGATATCATCTTGATGAGCCTGAGGAATATCATCTTGATGTGCCTAAGGATATCATCTTGATGTGCCTGAGGAATATCATCTTGATGTGCCTAAGGATATCATCTTGATGTGCCTAAGGATATCATCTTGATGTGCCTGAGGATATCATCTTGATGTGCCTGAGGAATATCATCTTGATGTGCCTAAGGATATCATCTTGATGTGCCTGAGGATATTATCTTGATGTGCCTAAGGATATCATCTTAATGTGCCTGAAGATATCATCTTGATGTGCCTAAGGATATCATCTTGATGTGCCTGAGGAATATCATCTTGATGTGCCTAAGGATATCATCTTAATGTGCCTGAAGATATCATCTTGATGTGCCTAAGGATATCATCTTGATGTGCCTGAGGAATATCATCTTGATGTGCCTAAGGATATCATCTTGATGTGCCTGAAGATATCATCTTGATGTGCCTAAGGATATCATCTTCATGTGCCTAAGGATATCATCTTGATGTGCCTGAGGAATATCATCTTGATGTGCCTAAGGATATCATCTTGATGTGCCTGAGGAATATCATCTTGATGTGCCTAAGGATATCATCTTGATGTGCCTGAGGAATATCATCTTGATGTGCCTGAAGATATCATCTTGATGTGCCTGAGGAATATCATCTTGATGTGCCTGAGGATATCATCTTGATGTGCCTGAGGATATCAACTTGATGTGCCTAAGGATATCATCTTGATGTGCCTGAGGATATCATCTTGATGTGCCTAAGGATATCTTCTTGATGTGCCTGAGGATATCATCTTGATGTGCCTGAGGATATCATCTTGATGTGTCTCAGGATAATTTCGTTGTTGGTATAGGCCAGACCTCCAGTGAAATATACAGGGGAAGGTATTTAAGGTTTAGAAAAGGATTGGAAATATATTGCCAATCGTCGTTAGGGAACATTAGGCAGCAAATCCAACAAGTCCTGAGAAATGAGCCAATCACTGAGCCTCGTGTTGTCCTGTTATCGCTGTGAGAATAACTGTGAACGAGGTTATTTTGCAAGGGGGTTATTTTCACTCTTGGGTATCCTGTAGATTTTAACTTGAATGTGTAACTATTTCTCATTGTTGATGTGTGTCAAGGAAATAAAGTCAAATCTTTCCATTTCTAGAGCAAACTGTTTACTATAATATAGTTAGAAATAGATCATTTTAGAGGCTTTAAACTAGAACTGAGCATATTGTTACTTTAACTAATTAAAATGAGATTGCAAGGAACTGCAAAGGAATTCAAACAGCAACAGCTCACTAGATCCAAACTTGTTTGCTGGTTCACTGAGAGCTCACAGTGGTCCAAACAAAGTGAGACACAGTACAGTGCTTGTCTATTTTCAAAGATAAATATATATATATATATATATATATATATATATATATATATATATATATATATATATATATATATATATATATATATATATATATATATATCTTTGAAAATAGACAAGCAAGTTTTCCGCATATATACATATGCGGAAAACCTACATGTGAAAAATAGAGAATGCTAAACGCGTTTTCGGCTTAATTCGCCTTCATCAGTGCAAATAATAATATATAACATGTCTGATACTTTGGAGTGAGTCAGAGTGACCTAAACAGGAACACATAGTCGACACAACCTCCAAATTACTCCTGTTGCCTCCTGCGTTGTCTAGTGATAAATTATCCTGGTCGGTTAGGATAACAGTCTAATGTTGATGGTGGTGGGAAGTGCCAGTGGGAGTGTTCGTTAGTGGTGGGTAGTGGCACCGGCTTGTTTCTCAGTCTGTCTGTCTGTCTGTCTGTCTGTCTCTCTCTCTCTCTCTCTCTCTCTCTCTCTCTCTCTCTCTCTCTCTCTCTCTCTCTCTCTCTCTCTCTCTCTCTCTCTCTCTCTCTCTCTCTCCCCCACACCTTCCTGTCTCTTCATGTTTCCAATTACACTCTCTGAATACAATAAATATTATTTTCCATGTTATCTACCAGCTAAAATCCCACGAAGATTAATTTCTCTGAGAGAGGCACTTGTTATATAATTTATATAATGGCTCGGTGGAGGAATACACAAGGGTCTTAGTGGCTCGGTGGAGGAATACACAAGGGTCTTAGTGCCTCGGTGGAGGAATACACAAGGGTCTTAGTGGCTCGGTGGAGGAATACACAAGGGTCTTAGTGGCTCGGTGGAGGAATACACAAGGGTCTTTGTGCCTCAGTGGAGGAATACACAAGGGTCTTAGTAGCTCGGCGGAGGAATACACAAAGGTCTTAGTAGCTCGGTGGAAACTCAAAATACAATAAGCATCTATTGTCATTTTTCTAATCGTAGGATTTTATCTCTGGAATACATTGAAACTATTTGCGTTTCAGGATTTATTCAACCAGAAATAAACAGTTGCTGTTGAAGAGGTATTCTCCTTTTTTTACAATATTATCCATCAATTGTGTTTTTCGATCGATATTACACCTCAATTTCGTTCACATTATTACTTGAAATCAATTTTCTCGACTTAAGATAATTTCCGAATCTTTTAGGAACTTTATCGCTGTCAGAGAAATTAAAACAGCAGTATCCTTGACTGCTCATGGGTAGGGATAGTCAGAGCTCTCCATCCTTCGTCCATTGTTCTCTATCCCCCCCCCTCTCCTTTGCCCCCTACTCCCGCAAAATATAATCCCTCCAGGTTATACAATTTCTATCCCCAGAAATAATTTCCGACAAAACGGCGATATATCAGAGGAATTTGATTTTTTTATCTGGTATTGCTATCTATCTGTGTCATCCAGGTCTTTTTTATTAGCTTTTTTGTTATCATTCGATTTATTATCAATATCTATTTTATTTATTATCAATATAATATTTCTTATCAATGTCTTTATTAATTTTTATGTCTTTACTATTTTTATTATTTAATTATTTCCATTCCAATATTATTAGTGTTTATATTATTGCAATTTACTCCATTATTTATGTTTTATTTTTGCTTTCTCTTCTTAAGTTACTATGTCTGTGTCATTATTAAATAGAGAGACAGACATACAGACAGAGAATGAGAGAGGGAACGAGAGAGAGAGAGAATGAGAGTGATACAAACACACACAAATACAGAGAATGAAAGAATGAGAGAGATACGGACACACAGAGATACAGAGAATGAGAGAATGAGAGAGATACGGACACACAGAGATACAGAGAATGAGAGAATGAGAGAGATACGGACACACACAAATACAGAGAATGAAAGAATGAGAGAGATACGGACACACAGAGATACAGAGAATGAGAGAATGAGAGAGATACGGACACACACAAATACAGAGAATGAAAGAATGAGAGAGATACGGACACACAAATACAGAGAATGAAAGAATGAGAGAGATACAGACACACATAGATACAGAGAATGAGAGAATGAGAGAGATACAGACACACATAGATACAGAGAATGAAAGAATGAGAGAGATACGGACACACAGAGATACAGAGAATGAGAGAATGAGAGAGATACAAACACACACAAATACAGAGAATGAAAGAATGAGAGAGATACGGACACACAGAGATACAGAGAATGAAAGAATGAGAGAGATACGGACACACATAGATACAGAGAATGAGAGACACACAGAGGGCATAGAGACACGCAAAAACTGAGAAAAACTGCAAAAGAGAATTAAATTATAAAACCTTTACATATATATTAAAAAAAATGCAGACTGGACCAACAGCAGTACAGAATCAAACGATTAATGCATTAAATAAGTAAGAAAACTGTGGAAAGGGATGGGAGGGAACTGTGGGAGGGGGGGAGGTTCTGTGGGGGGAGTTGGGGGGGGAGGTTCTGTGGGAGGGGGGGAGGTTCTGTGGGAGGGGGGGAGGTTCTGTGGGAGGGGGGGAGGGAACTGTGGGAGGGGGGGAGGTTCTGTGGCGAGGGGGGGAGGTTACTGTGGGAGGGGGGGAGGTTCTGTGGGAGGGGGGGAGGTTCTGTGGGAGGGGGGGAGGTTCTGTGGGAGGGGGGGAGGTTCTGTGGGAGGGGATATCATAGGTGGGAAAGGGTGTTGAAGGAGAGGAGAAAGCCATCGATCACCAGAAGGGGGAAACATGGCAAAAATCTCCCCTTTGCTTCCCCTTGATGAGGGGATGAGAGTGACGAATAATTAATTTTGTGGGAAGCCTCATCGTTACCCATCAGAGGGGATTTTTTCCCCCACTTTGGTGAGGGGAAGTCGCTTGATCAACTGGAGCAAAAGGGGATAGAGGGATGGTGAGGTAATTAACAGAAGTACTTGGAAAGGGTAAGGATTTAGGATAGACCGAAGGATAGGAATGGTGCCTAACCCACTTGGACGCTAGAATTTCCTAGAAAATTCATAGAATTTCCTAGAAAATTCCTAGAATTTCATAGAAAATTTCTAGATTTTCCTAGAAAATTCATAGAATTTCCTAGAAAATTCATAGAATTTCCTAGAAAATTCATAGAATTTCCTAGAAAATTCATAGAATTTCCTAGAAAATTCATAGAATTTCCTAGAAAATTCATAAAATTTCCTAGAAAATTTGTAGAATTTTTTAAAAAATATATAGAATTTCCAGATGTGATTTTACACGGAAGTATTGTCGGTGGGGAGACGAAGCGGGTATAATTCATCGGATAACCGGCCGGATATCGCAGCATTTGTTTTTAATGTCCGGTTTAATGGGCAAGAATTTGGCCGGAGTGGAAGCCACATGGTACGCCGTAAAGTGTGTTTATATCACAGAGACTGAAACAAGGTGACTGAGAGACAGTGACTTAGAGACAGTGACTGACAGACAATGACCGAAACACAGTGACTGAATGTTATGGAAACGTTAAATCCCAGCCGAAAACATTAATGATTTTTGGTTATTAGGAAAGTAATTGTTATTACTATATGTTAACAATTTTAATGAAACAATGATAAAACAACAAATGAATAAATAGCAATTTCAACATCCCCAGAATATATATATATATATATATATATATATATATATATATATATATATATATATATATATATATATATATATATATATATATATATGAAAGTATGACTCACGTGACGTCTCTAGAGTATACACTGCCCCTCTACGCCACAATGTAAACTGTAAACCCAATATGATAGCACATTTCGAGCATTTAAACACCACTACGATTACCAATCC
>NC_091187.1:19272958-19282958 GCF_040958095.1 Procambarus clarkii
GGTGATTGAGGAATGAAGGTGAGGTGGGGTGGGTAAGGGTAGAGTAAGGGTGGGTTGAAGATAAGATGAGGAGGGGGTGATGGTGTAGGAGGCCGACAGACGTATTTTAAAAACTACAGGTCAATTTGGGCAAAAATATGATCAATCACAATTGTGACTAATTTACATATTTTCGGTATAAAAAGTCATAATTTAAGACTCCAAATATTTGCGATCACCCTGAATTTCGCTCAAAAATAACGCTCAAGTGTCATATATATGTAAATATATGTTTTAAAATATTAAAAAGGTAAATTATCTATATAATTATTCTTATCTCATAAAATTTAAAAACACATAATTTAGCTTTTCTTTAATAATTGATCACAAAACAGACTAAATTCAGACTAATAGAGAAGTACAGGTGTTTAAGCTCCTCTCAGAAAAAAACCCATCTTCAAACGTATAAATCAAACTCCCTTCTCGAACGTCTTAAACATCACAGAACGTCTCAAAGTTCCCAGAAACATCATAAGGCGTGTGAAGTTCCTTCATAATAATTCCCATCAGAACAAATCAGTCCTCTACTGGGGATATGCTTCTGAAGATTGCTTCAAAACGGGCGTTGAGGGAGCTGGCGACCTCTTGCATAGTTAAATATTTTCTGCAGTGAAGGTTATAAAATAAGCATTTGGTGAGGAGCGAGAATGGCTCAGTGCTCACCTAGTTGTGCTTGCCGGGGGTTGAGCTCTAGCTCATTGGTCAATGGAGGGCAGGTGTTAAGGGAATGGAACTATCAGGAGAAGACGCCAAGTCATCTGGCGAGTCAAGTCGTCTGTTTGTATTCACCCCTTACAAGCCTTGTCTCTGGGTGCTTTCTGGGTAACGCATCTACACGTTTTTTTCCTGCATGTACAGGTATCCTCCACAACCTTCCATGCATGTATAAGTATCCTCCACTACCTTCCCTGCATGTATAAGTATCCTCCACTACCTTCCCTGCATGTATAAGTATCCTCCACAGCATTCCCTGCATGTATAAGTATCCTCCACTACCTTCCCTGCATGTAACGTATCCTCCACTACCTTCCCTGCATGCATAAGTACTCCACTACCTTCCCTGCATGCACAAGTATCCTCCAACCTTCCTGCCTTCCCTGCATGTATAAGTATCCTCCACAGCATTCCCTGCATGTATAAGTATCCTCCACAGCATTCCCTGCATGTATAAGTATCCTCCACTACCTTCCATGAATGCATTAGTATCCTCCACTACCTTCCATGCATGTATTAGTATCCTCGACTACCCTTCCTGCATGAATAGAGCTGGCTGCCACAACCTACCCTTCTACCCTACCATCTTGATCACCCTTCCCTACCCTTCTACCCTACCATCTTGATCACTACTCCTAAGCAATAAAAGTGCAATTTGTGAGAGTAAAAGCAACCCTAACACGTAGTTAAAAAAATATGATTTATAGTAATTAATCCGAAAGTCAGTGCCTTATATGACTGAGAGTTATAAAGTAGGGAACCAGGAACTGAAGCCCAGTTCCAGTCAACACACACACTTAAAATTAGCAACTTCAAGAGTGCTACGGCAGAGAATTAGAATGTCAAGGAAAGTCAATGTTCCAGTATTCTCCAAGAGTTTATGCCTAAGAGCTAGATTTCTCTCCCCAAAGGCTTAGTTGTTTAAAGTAAGCACATACAATCCACGCACACAGGGACCCCCCCATCCCTTCACACACACACACACACACAACACACACACACACACACACACACACACACCACACACACACACACACACACACACACACACACACACACAACACACACACACACACACACATGAGATGTCAGGACACCAGTCAGGTGTACCTGGGAACACACTTGGCTCAGCCTGTGTGCAAAAGTGGGGCCATGTATCACAGGAGCGAGGCTTACAGTGACAAACACGGCACCATCAGGCCCAAGTGCATAAGAGGGTAGCGAATTTCTTTCCCTCTTCCATCACCATCACAAACACCACCAGGAATACCACCCTCACTACACTACCGCCACCAGGACTACCACCACCAGGACTACCACCACCACCACCACCCACCTACCAACAATAACGTCACCACCACCACCAAGAACTACAATACCACCATCACCACTACAACTACCAGCAATATAATCCTCGCTACCCCAACAACAACATATGTGATATACAAGGTTCCTTACACAAGGTTCTAAACACAGTTCTTATGTTGGCCAGCCTAGCATATTCCGCTGATGATATCCATGTGATGTGGATTTTGGGAGATAAGTTCGGTATCATGTTAATCCTCTGATCTTTCTCTCTGCTTAATTCTTGAAAGATTTCATCTCCCAGACGGTACCTTGAGTCCGGTCTCATGCTCCCTGCACCTATTTTGATTTGTTTACACTTGCTTGAGTTAAACTTTTGTAGCCATTTATTACTCCAGGTTTATCCAGGTCATTTTGTAGTCTCTTACTATCTTCCTCGGTTTGAATCCTTCTCATAATTTTAGCATCATCAGCAAATATTGAGGGGAAATGAGTCTATATCCTCTGGAAGATCGTTCACCCATACCAAAACAGAATAGGTTCCAGTACAAAACCCTGTGAGACTCCGTTGGTAACATCTCCCCATTCTGAAATCTTTCCCTTACGGTAACTCGATGTTTTCTGTTACTTGGGTACTTCCTTGTCCATTGCAGCTCCTTACCTGCCTCTACTTCCTGCTTCTTTTACTTATGCACCAGCCTCTTGTGGAGTACTGTGTGAAAGGCTTTTAGGCAATCTAAAAAATATTCAGTCTGTCTACCCTTCCATTTCTTGCCTATTTTGTTTTTATCGGCTGATCATAGAATTCTGTTAAACCTGTGAGGCAAGATGTACGATCCCTGAACCTATGTTGGTGGTTTTGCAAAGTCTCTTGTATCCAGATGTGCTAGTAGGTTTTCCCCGTGATATTCTCCATCACCTTGCATGGCATACTAATTTGGGACACGACTTATAGTTCACTGCTTCCCATCTGTCACCATTTTTTGTACTTAGGAACGACATTAACTGTCTTCCAAGGTTTTGGTATGTCTCTTGTTTTCAATACACCACACAGTGGCTCGCATAGTTCTTCGGCTCCATCTTTTAGTCTCCATGGTAACATTCTGTCAGGTCCGAATGTCTTTGTCGTGTCCAATTCCAGCAAATTCCTCCTAACCTCATCTCCAGTAATTTCAAATTCTTCCAAAGTTGATTGATGTACCGCCACCGTTCAGGTACGTCTCCTTGCTTTATTGTGACCACCTCCAGGAAACCTTTGCAGAATTCCTGTGTACCTGTTTTACCCTTTTTTTTTAGTTTCATCTGTCTTGCTTCCTTACATGCCTGACTGAACCATGGATTCCTCTTTTACATTTACATTTTTTCATCTTTGGACCGATATACACTTGCCTACTACCTCCTGACACTTCTGGCTGATGTGTGTGTATAATGCCGGTGTTTTCGTGGGTAGACCGTGTTGGAATTAGTGGGCTGTGAGGGTTATTAGGACCTAGGTAGAATACAAAAGTGGTGGCCGTAGGTTAGACATTAATAATAGGCGAGCGACGGCCATCGCCACTACAGCTGCCACCTTCATTGCTCGAGTCAGGGGAGCGAGGGATAATATACTTCCAGGGAAACAGCTATTACCTGGAGACACGTATATGTGTGTGTTTGTGTGAGTGCTTAGGGCTGTACGAGGGCAGCAGAGGGAACTTATCAAATATGCATATTATAATGATGACCAAACCATACCTCAGAAGATGGAGAAGCGACGACGTTTCGGTCCGTCCTGGACCATTATCAAGTCGTATGGTGATAACGGTCCAATTGTGACATAATATTGTAACTCATCATCTGCATATGAGTATTATACTCACCTTCGTCACACACGCATACACAAATGATTCGCAGTATTTGAAAAAAAATGAACAAAGACCAATCATATATATAGGCCTGAAACCTGGATGAGCCTGAACAAATGGAACCCTAATTTAAAAAAAAATTAGTTAAATTAAGTATATATAATTTAAGAAACGAAGAGTGTCTCTAACGTTGATAAAAACTCATATGAGTAGTTTAAAATGATATGCTCTTTACTGAATTCTCGGTCTAAGCTTTCTGACAGTCATGGAACATGCAGTCTGTCATACACCCTCTTGTGTTTGAGTGCTGCTATCTTATTATAAAATTTAAGTTCGTCATACTGGATTTTCCTTCTATAAACCTTCTTTTGGACAAATGTTTCTGGTTTCTTGCAAGAGGTGTTCGGTAGTTATACTGGTTAAGTCGCTCAAGTATGTATGTATATATATATATATATATATATATATATATATATATATATATATGTCGTACCTAGTAGCCAGAACGCACTTCTCGGCCTACTACGCAAGGCCCGATTTGCCTAATAAACCCAGTTTTCCAGAATTAATATATTTCCTTTAATTATTTACTTATGAAATGATAAAGCTACCCATTTCATTATGTATGGGGTCAATTTTTTTTTATTTAAAATTAACGTAGATATATGACCTAACCTAACCAAGCCTACCTAACCTAACCTAACCTATCTTTATAGGTTAGGTTAGGTTAGGTAGCTGAAAAAGTTAGGTTAGGTTAGGTTAGGTAGTCGAAAAACAATTAATTCATGAAAACTTGGCTTATTAGGCAAATCGGGCCTTGCATAGTAGGCTGACAAGTGCGTTCTGGCTACTAGGTACGACATATATATATGTCGACATACATATATATATATATATATATATATATATATATATATATATATATATATATATATATATATATCGTTCGGTTTTTACTAAACGTGAGAGGTAGAGGGAAGGGGAGGAGGGGGTGAAATATTAAGAAGATCCAACATAAATTTTCTTAATATTTCATATGTACTTCTTCTCTTGGGAAGGAGGTTGAAAAGTTAACTCTGCAAAGTTAAATTTAAAAAAAATTAAATTGTGCCCGGTAAAACTGTAAAATGAATTTTAGGGAATTAAATATTCAACTTCCTTCTGAAGCAGAAGATGGATATAAGAAATACAAAGATGATTGGTGCTGAAATCAGTATCGTAACAAATCCACAAGGGCCGTGACGAGGATTCGAACCTGCGTCTGGGAGCATCCCAGACACTGCCTTAATCGACTGAGCTACGACATGGTAAAAGAGTTGAAACCGAAGTTCTACTGAACTTACTGGATCCTGCAGTCTCTCCGAGACACAAACCAGGGTTTTACACAACTCCCCCATGCTTTCGACCTATGTCAATAGGCCGTTCTCCCTCTTCGCCCTTACATCACTACACACAGAAATCACAAGACCGTGATGCATCAAATGAACAAATCCACAAGGGTTCATTTGATGCATCAGGTTAGTGTGATTACTGTGTGCAGTATCGAAACCCTTTCTGTCACATTCAATTGCATAACTCCCTTTAATAATGCGCTTAACCTGTTTCTAATCCTTCTTGGTGAACGTACCAGGAAACTTATATATTGCCCTAAATATACACAAATATTTATCCTACGGATTGTTTTAATTTCTTTAGGATTTGGTAAATGATTAAAGAAGTTCTAAAAATACTGTTTATTCCATTGAAGATGACATAGACAAATAATACACTGATATTTGTCTTAAAACTACAGTACATTAATTATGGATGGACAAAATCCATCTTTTAAGAGATCCTCTTTTTTTTCTCTCTCTCTATATATATTTATATATATTTGTATATATAAAAGTTTCAAATTTTTATATAACCTTCAAATCTTCAGGAAAGAAATATTGTATCGAGTGACTCAGAAAAAAAGATGGAAAAATAAAAGAAAATTATGAATATGATATATTTTCGTAAACATGTTGATTTTTGTTTAACTTGAAGTGTTTGTAAAATAACACAGAAAAGATTTGTGTACAGAAGTGGGAGAATACAACGCTTGGTGGATGGTTCTTTGACAGAAAACACTTACATGCTATGTACTATAACACAAACTGATTAATATGGCTACATCACTGGGGGTTAGGATGGATGGTATCTCCAAGCTATCCCTCTCTACCCTGGTGGGAATTTACACCGTCCTAGGTATGGAAGAGTGAGTGTACAGCCCTCTTCTATCTCTACTGGTAGAAGTGAATGTACACTTATTTTCTTCGATGGTTGAAGTGTTTTTTTTACTATTCCTCTACCTAGGTTAGTGTTGAGATACGTCATTCTGCTTCCCTTGTAGAAGTAATTGTACGACATCCAACTACTCTGATAGTTGGTCCGACAACCATCTACCAAGATAGGAGTGTAGGCTATCCTACTATCCAGATAGAAGTTAGCATACACCATCCTTCTCATCTTGTAGGTGTGAGTATACAACATTTATCTACCCAGGTAGCATTGAGAAATACCTGTACACCATCTTTATCTTCCTACCCCCCTTCAAGTAGGAATAATCAATATTTCATGATTTGTGATACAAGTCAAGCCAGATATCACCATGAATTTGTTTGTTCGATCAACATGTCAATTATCGTTTGTACACGGTACGAAATTATAATTCATATGTACAATGACAAGTTATCAGTACACACTACAACAAGTCTGAATGCCCCTTCAAAACAGGACAGTTACACATTAAAAAAATCACTTTTGTATATAAACACACCCTTGATCAATGTTTGATAAGTGATAATCACTGTTTATTGAATATCTCACTATCACTGCTCACTATCATTACCCTGGAGTTACTTAAGGAACCAGCAGGTGGAACATCCACCCGCGCGAGTAATGAGGATTGTCCACGAGCGTGCCCTTAACTTAGGCGACAAAGTGAACCCGAATTTTCAGATCCAACTGTATGATTAGCCCATTGAGATTATACCAATGGCAATGCTTTCTGTCAGCACATATAATGCTCAATGACACATGGTTAGTGAACCCAAAACACACCCATACATCAGTTAGGTTTCAGGTCTGCGTCTGGGTCATCGCGTAGCCGGTGTCATTGAACAAAATCTGACAACTGTATGTACAAAATCAATTGTCCGATGCATGAAACACTGAAGGAATAGATTTCTATACAAAGTAATCTTGTTTAGACGAGCAAGTTGTCCTACCTCCTCCTTGTTATTTCCACCTCTCACCGCTCTCTCAGCCTCTCCTTTGTGTGTGTGTGTGTGTGTGTGTGTGTGTGTGTGTGTGTGTGTGTGTGTGTGGTGTGTGTGTGTGTGTTGTGTGTGTGTGTGTGTGTGTGTGTGTGTGTGTGTGTGTGTGTGTGTGCCTGTGTCTGTGTGCTTGAGTTTCTGTATCTCTCTTTGCGTGTTCGTGTGTGTGAATGAAAGCGTGCTTTTGTGTATAAAGTCAGTTTTTTCAGCTTGTGTGTATACGAAATCCATCTCTGAAGGTGTCACCCGGCAAATGTTCTGAAAATGACGAGAATTATCGTCTCTCTTTCTGTCTCACAGAGCGGGTGGTGCTAAAGTCCCCGACCTGTTGAGAAGCGTTCCTTCTACCTGAGAAATCACCCTCGACGCATTGTATGACGTCATGTCTCCTTCAGTGATTGGCAGCCTGACAAGCTTGACCAATCAGGTGGAGCCTCTGACATCACTAATTGGATGACGTGGCTACTACTGATTGGCAAGGTGACAAGCCTGAGCGACTGTAAAGCCGTTAATTGGATCACCAACTCACTGATTTGATCGGAAATTGAGTTTCTTAGACATTCCACCTCACAATTATATATATATATATATATTATATATATATATATATATAATATATATATATATATATATATATATATATATATATATATATATATATATATATATATATATATATATATATATAATATATATATATATAAAATTTATTCTCTTTTATTCTCAGATGTTTACCAGCCTTTGTTTTATCAATATTGTTGTTCTCGTTTCGGAAATTTCAAATAGGACAAAGTTTTTTCTCACAGATTAATTTGCTTGACGTTATACTATAGCTTTAAATGTCTGCAAAAGTGACGTTATCCTCAACGAGTTTGGGACCAACTGATGGTGATTGCCAGTGCACAATCCAGCCAGGGTATTGAGTGCCACAAAACCCTTTATAGTTTACACGATTTAGCGTCAGGCCAAGGCACCCTACACACACGACTTGGCACATCTAAGGAGGCTCGAACCGCTGTTCTCACATCGTCCCTCTTACTCCGTAGCTCGCGTGGCCTCTTTCCATCCCAAGAAGATAAGATTTGGTAACAGTCGAGCAGTAGAAGTAGACAAAGTAGCTGTAGAAGAAATATTAGTAGAAGTAGAGTAGTAGTAGTTGTGAGGAGGTGGAGGAAGAGGCTCCTCTAGATGTCGTCGTCTTGAACACGTCTTCTCTTCCTTCCTGGTAATCTCATCATCTGGCGAAGACGATGAAGCTGGAGCAAACACCGAGCAGGAAGAGGAAGGAGATCCTTGGCACAGCTGTTGAGCTTTCTCCTCGCTGCATGGCCGCCGGATGTTCACCGGCTGTGGGCACAACGGACATGTTAACTTCCATATACAGGCGACGAGTCACAATAACGTGGCTAAAGTATGTTCACCAGACCACACACTAGAAGGTGAAGGGACGACGACGTTTCGGTCCGTCCTGGACCATTCTCAAGTCGATTGAGACAATCGAACCGGAACGTAGGACCGAAAACGGACAGAAACGTCGTCGTCCCGTCACCTTCTAGTGTGTACTCACCTAGTTGTGTTTGCGGGGGTTGAGCTCTGGCTCTTTGGTCCCGCCTCTCAACCGTCAATCAACAGGTGTACAGATTCCTGAGCCTATCGGGCTCTGTCATATCTACACTTGAAACTGTGTATGGAGTGAGCCTCCACCACATCACCCCCTAATGCATTCCATTTGTCAACCACTCTGACACTAAAAAAGTTCTTTCTAATATCTCTAATATTATGTTCTCTAATAAATATGTTCTGTGGTTCGGTCAACATGTTAACTTCCACCTTGGTCTGTTGTCTTTATAGTAGGAAGACATATGTGAATCTATGGAGTATGTGGTTAATATATATGCTATTATCTGGTTTTTGTCATTGTGTTGTGAAAGTTATGGTGGAAATGTGGTGATTATAAACACAGTTTTTGTATTGTTACTCTATGGCACAGAACGTTAATTTATGGTGTATTTTGTAATACCTTACTTGTATTGTAGATCAAAGTCGACGACCAAAGTCGATGTAGTCAATGAAACAAAATATATGTATACAAAAAAAAATATGGGTGGCAGGAGAAGAAAATATTAATATATATATATATATATATATATATATATATATATATATATATATATATATATATATATATATATATATATATATATATTTTAGTGTGATCATAAAAGCATTTTTAAACACGGTATTTCATTACCGTTAAAAAACTGGTATGTAAATAATCCAATCCCTCTCTCTTTCCCTTCCTCTCTCACTTTCTCTCTCCCCCCCCTCTCTCTCTCTCTCTCTCTCTCTCTCTCTCTCTCTCTCTCTCTCTCTCTCTCTCTCTCTCTCTCTGGCTCAATGATATATTAAATTACGGCCATTTTTAGTGAAGCAAGAATTTCGATACTGTTGAAAAGTTGACAATGTCCTTAACAGGGAGGAGGAGAACTAAGTGCACATTGAATTTCTTGGTGCAGTTAAGTCTAATGAGGAGAATTACTAACTTTTGTACAAGTAACAATCATTAGAAACTTTGCTAATGATGTGTGTAATTAGGCAACTACTGGAGTTAATTGAGCTAAAGGGCTGAAGATATTCATTTGAGTTGGACTTGATCCAGAGTGACTTTTGAGGTGTTCGTGCCAAAGACCAATGCTGTGTGGTGTGGTTTGGTAGGTAGGCAGGTAGATTAGCGATTAGGAGGCTGAGTGAGAGAGAGGGGGGGTTGGATAGGTAGATGCAAGTGAGTAGCTTGGTTAA
>NC_091187.1:19287958-19302958 GCF_040958095.1 Procambarus clarkii
CCCCCTTCATAAGCAACTCAAATCAGACTAAGGGACCTTCCAATTATAATATGACGAGAGAGATTACTTTCCAGGGCGGACCGAAATGTCATAGTTTTCTTCATTTGATGATTCTAACATCATTACTTTCCTCGGTACTGACACTCCAGAACTTCATCTCCCAGCTTCTGCTAGGTCTGATATGCACCTCAAGACAGAGATCTTCCTTAGAGCTCCTTCCCGGGAGCCGGTCGGCCGAGCGGACAGCACGCTGGACTTGTGATCCTGCGGTCCTGGGTTCGATCCCAGGCGCCGGCGAGAAACAATGGGCAGAGTTTCTTTCACCCTATGCCCCTGTTACCTAGCAGTAAATAGGTACCTAGGTGTTAGTCAGCTTTCACGGGCTGCTTCCTGGGGTGGAGGCCTGGTCGAGGACCGGGCCGCGGGGACACTAAAGCCCCGAAATCATCTCAAGATAGCCTCAAGATAGATATCAAAACATTGCCAGGATCTCTAGAAATGTCTATGCCACAAGGTTGTCCGCTCTCGCACATTTGGCAAATACCTTCGTTGTCAGAATACTCTTTTTGTTTACAGCGGCTGACATTCTCATTATTCACACTTTATTTTGTCTTTGTTTACTCAGTTTCCTTTATATAGGGATTTGTACAGAAAAATGACCTTGCCGGTGCCGGTAGTGAAGTTGATGTCTATTTTAGTGTTATATATATATTTGGGTACAATGTGATGCCATTATTTGACGGTAAAATACAACATTTATTATGTATTTTTTAATTTCATTTAAAGTTATATTATATGAAAAACGCTTTTGGCCTTTTTTTTCTTCTTCATTGTGGTTTTACAGCATTTGGGCACCATGACAGCCGACCCCTCTTAATAACGAAAGCCATGGGGAGGAGCCCAACCAGTCCATGATAGTTTCATACCTGCCACCAGTCTTCCTGCAAAGTTTGGTGTGGTCCCCAAGCTTCTGGTTATAAATGGCCAGAAGCCTTGGACAGACAAACATGGAGACATTTCATTTTAGATACATATTTTTCAATTAATATTAAAAAATAAAAATAAAGCATAATCAGAGCAACAACCCTTGCCTTAGATACTGAAGATAAAAAAGAGAGTTGGGGAAACTTTGAATTAATATAAAACAAGATTTGGCTCGAAAAAAATGCGAACAAATATATCTAAATAGCCCAATCACCGGTAAATAAAGACACACACTCACACAACACCCTTCCCTGGTGCTTTCTTTTAATGAAACTATGGGATTACAGAGTTAAAAAATATATATTAGCTATTTTCCAGAGCGAGGGGTGGTATTTGAAGAAAATTATTAATAATGCTTCCAGTATCAATGTTAATGCTTTTATTACACACGCGAAGTTCATTTCTGCAAAGACAAATTAACGCATTCGAATCCTACCATTCCCCTTCCATCTTCCCATCACACAGTTAGGGTGTGGACGAGATCTTACTGAGCATATTTAAATAGACAGCTTAAACGTGACTGGAAGAGGGAGATCTGCCTGACTGTTAGAAAATGGCTAATGTGGTGCCTATTTGCAAGAAAAGAGGAAATACAAAAACTTATGAATTATTGGCATCATTTATTAGAGAGACTGATTTGAAAGAGGTTAGTGGAACACTTAGAACGCAAGAATTTTGTCTCCACTCACAAACGTGGATTCACTAAAAGGAATTAATGGGAGATAAGCCAATTAGAGTTTTACGACAAGATAATGCTTGCTTTGTTAGAAGTATACATATGCAAACTTGAGAGAATCCCTTGTGTTGAACAGCCTCATATGATTGCTGACAAGCAAGTCTAAAAATAAATGAGGTGTTTAAACACTAGGAATTCGTACTCACTTCAGAGAGAGAGACACAAGCTTATGCTGATGTAAGCTGATGTAACTGAAAAAACTATTATGTTTAGAACATAAGAATATAAGAACAAAGGTAACTGCAGAAGGCCTATTGGCCCATACGAGGCAGCTCCTATTTATAACCACCCAATCCCACTCATATTCATGTCCAACCCTAAGTTTGGTTTGATGAGTATTCTGTTACATCTCAAGTGGTACGCAAATGGTCATTGTGAGAGAGAGAGAAAAAAAAAGAGTGGTATCGAATGCGTAACAACATAGGTCGGTGCTAGGGACCCATCCCCTTCTTAATTCAAAACAACGACCTGACTGAGGATATTGATTCCCCCATGTCAATGATTGATGATGATGCAAAATAGTGAGACGAGTAAAACAGAGGCGACTGTGTTTATTCCGAGAAATACAGTATACATTTCTCTATAGGTTTTTATGAACAAGGCAAACACAGACAAATATTACAATTTTAAAATACGATCAGAAGTGAGAACACCTCAATAGCAGTACAAAATAATAGGGAAACAGATTCCTGCTTTAGAACAGGGGAAAAACGGAATAGACATTACCCCAAATTGCAAGACAACGTTAGCAGGTGAACGTTGAAAATATCTATGACCGTCGGGATGCTTTGGACACTGTATAAACAGGCCTTCAGAATTGTATATGCAACCTACGTAAGACCAAGTCTTGAGTATGCAGCCCCAGTTTAGCACCCCCTTCAGGAAAATGAACCACACCAACAATAAAGTAAATTAAAATATTCAGCAAGGCTTGATTGAGTCTTGATGAAAGCCTTAAAGATCTGAATCTCAACTCTAGAAGAGAGAATGAAAAGTAGGACACGCTAGTGTGATATAAGATATTTGGCAAACATTGAAGAGAAAGAAGCAGTGTTCAGAGTTGGAAAATAGCAAGACTAGGCAAGTATGGATGTGAAATATATGACCCAAATATGCCACAAAGATGTAAAAAAAAATACTACGTCAGTGGAAGTGAATAAATGAATGACAATTATAAAGAGGCTGAAGCTAACTATATAGAATTTGCATATGTAAATGTGATCTGAAAACGAGATAGAGACAATTATCTAATTAATTGTTTGGATGGCGGAAAGTAAAAGTCAGTATAAGCACATCTAGATTAATACACAGGTTGCAGTTACACACACTCAGACACACACTCAACGCACACACACACACACACACACACACACACACACACACACACACACACACACACACACACACACACACACACACACACACACACACACACACACACACACACACACACAAACAGGCAAATTGACGAGCAGATGGCGAGGCACCAGGAACTCCCACTGAGGCTGAATGTAATTGTTTCTACTAATTACCACGTGCGTGTCTGTGTTGGAGGGTGGGGGACAGCCGGTAGTGTGGGAGAGGTGTGGGACTGTGGGGGTAAAGTGTGGGTGTGTGTGGGGTGTAGGGGGATGAGTGAGAGTGGAAAGGACTGTAGGCGAGCACAAGGAGGAGTCGGAGCGACGATTGATTTGGAATTTGGGCCTATTCACCTCTAAAATCAATAGACCTAATTATTACCACAAGAGTAAAATATGCTATAGCAAACTCTGAGTGTATATACTCCAAGAAATGTGATGTTTATACCGCTGTGTTGTAGAGTATATATGTTTATACTCCGCTGTGTTTTTACACTATGTATACTCTGTGTATACCGCTGTGTGGACATCTTCAAGAGAAAATAAGATCATTTTCTCCAAGGAGTGCCGGACCAACCGGGATGTGGTGGGTATGTGGGCCTACGGGCCGCTCCAAGCAACAGCCTGGTGGACCAAACTCTCACAAGTCAAGCCTGGCCTCGGGCCGGGCTTGGGGAGTAGAAGATATATATATATATATATATATATATATATATATATATATATATATATATATATATATATATATATATATATATATATATATATATATATATATATATATATATATATATATATAGATATATATATATATATATATATATGTGACAAAGTGGGAGGAAGTGGAGCATTGCCACCATCTAGCCACCACCCCTACCCATCCCTGACACACTAGATAGCATTAGGGGCGAGAATAGCCATTTCAACTTTAATTGGTTAATTCCCTGTGGCCGCCTGCCCGCCTCACCTACACTGACCGGCCATAACACAGTATATGCACCGATTTATCGCCAGAATAAACCGGACCGAAATGCGACTTCGGACATGCCAATTTTGGGTCTGAAATAATAAAAACGAAGCCAACGAAAGGGTGACTCTTATTTTTAAATGAGAGGAGGATAGTTCGATTAATGAAAATTACTGAGTTTTTGTATTTCCTTGATTCTTTGAGGATTGTGAATTTTAACTTGATTTCCGCTTTCGTTTTTCGTCAAATTAAATAAGTAAGCTGACGAGCCTGACCTTGAATATGACTTGGTTTTTAAACGATCATAATATTGGCTCTTCGTGAAAGTGATATATTCACGACAATTTTCTTTGTAATTGTTTACATGATAAATACATCGAGAGATGTATTCTGAAAAAATGTTCAGAACAAAAGCAATATTTACATTGTGATCTATTACCTTCTGTATTTTAACCCCCCCAAAAATAGCTATTTACTAGACCCTCTTCAATTTCCTTGACCCAACTTTCATCCACTCCTCGCCTTATCTTCAGGATTCCATCCTCACTCTTCCCTCCTCTGACCCCCCGAGCCCCCTTTAACCTCTCACTCTCCCCCCCTAGCTCACCCCTCACGTCCCCTTACTCGTAACCTAATCAGCGTTATGGAGGGGAAGGCTAGGACGAAGTTAGAGCCTCGTGCTCTATAAGGGATGTTCATTGTCATATATATTGTCAATTAAATTGTTATTTAAATTGTCATATATATATATATATATTCATTAAGGTGTAGCCTGCAACTATTAAAAATGTCAAATAAAGCTAAATAAAAACAATGGAAGGACAAATGAACATGGAACCTGCACTGGAAGGGGAAAAGAGAGAGAGGGGGGCCTAAAAATCCCCTTGAAGGCTTTGTATGTCCTTTTCCTCCGAGGCAAGGGGTCCCCTTTTCCAACGCGAGGTGTAAGTTTGAGTGTAGCTTTATGGCACTTGTATTTTATTTGTCACTGGTACTTTGTCTGTGTCTCTTATTTGGGGCTCTGGTATTTTATTTGTGACTCTGGTACCTTACTGTGGCTCCGGTACTTTTTTGCTCCGGTACTGTGTGGCTCTGGTACTCTGTGGCTCAGGTACTTTTAGTGTGGCTTTGGAAATTTGTGTAAAACGTTGACACTTTGTGTTTAGCTCTGTCATATTGGGTAAATATTTCAGAAATTTGGTATAGCCCTGACATTTTGTGTGAAGCTTTAGTCACTTTGTTTTACAAATTCTGTAATATTGAATATCCCCTTTACACTTTGCTTATCTGTAACACTTTCTCTCTTGTGTTAACTTTAAAACTCTTCCTTTATTCATTCTTAATCTCTTCCTCGTCTTCTTCTTTCCTCCCCTGAGGGTCTTTTCTATTTAAAGACCAAAGACTTCTGAGCGGCTGTGCTCGCTCTCTACCTCGTTAAGATGCTCTTTTGACCCCCACCACATCTTCCTCGTGCTCCTGTAATTGTATCCTTGGCAACTAATTAAGAAACTAGAGTCAAGTAATTTACTTCTTCTTCCTTTGCAAATCCCATGCCTCTTTTATATTTTTTACTCCTCTCATTAGCTCTCTCTGTTTATCTCTCTTTCTCTGTTTTTGCCTTTATCTCTCTTTATATTTCCCTCTCTTCCAACTGTTCTCAAGTCCAGGACGTTCCAAGCCCAATAGCTCACAAGAGCATGTGACTCCAAGCCTACGAGGTTCAAGCCCTGGAGGTTCTCAGTCCAGTCGTCTAAAATCCAAGGAGATTTAAAAAGAAACAGGAAGCTCACAGTCCAGGTTTCATCAAACGCTTGGGTCTCCATAACCAGAAGGCTCTAAACCCAGGAAGTTCAAATGCTTAAAAAATATAACAAGTTCAGAAGGCTTCAGGTCTCAATGCTTGAGACCTCAAGCATTGGTGACTTCAAGGCTTTGAAGTCACAAATCTCAAAGTCAAATTCAAAGCCTCGAAAACTTTAAACGCCCAGAAGATTTGAAGAACATGCCTCTCAGTTTATAAATTTCTTGGGTTCAAATCATGTTATTGTGGAACGAATGGACACCTGGATGTGAACGATTAGTGGATCGTGTTCTTGTTAAAACATGGTACTGAATAACCTTACCGGATCTAGTACTTGGGTCGAGGCCTAATTCCCAACATATCATAAAATGTAGAGATCCTAAAACCCCGGAGATTTCAGACCCTGGAGTTTACAGTGAGCTTTCATAAAAGTCTCCCGCTTCCTCATAACTTACAACGAAACCAAGTTTAGCCAAGTTAGTGGAAGATAAAATTGTGTCAGCGGCGGTAAAGTGGGGACCTTCCGTCTAATTTTTTTTGAGTGTCGATGATTAGAAGGAATACCCGAGGGGTGCCCGTGTCTGTCTCTCTCTCCCTCTTTGTCTTCCAGGCTGTATCTTTATATATATGTAAGTAGATGGCTTTTCAGTAAAGTCATTGATGGGACTCACCAGTAGAAGTAGCTGGGTAGATCTGCCGGCACAGTCGTAGAGCAGGTGAGATTGAGAGTGTTGCCAGCGCTCATGTGAATGTCTCTTGATCCTTCAATCCGCGCCACCGACTCTGTGAAGAACAATTGGTCAATTGCATTCTGTACATCAACGTCTCTGTTCAATGTGTCGAGAATATATAAAGTCTATCCAGACAAGCTATAACACACATACACAAACACACACACACACACACACACACATAGAGGCGGGATCCAAGAGTCAGTGCTCGATCCTGCAAGCACAAATAGGTGAGTACACACACACACACACACACACACACACACACAAACACACACACACACACACACACACACACAAACACACACACACACACACACACACACACACACACACACACACACACACACACACACACACACACACACACACACACACACACACACACATAGAGGCGGGATCCAAGAGTCAGTGCTCGATCCTGCAAGCATAATAGGTGAGTACACACACACACCCACAAACTCACACACACACACACACACACACACACACACACACACACACACACACACACACACACACACACACACACACACACACACACACACCTCGCGTTGATGTAGTCAAACTCGCCAACAATGGTTCTCCCCCGTGAGAGACTAAAGTCAAAAGTTAAAGTGCAAAGTGCACGAGAAAGGTGAGTTATATGCTCCTGATACTCCAGGGGAAACTACGCATGCTCCATTTTGACCAGCTACAATTCAGTAAACACTGACACGAGAAAAAATAATAAACACATATATGACCATTCTTCTGGACAGAAAACGGCAGATATGACACAACTCTCCGTTTGCCTATTGCGCGTACCGCCTATGGTAACATCTTTGTTTCTTCTGTCGCTGTTTGCGCCACCATAATGGAACCCCTCATCATACCAGGCCAGAATATCTCCCAACACTCGCTGAACAACCCTGCGGACGCCTCTAGAACCCGCCCGCACACCTCTTCCCTCTAATCTCCTTGTATCCGGCTAGAAAATCTCCTTATACCCGGCAAATTCCACAGAACACCTCTCCATGCACCAAGTAGAACCCTTATAAACCATGTTGGCCAGACCACACACTAGAACGTGAAGGGAAGACGACGTTTCGGTCCGTCCTGGACCATTCTCAAGTCGATTGTGAATGGTCCAGGATGGACCTAAACGTCGTCGTCTCTTCACCTTCTAGTATGTGGTCTGGTCCACATACTTCAGCCACGTTATTGTGACTCATCGCCTCCTTATAAACCATCTAGAACCGATCTACATGGAAGAAGCTTCGTCTCCTTCTTAGAACCCCCTCCAAACCCCACGAAAACCGTTCATAAGCACTCTAGAACCCCTCCACAAACCATGTAGAATCACTTTACTACCCCTGAACCCCAGCCCCGCCAAAGACACCCCATCTCTACACGCTCCTCTTCCTATGACGTCCACTGCATGTGTCTGTCTCCCCCTCGCACTGCTGCTAATTCGCCAGCTGCGTGTTCCGTACTGCCTGGTCTGGAAGGAGATAACATCCTGACTCCCCAATTTGCACAATGGGGCGACTGGTGGGGTCAACCACTGTGGGTGATAGGGTGGCGGCTGGCGAAAAGGGAATGGGTGATGGTGGAAAGGGAGTGTGATGGACGAGTTTGGTGAGAAAGTGAAAGGGCCGGGAAGGTATATTTTTGGGATAAACACTATTGGTGAAAAGCACTGTTTTTGGGAAGGAAACATTTAAGCGAATAGGAGTGTTTGATGAGAAAGAAGGGAAGGGATCGGGTATTTTGGAGAGGAAATAGGGAAGGAAAGAAGGATATTCTGGTTAGAAAGAATGGATGAGGAAAGAAGAGAGGGAATGGAACGTCCTATGCGGATCAAAAGAGAAAGTAATGGGTATTTTTGACAGAAGGAACTGATGAGGTGAGAAGTAAGTCAGGGGTAGATACCCGATGGTTCAAGTGATTGGGTATCGTCCCTTCACTATTTCCTAATAATCCCATATTCTCTCCTTGTCCTGGAATCGCTTCCAAGTGCTATGTAGCGGAGCACGTTTACCTCTCTCTCTCACATAATTTTCTTTTCTCATAAATCTAAGAGTCTGAGTAGTGCAACTCAGAATCAAATGAGTTTGAATCACATATGTCTCACCCAAAATATTATTTTGAGCAGTCTCGAAATATCACCTAAAACTCATTTGCCGTTCCATTATACTTTCAACATCATGCAAAAAATACATGTATCCATGTCGCGCGTATAAAAAAAAAGATAAAAAAAGGGAATGTAAAACTGACTAAATAGTTTCATTATTTTTTATCGTCACGAGTTTTGCAAAATACATAAAGTAGAAAAAGTGAATAATAAGTTAGCTAATGAGTTTTAATCAGAATTCGGAAAGTCATTGATTATGTGACATTTGGAACAGCTGTTGATTTACAACACAAGATTCAGTGTTCCTTGCACGACTCTAGGAGGATTTAGACGATGTCTGACCCTCATCAGTAAGCTTATAATTGCCTTGGGATGTTTGCTAACTCGTTTGGAAGGACTTTAGGTCGTCTTGTGAAGCAGGAATCATTATTAAGAGCTGCCAATTACCATGTTCACGTTCTTATCAAAACTATATTTTCTTTACTGTTGGAGGGAGTGAACCACTTGGACTGGTCGGGAGAGCACCAGGGGGTTCAATCCCCGACCATCCAAGTGGTTTGGCACCATTCCTTCCCTTCGCCCTATCTCAAATCCTTATCTTCATTTTCCTTCCAAGTGATGTAAAGTAGTAATGGCATAGCACTCTCTCCTGATAATGACTTTTATCTCCACTGTTAGATATTTTACCAAGAAATTCTACAGATATATTCAACTGAGATAGCATGATGCTATATCCACATATCTTGAAGCTCAGATCACTGTTAGAGAGAGCTGATATATTCTCGCGCTATCACCCTCTGATCTATGCTGAATATATCCACGTGATATCGTTCATAACACGAAATACAAAGCTATTACATGGACGCCAAAAATTAAAGTGAATACACAATTGCAAGGCAGGAGAGGAAATTCTATGCACCTTAGTCCTAACGTTGCTAAGACTCGCTTAAAAGCTATTACTTACAGTCACCGCTCAAGCGCCTCATTAATCCCAGACGCTTGGCGAGTTTCAACGTTATCCGCCCAAATTGCTCACAGTTCCATTCCTCCTCTGAATGCATGATGAAATCACATTACATCGCATTCAAATTAACTTCTCGAAAAATATGTGTAAGTTCACCAAGTGTCTAGTGTTGCGCTGTTGCTTGCCGGGTAATAAATTAGCAACACCTTAATGTATGTTTCTCATACAACACAATACTCCCACCACCCTCTATGCCCTGACATACACCCTGTAATCACCAATAGCCCTTTGAGATACACCCCTACAGTCATCACAATACTCTCATATACTCCCTACAACCATCAAAACACTACAACCATCAGGGCACTTTGATATACACCCCACAACACCCTACACATCACAACACAACTCACCCACAACACTGAGATTGAAGGCCCTGGAGATCTTGGGTTCAGTTGACACCTGGCACTCATAAGTTCCGGAATCCCTCGTCTGCGGGCTGGTGATCTTAAGGACCCAGTCAGGGGAGCCTTCCGAGTGAAGGGCTGTGAACCTCTGGTCGGTAGTGTAGGAGAACAGTCCCACGGTGAGGACGTGGGCGTCTCGCTTCCTCAGCCACGTCACCTGTTGGAGGAGTAGAGGAGGTGACTAGGGGCGGTGTTGGTGGTGGTGGTAGTGGTGATGAAGAGTGGCTGTGGTGGAGAACAGTGTGGGTGGTAGCAACCATTATAGCCACAAAAGAATGTGGAACACGCTAATGACGGCACAGGCCAAAATCTTGGCGATGATAACATAACATGATGATTACTAGCACTAGAAATAACACTATTGATAACACTACGATAATAATAGCGACAACGTTCGTTTATGGATGCCTATGAGTATTTCTGCAACATCGAAAAATTTCTATTTCAGTGAAGTCTGAAAAAGCTCCGTAAATGCTCCAAGCTGGCGATATTTAGGCATAAGAATGCTCCATGCTGGCCATTGTGATGGAATGGTCCTCCAATGCTCTAGATAGACCTCATTGATGCTTGGAAATGCTCCACTAATGCCTCTGTCTAATATATAAGCAGGTGTGATCTAGCATGAAAAAATGCATCTAAATATCTCTTTCATAAGACTAATTTGCTAAAAATAATGTATAATAGGTTTGAAAAAGATTTTTTCAAAATCTCTGATGAACATGATTACCCTTTTTGAACACCCTGGTCTTAGGGGTAGCTCTGTAAAGCTTTAGAAACGGCTTGAAAAGGGTCCAGGGCCCAAGATTCCTGAAGCATTAATGCTACCATTTACGAAACTTGTATATTTTGCATGAAACATGGGGCGTGTTGTTTACCTTACTTAAACGGCTTACGGGTTTTGAAAATTCACAACCCGTGGTTATTATTGTTATAAACAACTTCGTCGCGCTGCGGAGCGCGTAAAGCGTTTAATAAATGTAAACAAAGCCGCCATGATTGAGGAAAGATGTACAGGTTTCACAAGTGGCTGAGAAATATTTGAGGAACCCTATACCAATGTGGTTCGAAACATCGTCCCTTCCATTTTGAATGTGTGGCTTGCGTTATATACTTTGGTCCCGTTATTCTTTCCTCTTCTATGCATATTTTAATAGATATTCCTATTCCTGTTTCTGTGTTTTTAAATAAAATCTGTATAATATTCGCAAAGTAACTAAGTACAAACTTAATTTCCTATTGAATAAATTGTCCTTAAATTGCGTTCGATATGAGGCAAAAGATTATCAAAACCTTGGAATGCTAAGGATCAGGAACTATCAGGGGGAAAGGCACCAAGACATGGAAGAGGTCAGGATAAGGATTTGGGATGGGACAGAGGGCGGGAATGGTGCCCAATCACTTGGACGGTCGGGAATTGAACGCCGACCTGCATGAAGCGAGACCCTCGCTCTACCCAAGCCCAAGTGATTAAAGGTTATTTGTCAATCACTGGTGTTTAAAAGCTGGGAGGATGGCATACTCATAGATTTACTGATGCAGAGATCGACAGATTTACAGACACACATATTTATGAACTCAGATCTACAGACTCACAGATTTACACGCGAGCAGATTGACACACTCGTTGATTTACGGACTCGGAGATGAGCAAATTCACAGATATATATAGTCTCAAAGATCTTCACATTCACAGATCTACTGACTCATAGTTGCATAAACACCAGTGTGGCTACAAACACCATATTCGTGTTTGGTAAACATCGAACACAGAATTAACTCTTGTGTTTAGTTGCTACACAACACATGTATTGATATTCCTGTTTTATTAATGTTTGACGCTTGTATTTAAATTCTAAGTCTCTTCTACTGCATCATTTTAAGATGTACAAATGAAGCGTTGAAGACCCGGGTTTAAATTCTGAAGTGTTGAGCAGCTGAGCCCCCTTCATGCACTGGTCGTTCCTGTGCACCCAACACTAATTAGTGAGCTCAGTGTAAAACAATTGAAGGATCGTATTCAGGGGAAAACATGCAGGACAAGGTTTTAAAACGAGGTGTGGGAGGGAGGACTCTTAGCCAGCAAACATTGAGCTGTGGTAAAGAGAGCTCCCAGCCTACAAACATTGAGCTGAGGAAGAGAGAGAGCTCCCAGCCTACATACATTGAGCTGAGGAAGAGAGAGAGAGCTCCCAGCCTACAAACATTGAGCTGAGGAAGAGAGAGAGAGAGTTCCCAGCCTACAAACATTGAGCTGAGGAAGAGAGAGAGCTCCCAGCCAACATACATTGAGCTGAGGAAGAGAGGGAGAGCTCCCAGCCTACATACATTGAGCTGAGGAAGAAAGAGAGCTCCCAGCCTACATACATTGAGCTGAAGAAGAGAGAGAGCCCCCAGCCTACAAACATTGAGCTGAGGAAGAGAGAGAGCTCCCAGCCAACATACATTGAGCTGAGGAAGAGAGAGAGCGCTCCCAGCCTACATACATTGAGCTGAGGAAGAGAGAGAGCCTCCAGCCTACATACATTGAGCTGAGGAAGAGAGAGAGAGAGCTCCCAGCCTACATACATTGAGCTGAGGAAGAGAGAGAGCCCCCAGCCTACATACATTGAGCTGAGGAAGAGAGTTCTTGGCCTGAAAACTAGACTTCTTCTAAATTCCTCTTTCTGCATCCTCAAGAATGAAAACAAAAAACTGACGAAGCGCCATTAAACTAAACTAATTAATGTTATTACATTGTTTTAATTTATTAAGAAAAAAAAAAATAAGTATAACATATTACGTTATATTTCATCATTGACAAATTTATATGTTGTTACACTGTTAAAATATAGTACTCATTAAACTATGCTAATAAATTCGTATTATAATGAACACGAAATGATCCGGAGATATTTATGGATTTCAATGAATATCGTTGTTAGTTTATTTTTTTTTAATAAAAACGTCTGGTGTCTGCTGCCTAGCCTAGGTCTGCTGCCTCACCTGGCTTCCGGTCTCATCTGACATCCTGTTGCACCTGACCCACTGCTTCACCAACCCATCAGCTATATATATATATATATATATATATATATATATATATATATATATATATATATATATATATATATATATATTCATATATATATATATATATATATATATATATATATACATATATATATATATATATATATATATATATATATATATATATATATATATATATATATATATATATATATATATATATATTTGGGTTTGGAATCGTCAGCATGACATTTACTCACTTGAAAGGTGAAAGTTCAGCATGGAAATTTACTCACTAACAAGGTCAAATGTTGCATACAATGTCCTCACTGGCAACGCCAAAGGTTAGTGAAACATTTAGTCACTGACAAGACCAAAGGTCAGCACAACTTTTACTCACCAGCAAAGTGAGTATGCAAGATGAACATGAATGAACTTACTCATTAGCAAGGTCAGAGGGGAAGTGATAAAAAGATATATTTTACTGATTTCAACAATGTTTTAGGAAATTAAAATAACACGAGAAGATACAATAATAAAATCAAAACAAATATTTACATCATAAAAATCTGATAAAACAAGATTATGTGTAAATAAAGTGAATCAAAACATTCACTATACAAAATATAAAATAAATACGTTTTACACATGTCGGGAATAGGAAGACTGTCTCCCGCCAAACACACACCGAAACTACGACGTTGGTGCAACGTTCGAACAAGTTTTAACACCTCCTAACCAGTTATAACAACCAATATAACAAGTTGTAACAACGTTCTAATACGTCATAAGCACGTTAAACCAAGATGTAACAACTTTATTACAAGTTGTAACAAGCGGAAAATAGAGACAGTTTCGGTTTGTGTTTCCAGGGTTGGCTTCTCGAGGTCACCTGAGGCCAACAACTGAACATCACCAGGAGGAGTGTCACAACAGCTGACTAAAACACTCAAACGTCTAAACCTCTGAGGGGAATCGAGTTCTGATTCAATCTCTTTCGAGGCGACTGGAATTAAATACGTATTCGATCTAAATAACGAAAATAAATAAGCAACATATACAGTTTCTGTCTCACTCACAATGAAGAGACATAGATCCTGTCACAGAACACTGTGACAAAGTCTCAGTCAGGAAACTTTGTCTCGCTCAAAATAATGAGACAGTTTCTTTTTCAATCATAATTTGTTCTGGGTTCTTGAGTAGCAAAAAACAGGTTTGTTGTTACAGACTAATCTTACGAGAGGCTCGCCATAACAAGCTCATTATTGAGGATTACAAAAACTGCACTGAAAACTCCACTACAGAAGCTGCTTATCAAGAAACCTGTCGTTATTGCAATAACACAACGTCCAAAACAGGATAATTAAGTAAATACAATACAAATAAATATAGAAGAATAAATTATACTAAGTTGAAAACAAGAAGACCACCAAGAAAAATATTAGGAAACTAGTAATATGACAAAAGGTATATATATATATATATATATATATATATATATATATATATATATATATATATATATATATATATATATATATATATATATTTATATATTGTGTGTTTGTATGAGTTCAGAGTGCAACTGAGTTAATGAGAGAATTGGAAATTAGTAATGTAGGGAAGGGAAGTCATAAGTCTCATTACTTCTGAGAAAGAGAGAGAGAGAGAAAAAGAGAGAAAGAGAGAAAGAGAGAGAGAGAAAGAAAGAGAGAGAGAGACTGTGAGAAAGAGAGAGAGAGAGAAAGAGAGAGAGAGAGAGAGAGAGAGAGAGAGAGAGAGAGAGAGAGAGAGAGAGAGAGAGAGAGAGAGAGAGAGAGAGAGAGAGAGAGAGAGAGAGAGAGAGAGAGAAATGAGAGAGAGAAAT
>NC_091187.1:19305458-19512958 GCF_040958095.1 Procambarus clarkii
AACTGTTATTTCTCTCTTTATCTTATGGTCTCTCCCCCTTCCATCTTACCCTTCCTTCCCTCCCTGCCTTCTTTCTCCCTTTACTCCCTCACCTTCTTCCTTCCATCTCCTCTCCCTATTTCCACTTCCGTCTCCCTCTCCCTACTTCCACTTCCCTCTCCTGGTCCCCTTTCCACTCTGAAGAGTAATTAGAGCAGTAATTAAGAGAACAGGGTACCTGGTGTGTGTTCTCTCCTGAACCCTCCTCCATTCAGGTCAGACTGGAGGTTATTAATAAGACCAAGAGCAGAATTCTCTGCATGAGGGACAGGTAAAAGGCTACTTCTGTTCGTTCAGATGCAGCCTTGAGTCAGTCTTTCATGCTGTGAAACGCGTATGTCACAGGTAGGTTTATGTTTCATTCCACAAGTTAATGGATATAATGAGTTGCTGCTTCCTGATTACTACCAGAACTACCACGCAACATTTACCAAACAACAAGGACATTTATTACAAGGAAATCAACAGGATTTTCTGTTCAAATTGAAGGAAATGTTCAACAAGTGGTAACAAGAGTTTAACTCATTTAATTGCAAGGTACTGAAGATTGGTAGGTGCATCAAGAGTAGGCATGAAACGAAAGACGAAACCCTTCTGAAATCGGACATGGAACAAGTGGTATTTGATCAGTTGTCAAACTTGTCAAATTCTGCCAAACAGTGTACACATAGCACGGTGTCAACAGCTGGTTATTCAAGGATGTCAACTTGACGACTTGCCTTTTATAATCTCAAAACGGAATCATTTACGACCCTCTTTAACAATGTGACAGAAGAAATTATATGTTATGTGGATCCAGAATGCAGATCCATTAAACACAAAACCATATATACCATTAAACACAAAACCATTATTACCATTTATACCAAAAACATACCAATGTTTAATCATCCTATACCAAAAACAAAAATGTATGAATTATGAGAAAATAGTATTGAATTTAAGCCTCACGTTTCTGTAGACAGAAGAGTTAAGAAAGACATGATTATCACATTTCTCACGTAACAAACATAGAAAAAAGAACAGACTTTTTGTTTTTCTAGCATTGTAGGTTCACGATCGATGGAACACAAATTGAATGTGATGAGAATTGTAGGCAGGCTCCATATCAGCTATAAATGAAGACTTGGCCTGTGTAACAGTTGATGGATTGTTGAGTGCTGGTGCATTATGAGTTGGAAATGTTGGGGTTTAATGGCTAAAAAACTGTTCTGCAATATCAAACTATCACACATGGACGCATACGCACACACAACAGAAGAGTTACGAGGAAAGGCTGCGTGAAATACACCTCACGACACTGGAAGACAGAAGAGTAAGGAGTGACATGATCACCACATACAAAATTCTCAGAGGAATTGACAGGGTTGATAAGGATAAACTGTTTAACACGGGTGATACGCGAACAAGGGGACACAGGTGGAAACTGAGTACCCAAATGAGCCAAAGGGACGTTAGGAAGAACTTTTTCAGTGTCAGAGTAGTCAACAGGTGGAATGCATTAGGCAATGATGTGATGGAGGCTGACTCCATACACAGTTTCAAATTTAGATATGATAGAGCCCAGAAGGCTCAGGAATCTGTACATCGGTTGATTGACAGTTGAGAGGCGGGACCAAAGAACCGGAGCTCAACCCCCGCAAACACAACACTATATATATATATATATATATATATATATATATATATATATATATATATATATATATATATATATATTTTATAGTTTATATGAATAATAACAACCGTTCTTAATATGTGAATATTATTATTTTGGGAAACCTGAGAACCATTTTTTTACAATGGAAATAAATATGCGGGATGGAGAATAAATATAAAATATTTTTTTTTGCTTTTAGTTGGGGGCACTAGATAACACACACATTGGCTTATGAAAAGAAAACATGAAGTGGTATTTTTGTGTATCGATCGCAGAAAGAAAAATATCAAAATGTATAGTAATTTTACAACGAATGGTCTGGCATTCATCTACCTTCGTTTCGCATTTCAAAATTTAATTAATAATAAAAAATTGTTTACCCCTGATATGCACTGACAGAATCAGAGCTTAAATCTGTGTTTTCTCTTATTCAGGCAGAAAATTCAGTACATGAAAATAGCAACAATTCATTTCCAAATGCAAATAGAGTTCGATTTTAGCCATCTGCTCACTGTAACACAGAGGGGTACAGTCACTCTTCCCAGTTGGTCACTGGAACACAGAGGGGTACAGTCACTCTTCCCAGTTGGTCACTGGAACACAGAGGGGTACAGTCACTCTTCCCAGTTGGTCACTGGAACACAGAGGGGTACAGTCACTCTTCCCAGTTGGTCACTGGAACACAGAGGGGTACAGTCACTCTTCCCAGTTGGTCACTGGGACACAGAGGGGTACAGTCACTCTTCCCAGTTGGTCACTGGAACACAGAGGGGTACAGTCACTCTTCCCAGTTGGTCACTGTAACACAAGGGTCACAGTCACTAGCTATATATATATACATATATATATATATATATATATATATATATATATATATATATATATATATATATATATATATATATATATATATATATATATATATATATTAAAAAAAGTATTGGAAGGTTGTGAGACGCAGACAAACTCCTGACAATATTTGTTGTTCATTGTGTGCAGCTATACATAATTATTATTCATTCAGAGTTCTGAATGCATAATAATTACCAGTATGAAAATTAATACTAGTATGAAACGACATAATTTTTGACGGTGTAGAGCGTGTAGAATCTCTACACATCCCTAATGTGATACTTTATGATACCTGGTGATGCATTGTAATACCTTGTGATACCTTGTAATATATTGTGAGGCCTTCTGATACATTGGGATCCCTTGTAATACCTTGTGATATCTTGTGATACCTTGTGATATCTTGTGTTACCATGTGATACATTGAAATACCTTGCGATACCTTCCGATACCTTGTTTTACCTTATGATACCTTGCGATACCTTACGATACCTTGTCATCCCTTGCGATACCTTATTTTACCTTGTGATACTTTGCAATACCTAACGATACCTTATGGTTTAGTGATTGATATGAGACATCGAATAAGCTAATAATTGTAAACCAAGAAGTGAAGATATTGCTTGTCAACAAATATCAGCTGATGATTGTATATAAAAATTAGCCTAATTTTATTATCAAAGATCAGATGGTAGATGTCTACAGTAGCCAGCTGATGTCTGTCAACAGAGATCATCTGTTTAACATAAACACAAATCAGCTGAGAGATGTCAACACAGCAGCTGGATACTATCAGGAGAATCCTGCAAAGGACTGCAAATAAAATTTTCTCGTAATTCAATCAACAGAAACAATGAAACGATACCTTGGGAAATATGTAAACGAGTTAAATAAAAGTTGCAAATAAAGCAAAAAAATACAACATATGAATGTTTTCCAACCGCCATCTTAAGTTATCGGAGCCAGTATGAGAGTTTAAGAGAACTCCTAAGAGTTTCCTGGAGATGGTTGTCACGAAAAAACAACAAACACTAACTGGACACACACACACACACACACACACACACACACACACACACACACACACACACACACACACACACACACACACACACTAAACACTAACTCCCATAACTCGTGGCTACCATTACCTTGTCACACAAGCCAACATATTACTTTCATTCCTTGTTCCATAATGTGCCTGAGGGCCGTAAAAAGCACAAGCCTATTGCCATAATGTAATATTTCCACGCAAACTTTGCTTGCAAAATCTCACCAGCATTTTTTCTTCCGACTTTAATTTAGGTGTAAATTTACTGGATTTAATATTTGCAAGAGGAATTGGTATAATCTGCTTGCAAGATGTTATTACGTGCAAGATTAAAGATTACACTTGGTTACACAGTATGAATGGTCTTTAACTTCCTCTATTCTTTATCTCGGGTATCGCAATTGAATGGATTATGAATTGAATCTCATCTTTCAAAGTGTCCAATTATATCATTGTGCAGTGAATCGTTGTCTGGCGTATAATTGGTTTGCATCACGTAAGGCAGGTTTTGAATTAGTTTGACCTTTGTCCAATGTGTCTGTGTGTATATTCATCTAGTTGTGCTTGCGGGGGTTGAGCTCTGCTCTTGCGGCCCGCCTCTCAACTGTCAATCAATCAACTGTTATTAACTACTAACTAATTTTTTTTCCATGCACACACACACACACACACACACACACACACACACACACACACACTCAGGAAGCAGCCCGTAAAATCTGTCTAACACCCAGGTACCTATTTACTGCTAGGTTACAGGGGCATCAGGGTGAAAGAAACTCTTCCCATTGTTTCTCGCCGGCGCCGGGAATCGAACCCCGTACATCAGGATTACGTGTAAAGCGCGCCGTCCACTCAGCTACCAGCTCCCTAAGCACCGGTGGATTGTGTGTATGTGTGTGTGTGTGTGTGTGTGTGTGTGTGTGTGTGTGTGTGTGTGTGTGTGTGTGTGTGTGTGTGTGTGTGTGTGTGTGTGTGTGTGTATTAATTCATAAAACAAACCAATACACAATGTATGCATGCGTGTGAAAGTTGAACCATATTCGAACACTTTGGCGAAGCAAAAACTAACTTTGATTCTGGTGATACACGCATATACGATCCACATGTACACACTAGCCACACGCACACACTGGCCACACGCACACACTGGCCACACGCACACACTGGCCACACGCACACACTGGCCACACGCACACACTGGCCACACGCACACACTGGCCACACGCACACACACTCACACAAACAATGGTCAAGTTTGTTGCTCCTTGATGCCTTTGTTCACCTAGCAGTAAATAAGAACCTAGGAGTTAGACAGTTGCTAGGGGCTGCTTCCTGGGGATGTGTGTGTGTGTGTGGGGGGGGGGGGGGAGGAATCTGTTGATTGATTGACAGTTGAGAGGCGGCCCCGAAGTGCCAGAGCTCAACCCTTGCAAACACAACTAAGTGAGTACACCTAAGTGAGTCCCCCCCCCACATACACACACACTTACACATACACACATTCACACGAATCCACACACACATATGCACATTCCGTCAGCAAAGCACGCGAGTGACAAGAATGCGGACGATGTTTCAAATCCTCATTTTGGACTCTTTCACAAAATTATTCAGACCCAGAGAATAATGCAACACATCAGTCTGTCCTCTGTCATATTACCTCGCATTTTTACGGAATGGTCCAATTCGTTAAAATGTGATGTAGCATATGCATCGGCCTATATAGGTTAACTGGTTTGCCTGTTTTCTTACATATGTGGCAACACAAAATAGCTAAATTGTGGAGTGACAAACTTGAGAAAATCGAGAGATCAGTCTGAACACGTTACACCGGCGTGGAACCCCACTTTCCGATGAACCATAAGAAAATCGTTACAGTCCAGAATAATTCAACAATACTGATACCAGAAATAAAAGAACTGTAAAAAGGCTACAGAATAATGCTGCTCAGGGTACCCAGCCTAGCAGAGGGAAAGATCAATCGAAATATGATTAAGATATACACGATACTGAGAAGAGAGATGAACAAGTTGGACTTGTTCAAGACCTGTTGGACTTGTTGGACTTGACAAGATCAGTTGGACTACAGTAATATGGAAAATGAAGGGAAATATGAGGTCTTTAACTACAGGCGAGCGTCACTTTCTTAAATTCCTTGCAAAGTGTCGTAATGATAGAGCTTATGTAAACAGCAATTATGTAGGCGCCACTGTTAACGAAACATTAGGAAGAAATGGTAATGTTTGGTCGGAGAGAAATCCTGTCTCTCAGACCAGATAAAATTCTATGACAGAGCTAAATAAATCAGACAGGAGAGATGTTATTTAAATCAGGCAGAACATGAAAGGGTAGCCAGACTATATTTTTTGAGCTGTCATAAGACCTTTGACAAAGTGTCTCACATAAAACAAGTCCAGAACTTTGAGAAACAAGCTAGGAGTGATAAGGAGGGTGATTTAGTGGATAAGAGAGCTGTAAGTAAGCCTTAACAAAAAGCAGGTCACAGTGAAGAGGCATTAGACTGGTGAGGTGTTACCAGTGGGGATCCACAGAAGTCTGAATTACGATGCTCTGGTTTGTGTGAAAGATCTCCCAGAGAGAAGCAGTGTTAGGAGAAGTCCTTATTGGAGATGACGACCGCTTTGTCTACAAGTGCTTTAGCAACATCTAACCCCTTACTGACTGAACATTAATTCCAAAAAACACGTTTCGTAACTTGGTGCTTCACTCCTTTATTGTCAGTATTGTGCTATGTACTCTGCACTCTTCGTTCTGTGCGCGGTGCTCTATGCTTTGTTCAATCAATGATCTTCCAGAGGGACAAGGTTCTTAACAATGTTGACGCGAGAATTTTTGAGAAGAATGAACAAACAAGACTACAAGAAGCTTCAGGAAGACCCGAACAAGAAACAAACAAAGAGAATTTCATAACGTATGTTTGCTAAAGGTCAGCTCCAAAAGATGGACTCTTGGGACAGGCTATTAAACACAAACTTTTAACTGGGAGCACAAATCATACTAGAGTTATGGAGAGAAAAAAAACCAAGGCCGAAAACATCAACTTTTAACAGTGCCTGAAAGCTTCTAATATTTTACCTGAAATATGACTTACAAACAAGATAGAGGAATCAAGATTAAATAGCTGAAATTGTAATGAACTGGGTAAGGGAGAATCTGATAACCGAAAAACAGTAGGTCATAGTGAGAAAGCATAGGTTAAAATGAAGAGGAAAGTAACATCTCACAGATCATTTGATTGTCATCTGACCGCCCCTTACAGGTCCTGACACATGCGAGTCCCCTTCCCAAGAAGGTAAGATATTATATGACAATGCTTGAAGACGATGAAACAGTTTTTGAAAGGAGTAAAGTGAAGAAGATTGCATAGTATTACAGGAGGATCTACAAATTTTTGTTGTAGATCTACGGAAAAATCTATGAATTTTAGAGGACAAATGGCTACTAGAGTAGTCATTTGTTTCATTACTTTGCATTTTAACAAATGTAAAGTAATGAAGCTTGAGAGTGGCGTAAGGAGGCCAGAAGGTCAGTACAGGGCTCTGATCATGATCATAAAACCATCCTTAAATTCAGAGGTGCACTTAAACAAAGCAGCATCAGCAGCATATCAGAAACTGTCAAAACAACGAATATAATTTAGAATCCTAATCAGGTAAGCATCCGGAACATTGCACATAACATACACGCTCCCAGCTCTAGAATATTTAGCTCCAGCAGAAAATCCCCAACATAAAGAGCAAAACAAATAAATTATAGTCAAGAGATTTTTAACGAGACAAACAATGGAGATAAAATATCAGAGCTGTGAGGGCACAGGGAATGTAATCTAATGGCATTTGAGGAGATCAGAACAAAGGGAGATATGATCTCAATATATATGATATTGAAGGGACGAACTGGATTAAGACAATCATTCCCAGATGCGAGAAAACAGAGCGAACAAGTGCAGGTCGAAGTTGAAAGACATTTGTGTTAGATGCGATAAATACTGAAATGAACATAATTTTTTTTTCCTGTAGCAAAAAAAAAAAAAAAGTGGGATGATCTTGAAACAAAGGTCGTGGAAGTCACCTCTGTTCGCAGCTTTTAAAGCAAGAACGACAGAGAGGGCTACGAGAACATCGAGAGATGATCCACCAAGTACCATAGCTATGACTCGGGGCCCAAGAACGGAATCTCTCTTCCCCCATACACTCAGTTAGATGAGTAGGAACCCTCCCAAGAGACGCCATAATACCCATAAAAGACACATATTTTCATATCTTACGCTACAGCTGTTAAGAGAACCGCTGAAAGACGAGAGATTTATGCAATAAAAGTAACGTGCAGGTCGTCAAGTGGCTTTTACAATAGCTCTGCCCCACTCACATAGGGTACATGTCTGTCTGGTCTGGCAACGAGACCCCGAATTTTATGTTCTTGGTACAGGACTTGAAGGGTATTATATTGAACTTGTTTGTATACACTGATTTAGATGGAGAGGATGGATTTAGATCGCATCACCTTGCGATGATTTCGGAGCTCCACGTCCCCAAGACCCGGTCCCCAACTAGGCCTCCTCGACAAATAAAATCTAATTTTATAAGAGCTGTAAATAAGTTATGTCAAGAAATATTTGCTACTTAACGTTTTTCTTTAGGAACTTGAATTGAAATTGAAATTAAAATGTAATTAAAATTTAAACATAAGAACATATATTTTACTGATTCTCTCGAGAATTAGTCGCAGAAAGCAATCAGAATCACACCAAAACAAACCAACATTCTTTTGAAACGAGATTAATTAATGTATCATTGCACAGCCCGTCAGCTAATATCATTAAAGCTTACATGTGCATTAGTTCAGTTGTGCCATACTAATTTCTGTACTTGGCAGACTGTAGTAACTTTTAATTTTTTAATCTAAAATTTTTAGATTTTTTTCTAAACACATTTTTAATGGCAATAAGAAGGTACAGGGAAGGGAACTACAAGGGGAAAGTGCCAAGCCATCACGACTATATAACACCTGAAAGGGGCCTTGATAAGGATTTGGGATGGGACCGGGGGGAAGGGGGAGGGATGGTGCCCAACCACTTGGACGTTCGGGGATTAAACGCCGACCTGCATGAAGCGAGACAGAATCTTCAGCAGCCTACGCGAACAGTTAGCCTTTCGCTCATGCTATTGATCAGTTTGATGCGTGTGGTTAAGGCCGGTCACACAACCCTAGGGATAGACCCAGCGCTAAAAGGCGTATCTACAGACTGACCAATAGACCAAGCGAATCTTTGGATTATATATATTTACATAAAATTTGGTTTCACTGAAGTACAAACGCAACTACATTACATCAAATTAGAAATGAGATCTGTAACATCTACCTCCTGTAATTCCTTACAGCTAAATTGAAGATTATATATTCCTAGTGACATATTACACAAGACAAGCCACACCCAGAACGCCTTTATCCGGTAAAATAATAATTTGACTTCCAAAGTTCACGAATCAATGTTAAATAACACTTCAATCCTAATCCTTTCTTCTACTCTTCCCTCTGCCTATCCACCAAAGCAATTCATACCCCATATCTGCCTAACCCATACCCTCCCTCTATTCACCAACTACCATTCCCTAACCATATTCATCTCTTCCATTTATTCCTGTATTCGCCACCCCGTTCCCATTCTGTTCGTCTCCTCTATCCCCGTCCCTTACAAACTTCATCCACCCTAACTCCTATCCAATACCACCTTTACCTCTGTCAGTTCCCTCCATCCCCACCAAAACCCATCCATCCCCCCATCTCCATCCTAATCTCTCTCCCTTCAAATTACTCTTCCAAAACGAGGAGCAACAAACCTCATAAATTTCATCACAAACTGGCTCACAAATGAGAACATTAACTGACCAGCACGACACCATCTTGACAGGTCAGGGGCGGTAATACGTAAACTGGAGCATGTTGGATCACACAATACCCCTTTTTGCCACACTGTAAATAATTGCGGTGTGGAGGGCGGTAACTGTGGCCAATTTTGTGTTTTTGTAAATAGTGTGACTGCAGTGTATATAAAAAAGTAAAGTGAAATACATAGTGCGTCGGCAGTGCACAAAATTATGTATAGTGTGTGACTGAAGTGGGAAAAAAATTCTCATGCGTTTTGCGACAGCATTGTGAAACTGGAGTGTTTGTTAGTCCATCAGGAGAGTTTAAGCCGTTGGTGGTCAGTGCGACGGCTGAATACATCGAGTGTGCCGAGTTTAACAAGACTTTAAACGGATTAATGCGTGAGACGGGAGTGAGGTGGTAGTGTAGGTGGTCCTGGTGATAGTGTAGGGGCTTTGGTAGGTAGTCTGGCGAAAATGGAGTGTAGTGTAGTAGTTAATCTAGCGAGGGTGGTGATTGTGGAGGAGTCGAGGTAGTCTGGCCTGGATGGTGGTAGTATAACAATCGTGAGAGAAGTGGAGAAGGGAGATTGTGGTAGTCTGGCGAGGGTGGTGGTAGTGTGACAGAGTGGTGGTTGTTGAAGGGTGCAGGCGGGGTCGGCGACACCAGTCTGCAAGGCTCTGTAAATGTTAGCCACAATGACGAATACTAAGCACGACTCCTCCAAACTACGGCTTGACATTCTGTGTATGGACTGTCATTCTGTGAAGGTCTGTGTATATCCTGCAATAGCGAAAACCTCAAAGGGTGTTGTGAAGGTCGTGTGTTGTGTAGCAGAGATGTGTTAGAGGTAGAGCAAGTATATTGTGTATTCTCTTCTGCGTCTTCTCTCTCTCTCTCTATCTCTCTCTCTCTCTCTCTCTCTCTCTCTCTCTCTCTCTCTCTCTCTCTCTCTCTCTCTCTCTCTCTCTCTCTCTCTCTCTCTCTCTCTCTCTCTCTCTCTTCTCTCTCTCTCTCTTTGCTTCATTATTCACATTCTGCACAACATCACAGCGTAGGACGGAAAAAGAGAACATCTTCCCCACCATGATCTTATTCGGCCATGTATAGTTAATTCGGCTTTGCCAAAATTTTTAGCAGCTCAAGTCATCTCCCGAGTTTATTTTTACTCTTAAGCCAATTTTCAACACGTATCATCTCATGCACAAACTCGGGTCTTCTTTAGGGTGGTAAGATATGAAGAATTTTGTCATAAAGAAAAGGACGTCGGAACCAAAAATATCCAATTTATGTTTTTTTGTGAGCATTTAAGGAGCTTATGTTGTATACGAGCGGCCTAGTGTGAGGACTTACTTGATTGGCTGGTGGTGTCAGTTTGTGTGAATTTCTGTTATTGAAACCATGTACAGGGGTCTTATGGCTGGCTTGAGGAATTATCATGTATCTGTTGGTGAGATCCCTCAGGAAGATGTCGCAAATGGTTTGCTGGAAGCAGAAGTAGAAGTCAGAGGATCAGCTGACCGGATACCTGGGTTTCTGGGGGATTCATCTGATGACAGGGAAGTAAAACAAACTAGAAATTGGGACTAGCTAGCAAGTTTGTATATACTGTAGTTTGTCAGGGTTGCCAATGCTTCTCCATGCTGTTGCATTTTTTGGGGTTCTGGAAGGCATTCCTGACTCATAATGGCCTTATGGGTTTATTAGGCTTGAAGTTAACCAGGCTGGTAGTTCAGGAGGCAACTAAGGAGACTCGGCAAAAGAGCATTTCATTACATTCAATGATAGATTGTTCATTTCTGGGGTGCTTTGGGTTAAAAGTGAGGGTGGATTAGTGGCTAATTCTCTTTATAACTCAGTATTTGCCACCTGGTAACTGGTGGTAGTGGTGACCAGTTTGTCAACTTGTAGTTTGAATTAGCAGAGCACTACTTTGCAGTTTATTTTCTTTATGCGTTGCATGAGGAGGTTTTGTGTGTAGAGCATTATTACTTTGACAATCATTCAGGGCTGGTTTAAAAATTTGCCAATGTTTCCTTTCTTCTATGTATAGCCTGGCACTGGTATTTAGAAGAGACTCCTGCTGTGTCAGGATTGTTTACAATGTCTCTGAGGCAGTGGGATGTTGCCTAAACGAGTGACAGCGACCAGCTCAGAAAGGACCCCTTCATCTATACTAACCATTGCCAGTTTTTGTTGTTGGTCTGGTTTTTGTTAGTGACAATATTTTCTAAATTTCTTTACAGTTAAATTTTCAAGATGATGAGATTAAGTAGCCTATCGCACCTGCTGATAGAACAGGTTGCTGTTGTTGCAGCAATAGTAGCATATCTGACGGGTATTGTCACCGTGCGACCACACCCATTGCCTCCTGAGGATCTACTGCAGGCTACCAAGGCTGCAACAAGGTAATCTTATTTGTTATATGTACTGTGACTGGAAAGCAAAATATCAACACGTTATCAATAAAAGATAATGTTAGTTTGTCCAAGGTTAAAAGTAAGACTGTTCCAGTTAGCTTCACACAACTTTTAATTGTGAATTGTGTTTATATGGGAAGTGTTAGAGGAGGCTCGGGGTCAATCCCTATGCCCCTCTTTCAGAAGGATTGGCTCCTATTACAATAATCAACAACTTCTTTGAAGTCTGAAATGGTTCGATTGTCCATAGTTTGTCTTCAATAGGAGCGGGAGAGAACAGGAAGGAGGGAGAGATAATGGGAGGGAGGGGAGATAATTCGAGAGAGAGAGGGAGGGAAGGAGAGAATTTGAGGGGAGGGAGGGAAAGACTGGGAATGAGGAAGATAGAATGGGAGGGACTCTTTCCATCTCTTCCCCCCCCCCCAATGGAGTTGGGGGGGGGGGGAGGAGAGGAAGAGGGTAAGGAGTAGAGAGGAATGGGGAGATAGGAGGGGGAAGGGGAAAGGATAAGAAAGGGGTAATAGTGGGAGAGACAGGAAGAGGCGACAGAGCTGGTCAAGCTCCCAAACCAAGTTCTTGACTTTGAGGGTGGTGTTTTGCACTCCTCCCTGGTCGGTTATGCATCTTCCTTCTTCAGGGAGCCACTATTTGACCCCTCCAGTAAACCAGCATTGAATGTAATGAAATACATTTTTCTGGTTGGTTGTCTTAGTGGTTCCCTGGTCCTCACCCCACTCTTCCCATACAGGTGCTTGGTGCCTTCTTTGATAATTACTGTACTTACTTACTTCCCATACAGGTGCATCAGTTTGTCATTTTTCAGCTTCGGACCAAGGGGCGGATTATGTGAGAGTCGGGAACTTAAAGTGGTGCTATTACCTGTTGGTAGACATACTTAATTAGGGGGTGTTCATTTTTACTACTGAAGGAATTGTGTGTGTAAGTTTCTTGTTACTTCAGTTCTTAAATCTGTAAACCTTGCTGCTGTGTGCTTTGTATTGTTTACTTTCTGGATACCAGGCCTTTGGTACAGGTGATCATAACAATTCCTGTTATAATTCTCCCTTCCTGTGCTTTTGTGAGGGGGGCTAGAGTCTGGCTGTGCTCCTCAGTAGGCCATTCAAAACTCCTATGACTGATTCATTTGTGTGGAGCTACCTCACCGATCTAGCTTTAGGAAGCCACTGAGGCCCAACTTGAAACAGGCATTTCATTACATTTAATGCTTATTTTTGGGGCAGTTTCTAGGCCGTATTCTGACTGTGTGCCAGGCCATTTCCAGCCAGTTTTAGGACAGTTTTTGTCTTTGTGGCAGGTGTGCTGTTCTCTTTGGGTGTGGCTGCAGTCCACTGTTGGTTGTTTCCAGTTAGGGTTTTCTGGTTCTTGCATCTGGTCACCAGTTTTCCGAGCTCTGGGTTTGATTCCAGCACCTGGTTCCATTGGTTTGCTGGTATCCCTCTGGACTTACGTTTGGGCCAGCTGGTGGTATATCCATACTCCTTTGCATTAAGTCTCATTGCTGCTTGGTTGTTTTTTTGCTTGAGACTTGTTGCGGGTGGTACACTCGAGTGAAAGCTTTTGGCTCTGCTTAGATTGTCTCTTGGACTTCCACTTGTGTTGTGCTTTGGCTTTTGGCTTGCCTCTGGTGTCCCTCTGCTCCTGGGCCACACATGCTTTCTTCTCCCACAGCTGCATTTTCTGCTTTGTTTAAAAAAAAATGTTGACCTCATCTGTAGAGGTGCCTATGTGAGTTAGCTCAGTGAACAATTAAGTTAACCCTCCAATAAAACATGTTAAATCTAAAGCAAGGCCATTTTCTAGTGAGGCTCTCATTAGTTCCCCCCATATCTGCCTTATTGGTTTGGTTTGGGTGGCTCATGAGTGAGAGGTCAGTCTAGGTGACTGGCTATAACAAGGTGACTGTTGGGTACAGCATGACCCAGTGTGTTTATCCCGCTGCAGCAGCAGTTTGGCTTGTTGCCCCTTGGTACTTAATATTCTGTAACAATTTGCTTGTTTAGTTTTGTTATGCTTTATAGTGCTTTTTTCTTGGCTGTGAGCAAATCTCATCCACAATATCACAGAATCTCAAAGACAGACTCTAATCCTGGTTCCCAGTAGGCAAGTGTAGACTAATAAGGCTTAGTACATCTCCCTAAGGGTAGTCTGGATGAGCAGTTAGCTTGGGGTGCTACTGAGAGCCAACAAAAAAGATAATTTTATTATATTCATGGATTTATTTTTACCATATCTATATTGATATCGATCAATAAGGCAGTACTGATCAAAATGCTGTGTTGGTATAGATATGCCTCTAGATTATGCATATTGAAATGTTGCACAGTCCTTCTTATTATTGCATCTTTGCCTGTTGCTTTTTTTAATAAATTTGTGAAACGTTTTAAGGTAAAACATCATCTTGTCTCCAACAGACATGATGATGAGTCCCCAGTATCGGTGAACAAGACTGTGATTGTTATTATTGATGCCTTGAGAGCTGATCACCTTGTATCCACACCGCAGCCTCTAATGCCTCACTTGCATGGCTTGCTCGCCAAGGAAGAGGCACATGGGTATATCCTTCATACCGCTACTCCCACTGTCACTCTTCCCAGAATTAAGGTAAGGATTTTTTACAGTGTTTTTTTTTTTGTGGAAATTATTTGATAAACAGTGACTGTTAATGGCTTTCATATGTAGGATGTGTTAAATCTGTTGAGCATTCAAATTTTTTTTTACTAACAGGATACCAAGTTTGGTCTCCTTTAAGCATTCTTAACTATTCCAAGTGTCATACACTTCTTGCCGTGAGTGTGGGATTGTTCATAGAGAATGAACTGAAGCCCTGTAGAATACCATTTTGAGACTGGAAATATCAAATGCAAGGGAGGCATCTCAACTACTCCACTTTCAACACTTGCTGTCATCTTGTGGAGTAGATGGCTAAGGCTGGACCCATATCAACAGAGGAAGGAGGAGGGGTGAAGTTTACCCCCACTAAAGGCCCTGAAACACCAGATGGTAGGCCCAGGCAACTTGAGTCAAAGCCTGGTAAAAAGTAGCACAACTGTTCCCTCACCATCCCATCATTTTGAACCACAATGTATCTCTCCCTGAGGAGAATGAATAAAACCTACACCAATGGGAAGAAGCTGATGTTGAAGCAAACATCACATTGCCAGATATTGTTACTACTGAATCTTCACCTTGACCAAGAGTCCTGCATGACCTGGGACCCTGATGCCCCAGGTACCGAAGTGGGAACTGAACCATGCCACGGAAAAACCTAGCACAATAGCTGAAAGACAGCCCCCACAGTCTCGAGCACCTAGGATACCTCCCTCTCCAGGAAATAACGTAATGGGAATAACAGAAATAACAATAACGTACACAAATAATCAATCTCCAGTCAATGGGAAAAGGCCACGACTCCTGAACCTTTTCAAATTCTGATGCAAACACCAGGTGAGTATATACTTCAACAAATAATATTATTAGATCAAATATTGCTCATTTTGCCACAATTACAGCTCTACCTAAAATGTGCTAGTCCCCCAAAACTTCACTATTGCAAAATATGTGTACTCGGTTTTCAAATCGTTTTTTATATACCTCAGTGGTTGCTCCATTAACCGTACTAGTATATTCCTAATCATCACATATATATGCACTAGCAATACTGTAACCAGAAGACAGAAGACCTTAAGACTTCATATACCCACATGGAAACCAAACCAAACCTAGCCAGGATGCCAACCTGGGTAAGATGAAAATAGCATCCTATATTTCACAGCTCATGTTACACACAAAGTTTAAAGCACCACAACATTGAAGTGCTGCAGAACAGACTCATTTGCAGAACAGGTTGCAGAATAATTGTAGAATAGTCCTTAGCTGAACCAGGCGAAAAGGGGTACAGGAACCAACACCTCAACCAGTCCAGCTGAAAGGCATCCACCATAAAGGGAATTGCCATTGGGGAATGAAGTCCTGTACAAAGGTGTCAATTCCACGCAAAGAGTTCTAGCTCTGGCTGCCTGTATGTCTCAAAGCTGAAGTAAGGAAGCAGCATAGATGTTCCACACCATGAAACAGGTTGTCCATGAAAATGCTGAACAATCACTGGATATGAAAAGCACAGAGAGCCAAACTGTGAGTACTCGGCTGAAGAGTTACTCAAAGCATTCAGTTCCAAAGGACAAGGGACTAAAGGGAACCCTCCTGGTTGAGACAATGAACTACACAGAGAACAGTCTGAATAGAGCCGGAGTATGGAGCCCAAAGGAATCCAAACCCTCCTCAGTGCATGCTACACAGCTATAACTCCCGAACCATACTGTGAGCTCGAAGTAGGAGAGGAGATCACTGACCCTGCACAGCTTGGTCAGCGCTCGTTACAAAGCCCCATCTCAGATCCAAGTTTCTGTGAAGACTTTGAGTATGGGTTTAGGAAGGCACCAGGGACCTGAACCCCCCAAAACCCAAAAAGAAAACCAATAATAATGCCGCAACCAGTGAAGGGCCTATGGGGCTTGCACCCAATGATCATGGAAGTGACGAAAGGGACTGAACCAGAGAAACCAGAACAGCTGCCGAAGCCACACCTTTTCCGAGGAAAAATGACATAGGCAAAGTTCAGGCTCCTGCTACACAGCAATTCACAGGAAATGGCACCAAACCACTTAGCTGCCCAGAGGAGCCCATATGGAAGAGAGGTAACCCAGGAACCACTGAATCAGTAAAGGAACTGACAGCATAGACCCATTGGGTGGTGAGCTCCTACCTCCTCCCCCCCAAATGAATGGGAAAGGTGGGGCCAACGAGCTTAGTTTCAATAAATTCGATCATTTGCTTACATCGTTAGGGAAGGTCATTGGGCGGGCTTTTGAAGCTTCAGTCTCTTAAACCCAACAGTGGTTTGTTTTAACTTGCTGACTTTCTGATTGCCTTTCCCGGTAAGGTGGAAAAATGTCATCACACTCACCCCTCTGTGTAGTGGCCAGGTTCTGGCTGTGGCCTCCAGAAGGCCTAAAGAACTCAATGGTTGATGCGACCTGGTAGATGGGTACCATCCCAATGCATAGCTTCATAGAGCCACAAGTGACTTCTCACAGAAAACCTTGCTTCCACTATCCTAAAAATTTAAAAACTTTTCAAAATACTGTACAGTATTTGTATTTATTTGAAAATGAAAATAAATTAATAATTATTATACCTAATATAAGATATTTGTGTTATAATTAATTAATTTTAGTTATATATATAATGAACTATGGTTTTTAACTTTGGTTTTTGTTAGTCTTTGGTGACAGGCAGCATTCCGGGGTTCATGGACATTATTGAGAACTTTGGTGCTGGTGAGCTGACCGATGATAACCTCATCAGACGGTGGGTAGATGCAGGGAAGCGTATTTACTTCTATGGAGATGACACTTGGCTTAAGCTGTTTCCTTCACAGTTTTCCAAACATGATGCTGTTACCTCGTTCTTTGTCACTGATTACACGGAGGTAAGATGCGTATCATTATTTTTCTGGATGGGCTTCTGCAGTGGCTTCCTGAATTAAGCCCTGGTGCAGCCAAGCCTAAGGGAGACCTGCCAGGCCTCTTAGACTCACTTTCCTTATGGTAACCAGGACCAGATCTGGCCATCTCTGAAGCAAGAAGCACCTTTGTATCAGAGATAAAAAAAAAACACTACCAGAAAGCATATGTGAAACAAAGCCAGCTACCTCTTGAAGAGAATTAAATACCCTCGGATAATAAGTCACGATGCAGCTGACTGCCACCAGGTAGCAGCTCAGGTCATCAAGGTGTCCCCCAGGCAGCCCTTTCCCATAACTTATTCATCTGGTTGCATCCTCAATGGCACGGGACATCCAATGTAGGCCCTGTCTCTGCTTCATTCTTAAAGTAGTCTTGGCTAGCCATAGAACACTAGTTTCTCCCTGGGACATTGCTTTGTTATTGTTTTACTCTTCATGATTGTTTCATGCTACCCACAATGAATGTTCAATAGCATTTTAATTTGCTCCAACTGAAAGCCAGTGTTTTTCTCTCTTTTCTCTCTCTTTTCTCTCTCTCTCTCTTGCTCCAACTGAAAGCCAGTTTGTTTTCTCTCTTGATTGTCTGGTTGCATTTTCTCTGGCCTGCCGGGAATACCTGCTTTGAAGACCCTCGTTCTCTACCTCTCTCCCTAACTCTCTACCTCTCTCTCCCTCGCTCTCTACCTCTCTTCCTCTCTTTGGGTTGGATGGTAGAGCGACGGTCTAGCTTCAAGCAGGTCCGCTTTCAGTCAACCGTCCAAGTGGTTGGGTGCCATTCCTTTTCCCTTCTCCCTCCTCGTCCCATCCCCAATCCTTATCCTGACCCCTTCCAATTGCTGTATAGTCATAATGACTTGGCACTTTCCCTTGATAATTCCCTTCCTGTATGAGCTGACTTCTCTAGAGCTATCTCACTTCCAGGTAGCATGGCTTGTGCTCAACTGTGAGGACTGTTGAGGAGTTCAGTAGATGGCCGTGTGTTGTCTAACTACAATTGTGCCTAATCCTGTTCCACATAAAAACACCTAAGTGCTGTTTCAGGATGAGAGCTATGCTCAAGGTGACTTGGCACAAGTTTTCCCAATACTGTCATATGATACTTTAAAAACTATTTATAGTTTTTTGGTTAGGGCATATACTTGGTAGTACCAAGTGTGCAGATGCAAATCCTCATCATGGCTTCTATTGATTTGCTCATTTATACATCACATTATTATTATTATTATTATTATAGTTGGAGGAAGTTCATTAGTTGGGTTGTGAGACTTCGGTCTATTTTGAACCCAGCAGTTGTTTTTGATTTGCTGACTTTCTGGAAGCCTTTCCCAGTGTGGTGGTGAAATATCACCGGTCCTTGCACCTCTGTGAGGGGGTCTCAGGGGTCAGGTCAGATTCTGGCTTTGGTCCCTGGGAGGCCGAAGAACTCCACCGCTGATTTGATCTGGTAGATTGGAAACCATCTCAATGTATAGGTTCAGGGAACCATTGCGGTTCACCCAGAAATTACGGTTTCATTATGTTCACTGCTGGTTTGTTTTGGTATTGTGGTGATCTTGTATCCCCAGACATTCTTAGGCATCCGTTGAGGGGGGCCAGATTCTGGTCGTGATGTGCAATAGTTGCTCATAAGAGCCTGGTGAGGTCTCCAAGGTTGGAAGTTATCAGGTGGGTAGTCAGGGAAGCCACCAAGAGAGCCACCAGAAAGAGGCATTTCATTACATGCAACGGTGAATTTTTCTGGCCATTTTGTTAAACTTGCTTTCAGCAGTGAAGGAATATTTTTCATGGGGCAAGTGATGCTCCTTTTTTCCAGCTAAAGAAATAATAGATTGTATCAACTTGAAGGCATATTGAGCATTGGCATAATATGGCTATAACTCTGGTACAAATTATAAAAACAATAAGTACTGTATGAGCTAATTTATATTAAGTTTTATTTTGTTTTATACAGTATATGAAAGTGTTTTAGGTTTTTATTAGTTAGTATTTCTCCAATAGATTTTCCTTCTTTAGTAATTTTTTATAGTAGTAATAGTAGTTTTAGGTTTTGCTCTTTAATTTCTGTGCAAGTATATACAGTACACTTTTGTTAGAATAAAAGTTGATTTGTGTGTAGTTCAGCAATCTTCTCCTCCTGGGGTCAGCTGTGTATTTTTGTGTGTTGTATATTTCAGTCTTTTCTTCTGCTGTATATTTTTAATTTTTTTTTGTATAGATAACCTTTTAACCTTCATAACCTCTTATAACCTTTTAAATTTTATAAGTTAGTATTTTTCTTGAAAATGTGGCCTTCACATCAGCTTGTATTTTGCCAGTCATATTTCTTTTTTCTTTTTTCGTTTTTCCTTTTTAAAAACATTAATGTAGGTTACATTCACACGTATATACTGTACTTCTATTGTACTTCTATTAAGGCATAATCTCTCTTGGTAGGTAGACAGGAACGTGACTCGCCACATCTCCAAGACAATGGCCTCGGATGATTGGGATGTTCTAATTCTTCACTATTTAGGTTTAGATCACATTGGCCACCTTGAAGGACCCATGAGTCCACTGATCGGCCCTAAACTTTTGGAAATGGACTCTGTGATAAAGAATATCCACCTTGGACTCGAAAAGAAGGTAAATATACTATTATTGTTAACAAAAATAGTATAGTATTTATAAAATGGGAATATTTAAGATTAATTAATTTTCTTTCCACACTTTCAGATAAAATATTTGGAATCCTCATTTAAAATATAGTTTAATATTTGATTTACAGTGGCTATTTCTGGGGGGTAGCCTTTGATGGCTACTGTCTCCTGTTGTGGTGGTTGGAGGTTCGAGGCTCCTAAGGGCCCAAGTGAATGACGTTGTTACCCCCCATTTATTGTGGTTGACAATTTATATGATTGGGGTGTGGATACCATAATTTATACATGCTTAAATGACAACCCAGGCAAAGCTTAAAGTTCCAGTTGGGCAGCAGTTAGTTGCTTCTGGAATTCTTCTTTACTGTGGCTGTTCATAGCGGGATTGAGGAGCTATGATCTCCCGCTCTGTAGGTCGGAGGTTTGAGGCTTCTAGGGGCCCAAGTGAATGAAATGTTGTTATCAATGTCTATTGGGGTTGGCACTTTATGTGGCATAGATCACCTAATTCCTCCATTCTTGAACAGTCATTTTTGCTCACTGCTGAAGAGGGTCCTGGTTTGGGTCTGTAATATTCGGTGTGCGTTTCTTGTTTTCAAAATACAGTACCTGTAGTGGGTCATTATTCCATTGATTAATACACAATTTCACTTCATTCCCATCTCTTTCTCTTACATACACACACACATATATATATAAATGAAAATGTGCATGCATGCAATGTGAGTGATTTCTTTGTCATTGTAGTGAAATGTGTTCCTCAGGGCAAGAGGTACTTGGTGGTTGTTTGTGGAGATCATGGCATGAGTGATGCAGGTGGGCATGGAGGATCCTCGCATTCAGAGGTTACTACATCTTCAGTGCTCTTCTCTAACACCTTTGGAAAGAAAATGTAAGTTATATTTTTAGGGGGTAACTCCTTTGTGGCCTCGTGTAGCAATCTTGCTGATTGGGGTGTTGATATTGCTCCATACAAGTCACATCAGTTACTGGAGTTCTGTTTGGTTTACTGGGGACTAGACCCAGACCCTGGCCTCTCCTCAGAGGCATAGAGAGCATATGTCATTCTGCCATTTCACCAGGAAAGCATCCAGACAGCGAAGGTTTACAGACAACTACTGGGTTCACGAGACTTGAAGTCTCAAAACCTGCGAACCATTCTTCAAATGATTCAACCAAAACAAAATAATTCACTCGAAATTAGTTCAAACTCGTTAATACCAATCACTGCCACCAAGCAGCCCAGAGATCAGTCCTCCGCCAGCTCGCTATTCAGTTGTCATTAATTTTGCTTAGTGCATCATTAGTGGGTTTGAATAATTGGGTCATTGGGATGTGGTTGGACTTGGGAGTTGTCAAATCGACCTTGTCCCTTCATTGGGTGTTCCAATTTTTCCCAGTCCTAAAGAGGAGCTTGGTGGAACTTTGGTTTATCCTCGATCTATCAGGTTTGAACAGCTTCATTCCCTGTCCAACTTTCTGTATGACCAAATTTGTTTGGATTTCCAGTTAAGGGTTTGGATGGTGTTCCTGGACTTCAAAAGTGCATAATGGCATGTAATCATACATCCAGATTTCAGGGACTGGTTAGGGTTTGTGGTTGGACATAGAGCTTACTGTTTTCAGATTCTGCCTTTTGACTTAAATCTGGCTCCCTGTATTTTCACCAGGTTAGCATCAGTCATTGTGGCACAGTTAAGGCTTTTAGGGGTTCATGTTTTAGCCATCGTCGATGACTGGCTGGTTTGTGCGCCTAGTCTGTATGTGTGTCAGCTAGACAGGGATCTGGCTCTTTTCCCAGCTTGCCGGGTTTAGGTTCCTGGTGAATTACCAGAAGTCTCGGTTAGTTCTATCGCAAGTTCAGATTTTGTTGGGTCATAGCTGAGACTCTGTCGATGTCTCTTTCCCTGCCTCCTTTCATCTTGCTTCACTTACAACTCCATTACCATCTGGTTTTGGACTATCCCTAGGTGACTTAGCAGTTGGTCGAGTGTTTGGTGTTTGTTGGTCAAAACAGCCAGAATTTTGCTGTTTTTATGGCACACAATTGGCAGTTATTGGTGCCCCTCCTGCATTTGTCTTCTAGGTGACAATGTGACGTGGCTTCATACTTGCTTCATTTATTTCTGTCTGTCTGTGTCATGTTTCTTTGGTTTAGGTTCATGTAGTGTGATTTTTTCTTTCATTGTTGTTTCTTAATTGGAGGTGCGGTAATTGGAGTACAGTATTTACTCAATGTCACTGGTCATTGTCAGTCTGGTGTTGCTGTGGGACATGTTTCCTGGCCAATGGTTTCCCTGCATTAATGCCTGCTGCTTCTCCTTTCTGGTAAGCTCCATAATTATTTTCAGTGGTTATTTAGCTACAGGGAGCCACCAAGGGGCTCCCCCAGAAACCTAGCATTGAATGTAATGAAAAACCTCTTTCTGGTTGAATTCCAGTGGCTCCCTATCTCCCTCTCTCCCTTCTGGGTTTCTTGGTACATTGGGATGTTTTTTTATTTTCTCCAGAAATGCATAGCAAGCTGGCAGAGAACTGAGCTCTAGACTGCCTGGTGGCAGAAATCACTTTTAATTGATTCAAGCTGGTTTAGAGTGGATTATTTTGTTTTGGTAGAATCATTTTGGGAGTTTAGCAGTTTCGAGGTTTCGAGTCTTGAAAATCTTGCAGTTATCTGCAAAGCTTCACTGACTTTCTGGATGCTTTCCCAGTGAAATGGCAGAATGTTATTTGCTCTCTACACCTCTGTGAGGGAAGCCAGGTTCTGGTCCCTGGTACGTCAAACAGAACTCCCGCAACTGCTGTGAATTAAAGTATGGAGCAATATCGGAGAGATAGCTACAGGGACCCTTTAGGGCTCAACAAGAAAAAGACGTTCCATTATATTCAATGCTGAGTTAGCAGATGAATATTCCTGTATTAATTGTTTATCACTAGATTAGCTGCTATAACTACTATGATTAAGCTCATTTATTTCTTGACACATTTTTTAAATTTATTGGTATACCTAACATTTCTTTGAGAGAGTTCACCATAAACCCCTTGTCCCTGTTCAGTTTATTTGTATGTGTTATATGCTGGGTTATGATGGCTTCTGCATCTTATTTGGGATGTGATGTTGCAGTTTGCAGTTTTTTCAGGATGTTCTTGAAACAGAGTGAAAAGGATCATCTGGGAACAGTATAAAATGGATTATCATTGGATAGTTGATATGGGACCATCATTTCTCTGTACAAAATTATTATGGAATAGTATGAGAATAATCATGGCATATTATGAAAAAAGTAGAAATGCTGCCTGTGACTCAGATGTCAGAGAATGATTCTTGGTTGCCCTTTGGCCATCAATGGTGCTTGGTGCCTGGTCCTGAGGGTTTATTGCTCCTCACAGTTGTATTATCCTCCTTTGCAGTAGGATACTGTATAAGCTAGATTCCTCCTCTGCTCTCCTGCGATCATGTTTTTGGGTACCAGTTGATGCCTTCAATTTGCCTCTTTCATCTGGCTTCCATCATCATCTTCACTCATCTTATCTTCACTCGACTGTGGTGCAGGCAGACTTGCATGGATCCCTGGTCAGAGATCAGAACTATAATGTGGAGATGGACCCCCTAACTGTTTTGGTGTACTGGTCATCCTTGCAATCATGTCTGTGGTATAAGGTTCCAGCTTCATCTTGGCTGGCAAACAATCCCTTTTTTTGTTGGCTAAATTGCAAGTTTATTGTTGTAATTTGGAAGCTGCTCATCTCTGTGTTTAAGGGGCATTTAATTATTTCAGGGATATCTGGAGGAGCCATCGGAGAGTCGCTGAAACCATCTCGGTAAGATAGCTCCCCACCTACTGAGTCGCATTAGCCATACCAGCCCTTTATGACCTGCTGGGGACTAGGACCAGAACTTGGCCATCCTCAGAGGTAAAGGAAGTAGGGGATTGTTATGATTACTCTCACTGAGAAAACATCCAGACAGTAAGCGAAACTTACTATCTGAATGTTGAGCAAAACCTTGAGCCATCTTGAGCAAAACCAGCTCAAGGATTTGCAATATCTTGCCTAGTAGGGACTAGTTTGGAATACCAGAGTGGCTATCTTTATCACTCTGCTTGCTTTGGCTCTGGGTATGACTCAATTTTGCCTACTTAGTGTATCCATGTCTGACTGAAGGCTCTAAACTGGTTTCTCTAGTTTGTCACTGGATTTCGGATTTCTCTTCAGCTTGTCTCTGGATATGGGATCACCACAAGTGGGTTTCTCTGAATGAGAGGGATAAGCTCCTCTTCAGAGATTTTATCTGGAGACTTTTCAGGCTTCAGTACTTTAGAAGTATCTGCCATGTTGCCTTGAAAGTTTTAGCGATGTGTTCAGTGTGTGTGCTTAGACATTCTTTTTAACCTTCACCACAATGGGGCACAAGTATCTGATGAGGCTGGTCACACATCAACATTTTGGAAATGGATGTTATGTTAATTAAGAGCAAATGTATTTATCTTTTCTGAGGAATGTTTGGTGTTTAGCAAGGGTGTTGCTTGGTGGTCTTTGTAATGGCAAGTAGCAAGGGCTTTGAGTTGTATATATAAAGGTACTTTCTGGTATGACCTGGTATGGGCAGTTTGAAAGTCTCATCCTGGTGCAGAATGGTGACTTGCCCTGATTGCATGATATTTTAAATTAAGATTCAATAGCATCTTTTCTTTGGTAGCAACTGCTTGTACTGTTCAGAAGAGTGCACTTAATATGTACTTAAAGATCTTTTTCACCTACAATTTTTTTTCCAGAACTAACAAGATAGGTTTAGCAAAGCAAGTTGATCTTACCTCAACACTAGCATTCTTAACTGGAGTTGGGATTCCAGAAGGAAACATTGGACAACCTCTTGCTGAAATATTTTCACATCTTGGTGTCGAGAAAAGAATGTCCTTGCACCATAATTCTGCAAAGCAGTTACTGGCAGTTGCCCGTGGGTCAGGACTTCGTGCTCATCACGGTAAGACGTAGCAATATAATAAACCCTAAATATTCTGGTCTGACAATCCTAAGTTTACAGAGTAACCACACATTCCAGAATCTTAACCATACACATATAAATATACTGTACAGTATTAGGAAACCTGGATTCTCTATTTATCCCACTTGGTAATACCTCAAACTACTCTAGGATCTTTTGCAAATTGAATAAATACAAATTTCTGGTTTGTCTGAATATCTGGCAGAATGCAACCCTCTAAAATAAAGGCCATCGGTAAACACATCCTCTCTCCGTCAAATCTCGCCTGTGTCCATCCTAGCTTGCCACGTCCCCCGCCCCTTGACACCAGATCTCTCATCATTCCTGATCAATCTATATATTCCCATATAACAGTACTCTATTTGTAGGTTATATAAATGTGTCAATTTTTCCTTTACAAAAGATCTGCCTACAATGTACACATCCTTCAAAATAAACCTTTGACTTTCGGTACTACTGTACTACTGTACTAGTAGTTTCATGGTTGGAAAGATATCAGTAACACACGACCTCCCAGCAACCAAGAAACTTGTACCTCCAGGAAACAAATGTCTACTTTAATACTTTTATGCAGCTTTCTCTCTCTTAGGCAAATTGTTAATAACTTGTCACCACCAGACGATATCTTCAGAAGACAAGGTTCATAACATGGTGCAACCTCATGAAGCCTTAAGCCTTCTGAATTAAGTTAATTAACACTTACATATTGCATGGTGGAGAAAAAGTCCAGCCGTTACTTCCTCATGGAGCCTCCTGGGGTAACAAACAATGTAGGTACATCACATAAAAGTATCACACATACTTTTAGTACACACACAACACATCCTAGTACACATGAATAATTTATCTAATTCTGGTGTCCGAGTCTCAACATAACATGATATTGCTTACTTACAAACTTAATAATCATTCATATTACTCACTAATTAGACATTGCTGGCAGTTATTTAATGATTACTAAATTTGATTTTAGATTATCATTATGCAATTTATGCCAAATATTACAAAAATAAGTACTCTGTTGTTTTCCATTTCACTCAGATAATGCAGAGCTGCTCTTTGAAGAAGCAACAAGGCTTCATAAGGATGTTTTGGAGAAGCTGTACAGGAATCCTCCAGACCCAAGTTATAAGGATGCTGAAGCAGAGCGAGTGTGCAGGTTTTACCTGGAGTGTCAACAAGTGGTGTCTGAAGCTCTTGCATCAAAACTTCAGAGCTATGACCTTCCTACCATCTTCGTTTCCACCAGTGCTGTTGTTTTGGTTGGTTCTAGTTGTAAAATGAAAAATTGGTTGATCTTTGAGTTGACAGATGAGACTTAGTAACTCCTTCACTCCAACTCCAATGGCTGCAAGGTGTCAAGCCTTTTTTCTCGCCAATTCTCTCATTACATCGGCCAGTTTCATTTCATGATTCACTTTGCTTGGGGAAATATTTATAGCAAGCTAAAATTTCTGTATCTTGGGGAAGAGGCTATGTACACTATATGGATGACATAAAACAAATAGCTTAAACAATTTGAAATTGATTTCATAATTCCATTTCTTTTCTAGACTCTGACAGTAAGTCTGTGGAGACTTGGCATAGATCCTTCAGTGTCGAGGGAGTTCAATATGCTTGCCATCTGCTGGGGGGCTGGTGGCACATTTGTGGCCTGGCTTCTCTGTTGTGCAGCTGCTTCAAGTTCTCACATCTGCTACTTGCTGCGTCCAACTCCTTGGCTCCTGGCTGTGTCATTTATATACATCTTAGTAATGATACCTCAACTCTGTACTACTGGATGGAGGGAGAAATATAAAGTAAGGTGCCATAGATTTACCGTATCTTAACAGCATAATTTGTAAAATATAATTTTGCAATAAATAATTTCTGGGAAGAGTCTCTTGGTAGCCTCCTGAAAGCTATCTTGCTGAGATGGCTTTCCACTTCTGGATCAAATCATTCGCAGGAGTTCTGTTTGGCCTAACAGCGACCAGAGCCACAACTTGGCTTCCCCCACTCACAGAGGTCCAGAGAGCAGGGGGACTATTATTGACACCCTCACTGGGAAAGCAGCCAGAATATCAACAAAGCTTTATGGATAACTGCAAGGTTCATAGAAAATGAAGCATCGAAACTGCCAGATTACTGCAAACAATTCAGAAGAAACCCTGACCAAGCCAGCCATGGTCATTGATCTGCTTTGTCGGGCTTTCAGTTCGGTTTGGGTAGTTGCAGCTGTGTGGCTTGCACTGCACAGGGTTCGGACTCCTTGGGACTCCATGTTTTGGCTTCGTTCTGACTGTTTCCCTGTGGTTGACTCAACTAGGAAATTTGTCATGTTTGGGCACCTGGACGTGAATCCTTTTGCATCGACATGGCTTTGGTCGTCTCCATTGTATGCAGTGCCATTCTACGACTGCGAGACCCTTGCAGTGGATGCTTTTCGGATGCAGTAATGGATTGCTGTATTCAGTGGCGGTTCTCTACCGTTGCCTTTATGCCACCAATTCTGCCTCGGTTGATGCCTTGTGGGTCGATCCTGTTACATTGGTCCCCTATTCGATGGCTTGCCTTTCTCAGGTTGTCTGCAGTTTCTTAAGTTTAACCAGCCTGCAGTCTACCCTTGTGCCCTTGATGTTCGGATGTATGGCATTCTCTCGCCAGTGTTTATGGACATGTCCTGGGTAGATATTTGGACGTGGAAGTTTTGGAGGTCGAAGAGGGTCTTGGCAGCTTGGTATTTGGTAAATGTCCCTGGTTCCAGTTGGTCATATGTGGTGTTGGGCTTGGTTTCCTGGCCAGGGGTCAATTCAGATTAGTACCTGCCATCTCCCCTCCTCCCTGGTATGTCTGTTTTTTTTTTTTTTTGTCACTGTGGGTACAGTAGTCAGCTTCAGGGAGCTATCAAAACGCTCCTCAGAAAACCAGCATTGAATGAAATGAAACGCCTCTCAGTTAGTCCTGGTGGATCCCTCTATCCCTACCAGGTTTATTGGTTTGTCAATTTGTTGTCCATCACTTCTGGTTTCAGGTTTTTGAACTGCGTGGTGGTGGCTATCAGTATTAACAGTTCAAGCTAGGTTAGTTTGAACAAATTACTTCTAATGAATCATTTGCACAATTGTTTGGCAGTTTAAATTTTTCATTTTCTATGAACCTTGCAGTTGTTTGCAAAGCTTCACCAACTTTCCGGATGCTTACTCAGTGAGGGTGGTGAGAGTCTTCCTGCTTTATGTACCTCTAAGGAAAAAGGGCCCAGGTTCTGGTGTCTGGTAGGTCAAACAAGACTCCTGTGACTGATGTGACCCAATAATAGGATGCCATCTCAACGAGATAGCTTTAGGTTACCTTGCGATGATTTCAGAGCTCAACATTCCCGCGGCCCGGTCCTCGACCTGGCCAGGGAGACCATGGTCTCCTTCAGAGACCAGGTAGTCATGGGTCCTTACCAGAAAGAAACATTCCATTACATTACATTCTGATTTTTGTTCTTTTAATTTCTAATACAGTGACACCTCTGTTTACAAATGCCCCCTCTTTACGAATTTTTCGGGTTACGAGCCCAATTTCTTCGTAAAATTTGATTCGGGTTACAAACTTTACCTTAGAGTTACGTAGTTTGTTGATATGCGTATGGGCGATTGAGCGTGTGGTTCCTTGTGACATGGTCGCCCTTGCTTCAGTTTGCCAGTGGCTCCCACTTGGCAAACTGAAATTTGTCACTTGAGATCGCCAGGTGATGATCGTGCTTGAATTCTTTGTATAGAATTTCATTGTTTTTCAGTTTTTTTGGCTTCTAAACATAAAAGTAATTATTATATACCATGCCATGGGACCCAAGAAAGTCAGTGGTAAGGTTCAACTTAAGAAAACACATGTGAGGATAACCATAGAGAAAAAAACGAGAGATCATTCATAAACATGAAAATGGTACACAGGTTGTTGAACTAGCTGGGCAATACAACAAATCTTCAGGGAAGGAGGAGGCAGTAGAGGATGTCCCTTCCTCATTAAGAAAATATGTGCAGTATGGGAAGAACTGCAAAGTTTTGCTGAAAAGAATAACCCAGATAAAACTTTAGCAGGCTTAGAAGCATTGACCTTTTAAATGACAATGCGATGTCTCACTACAGACAAGTGTTAAAATGTAGGGAAAACAAATGTCTTTAGACAGATTCTTAGTAAGACAAGCAAGCAGTGAGCCACAACCAGGTCTTAGTTGTATGCAGGCAAAAACGTAGGCGAGAGAGTACCCCAAAGAAGTCATCAGTGCTTGATGTTATAATGGAAGGGGACTTCCCTTCCAAACGGTAACACCTCTCCTCCCCCCCCTCCCTTCCTCACCGTCTTCCATTCACCAATAAGATTCATCAATAAAGGTAATGATAATTTGTACATACTATAATTTGTACTATGCTATAATTTGTACATACTATAGTACTAAATATTTGTGTGAATTAAAAATGAAATGTATTTTGAAGTTGAGATTCTTGGGAGGTGTGGAATGTATTAATTCAATTTACATTATTTCTTATGGGAAAATTTGTTTCAGGTTACGAATTTTCTGGTTAAAAACCGTCTCCGGGAATGGATTAAATTTGTAAACGGAGGTGCTACTGTAATTTATTTGATTAAAAGCATCTTCTTTCTTCCCTTCTGTTTTCCCTATTTTGTAAATTTGTTCAGAACTGGTTCTTGTTATCTCCAATTAACCCATGCATTGTGCACCTGTTTCATGTACAGTAATTTCCCAAGTGTAGCTACAGGATGAGAGCTTATGGTGTCCCATCTTCCCAGTACTCTTTGTCATATGACACTTTGAAACTACCGACTGTTTTGACTTGTTCCAACCATCAACCATTCTGCAAAAGTGAACTTTCTAATAGTTTTTCTGCAGCTTTGTTTCCTTAGTTTGAATTTATGTCATCTTGTTCTTGAAGTTGTCATTTTAAACAAGTAATCTTAACTGTTACTATTTTGTACATCGCTTGTACAAAATACAATAATAATAATAGTAATGATAAGTTGAATAATTCACTTAACCTGAAGAAGCCTGTAATACCAAAGAACAGAAGCCACCCAGGGGGCACAAGCAGGCTCACCTGGAGAAATGCCACAAGGAACTACAAAATACACAAATCTTGAAATTGATGTTCATCTAGTTAGAGATTCATCATTCAACCTTAGATTACTGGAATAATTATGATGTTTTAAGTAGGATACAGTATCTTTAAAGGTGTATTATTATTTCTGAGAAACCAGTCTTCAACTACAGTACTTTCAAAAACACTTCTGCAGTGTTATTTACTATTGTATTTGTCCAGTTTAAAATTAACTGGAAATACATGCATGCATAATAGATGTTAGTACACTTAGATGCCTTACATATTTATTCGCAGATTATTCTGGCCAGATTGTTATTCTGTCAGGATTTGGTGGTCTAGGTAATGTTAAAAATATACAAATTTGTCTACATGACAAACGTTTCGAAATCGGTCTGTTGTGTAGGACTTCAGTTTTTGTACGGCTCATTAATGTATATATCTTAATACTTTACATCATGGATAAAGTGTGTTATTAGATAATGTATTTCTTCCACTGCATGCTCTGTGGAAATACTAACTTATAATAAACTTCATTATTTTCAGAAAGAGAAAAACACAGACTTATTGTACAGCTTCCTGCTGCTTGGGACTGGTTTGCATACCTTAAGTCTCCTGGGGACAAGTCTTGTGGAAGAGGAGCATCAAACTGCTTACTTTTTGATAAACAGTCTTCACATGGGACTCATTCTGAAGATTGTTGTCCAGAGTCTTAGAGGAACATTTGGTTCAAGTATAAAAACCAATGCAAGTATTGCAACTGATCTTCTCGGTGTTGGAAGAAAGGCGGATCGTGGCTTCTCCGACTTACCAACAAGAATCACAAGAGATGATGGAAATATTACCCTGTTACAAAGACTCTGTAAACGCCCAAACAAATTGTTGCTTCTGCTAATTGTGAGTTTGATATTAAATAGACTAATGAGGTCTTGGAATTCTACAGGAGACAAATGGAAGCATCTCGAGGACTTGGGAGATGTTATTCGAGCGGTTGGAGGCTCTGTGCTTGTATGTGTTGTTTTGTCTGGACTCGTAATTTCATTATTTTTATTTGCATGCACTTGTTTGCCATTAGTGCTTGTGACTTGTGGTTTAATATTTGGGCGGCATTTTCCTTATTGGGGAAAGGACGTCAGCAGCGGAACATTTGAGGCTCAAATGGCACATTTAGCAATCGTTATAGTATTTGTGTATGGGCTTTTTAAAGCTAAACTGATTGACTTTAAAGGCCAAACAGTTAAAACTAAAAAGGCACTGGATGTCTATGAACCTGAAGAGGAAAAAATGTGTGTTTTAATGAGATACATCTACACCTCCTTGAGTCTCCTCTGCCTTCTCCTTCAGCGAGTGGACAACATTGGACTCATGTCACTAGTGCTGGTTCAGAACTGGCTGCTCTGCTCTGTCATCTACAGACTCACTCTTGCAAAGTGCATCTCATGGGAGGTGGCAGCTCTATCAATAGACTGGCTCGCTTTTGCTCATTTCTTTTATCAGGTAAGTTGTATAATTATACCATTGTATAGTTGACCCCATTAATTGACATTAAATTTTTGTTATCATTAAACAAAAAAAATCCAGGTGTTATATATGTAATCTCTGTCGTATTAAAATTTGCAGAACAAAATTATCGTGTTAAGTAAATTTGGCATTAAATTATTTTCAGGGGAATAGCAACAGTTTAACCACTGTTGACATCAGTGCGGGCTTCGTTGGAGTCACCTCATACCATCCATTTGTCCATGGGATTCTCATAGCAACTCAAACTTTCGGGGGAAGTCTCCTCACATATCTGGCCTATTTAACGTACATCATCTCGAAGGATGAACGTAAGGAGAGGTAAGTAGGAACTTTGTAGTGTTAGTGTTATAGTTTTGGTCACAGCATTACAATAAATCACTTGAATTTTCAGCTTTCCCTGATATTTTGAAGAAAAAAAATAGCTAGAGTAATCCCATTCCATAAATATTCTAATCACATTTGTATCAACAATTTTGGACCAATATCAATCCTGTCTGCCATGTCCAAAGTATTTGAAAAGCTAATGTACAACTAACTTTAATCCTACCTAGTTTAACATAATACACTCATCTCTTGTTAATATGGCTTCAGACTCCAAAAAAGCACCAATGATGCTTTAATTAGGTTGCTTGACTTAAACATGCAACTCTTGACAAAAATGAGTACCCTATTGGTCTATATGTAGACCTGCATAAAGCCTTTGACACAGTTTACCACAATAACCTTGTTATTAAACTGCGCCACTATGATATCAGAGGACACTCGCTTTCAATCTTGCCTCAGTGACGGGCACCAGTGTGTTTGTGATAGATAGTACCTTTACACTGCTGATTAACATTGTTGTTTCACAGGGTATAATGCTTGGTCCACTCCTCTGTCATTTACATTAATGACTTGCCTGAAGTCAATTCTGTTTTTTGATGACACAACTTATATTTTCTCAAATGCTAGTTCATTTGTTCAAAGTGACAGTGAATGCTGAGCTGGAAAAAAGTCCATTTATGGCTGACCACCAACAAACACTCTCTTAACATTAAAAAATGTATTATATATTATTTGGAAATGAGTCCACTGTGCTGATCAGGATTCAATTACACACTCGAATACTGCAACCCAGTTTTAATAAACTCACTTTGCTACATACTGTCTGAAATAATAAAAAGCAAATGTTGTAACAATATTTTGAAAGGGATTTACAATTATCTTGATAGTGATTCTTACAAATAAGATCAAAATATTACTGTATAATCTTAAATATGATATTTAGAAATATCAATGTTCCCTCTTATATATTGTAGGAATCGTTTGGTGATCAGTGCACGGTTGGTTTGACTGTGGGTCATTTATTTGTTGTATCCTGTGGTGGCTCTATGCTGCTATCTGCATGCCACCACTTGTCTTGGTGGATACCTTATTGTTTGGTGCCGTTTCCTTGGTTCCCTGTTTCGAGGCTTGCTTTTCCCAGGTTGTCCGCAGTGTCAAGTCGAGCTAGCCTGCAGTCTACCCTCGGGCTGATGATGATCGTAAATATGCAGATTTTGCCACCGTTTTCTCTAATATATTATGCTGATATTCAGGCTCTCAGGTTTTAGTATTCTAACTGGGGACTGGCAACCCAGTATTTGGTTAATGTTCCTGGGCCCATTTTGTCATGTGTGGCTGTGGGTCATGTTGCTCGCACTGGTTTCTTCGTCGTCATAAGTGCCTGCTGCCTCTCATTCTTCCTGGTAAGTGCCTTTCTTTGTGATTAGTGTAGTATCAGGAAGCCACAGAGGGTTCTCTCCAGAAATGCATCAGTAAAAAAGTCCCAGAACCCCCCATCAAGCAGGTATAGATTGTAATGAAATTCCAATTTCTGGAGGAGCCCAAGTGGCTCCCTGCCCTTCTGCCAGGGCCCCTTGCCCTCCCCTTCCATGTTTGTCTGTTCATCGCAAGTTTCATCATCAGGTTCAGAACTGTTGTGAGGAGCTGGAAGTCTTAAGCTGGGACCAGGCAGTCTGGTGGTAGTAATTGGTACTAATGATCTTCGATCTCATTTGTCTGAATCCCTTGATTTTTGTAATTCATTTGCATTATTCTTTTGATAGTTATTTTAAGGATTCAGTTTTGACAAACCCTCCAGTTATGTTAGTTTTGCTGACTTTCTGGAGTCTTTCTCTGGTGAGGTGGCACATTGTTACCTGCTCTCTTTGCCTCTGTGAAGGGGAACAGATTCTGGTGCTGGTTCCTGTTTGGCCTACACAACTATCCATGACTGATGTGACCATTTAGTAAGGCAAAATCTCAGGAATATACACACAGAAATCATAATAGCATGATATATCAAATGAGCAAATCCACAAGGGCCATGATGAGGGTTCAAACCTACACACGGGATGTTCCCAGCTGCGCATTAGTCAACTGAGCCATGACATGGTTGTGGCACATGATGATGTATGTCTGAGATACTGATTGTGGCACATGTCATGGCACAGTTGACTAAGGCGCAGCTGGGAACATCCCATGCGTAGGCTCGAACCCTCATCACGGCGCCTGACAGCTGGGTGGACAGCACTTCGGATTCGTAGTCTTGAGGTTCCGGGTTCGATCCCCGGTGGAGGCGGAGACAAATGGGCAAAATGTTTCTTTCACCCTGATGCCCCAGTTACCTAGCAGTAAATAGGTACCTGGGAGTTAGACTACGGGCTGCTTCCCGGGGGATGTGTAACAAAAAGGAGGCCTGGTTGAGGACCGGGCCGCGGGGACGCTAAAGCCCCGAAATCATCTCAAGATAACCTCAAGATAACGGCCCTTGTGGATTTGTTTTCAGGAACATAGTTTCATAAAGTCACTGGGGGGTTCCTCCAGAAAGTGGCATTCCATTACATTCAGTGTTGGGGTTTCGTAATAATTGTAACACTCCAGAGGGCTATTAATTGTGTACTTTTTCAGGTGGCAACAGTCGTTGAATATCTGGTGGTGTGCGCGGCTGGCTACCATCAGCCTCTATTTGGTGAATGTGGCCTGGCAGCGGCACCACCTCTTCATCTGGTCAGTGTTCACCCCAAAACTCTTGTATGAAGGGGCACATATTTTAGTGTTGTGCTTTCTTACCCTTTTTATGTGGAGTATAGAAAAGGTTTGTACTGTTCTAGAGGTGACTTATAGATTTGAATAAGGTGATTAGTTGTCATTTTGAGAGCATATAATTATTTGTACACATGGTTGCAAGAAAGTAGCAACAGAATGTTATATAATATGTATATATACAATATATATAGTATATATGTATATATATACAATATATACATATACATATATATAGTATATATGTATATATATACATATATACTATATATATATATATATATATACATATATACTATATATATATATATATATATATATACATATATATACACAACCCTCGACAGGGTTGAGGGACGAGCCTGATATGTGGGTTGGAAAGGCCACAACATTTTTGAGGTTGAAGACTGCTAAGAGTTCATGAAAATCCTTCTGTATGAGATACTGATTGAGGTCATTGACAATTAGAATGTGCTGACAGTCGTGCTGCATTAGCAGGGAGTCTAGGTTGTCCAACAGGAAGTTGATTGGGCAAGCACCCTGCCATTGAGGTCTATACATTGTACATAAGAGTATTCAGGTACCAGGATTTATGCAAATTTTTGAAGAACATAATTTCCAGATGACTAGGGATGGCCACATCAGTGGGTTGGGCACAGATTTGCTGACGCATATTGCAACACCCCCGACTTGGCCCTGCCTTAGACCACAAAAATTGAGTATCATTTCTGTTACACTCATCTTGTTGTACCATTAAGAATGCTTCTATATTGTCACCCAGGCACACACATTTGTGGAGACTTTGTAAGCTATTATCAACAGGTGCATCTATGCCAAACAATATCCATAAGGTTCTAGATATCATTCAGGATGTCAACACGAGAGCAGAAAGACAGGATGGGTGGCGTCGTAGGAATCAGATTCATGGAGGAGCTTATTGTGAGATGACACAAAAGAACAGAAGGACAGGAAGTTTCTTCGATCATCCTGAAACTGAGAACATTCTATGAATTTGTGTGCGACTGCCAGCAAGACAATGCAAGGCTGAGAAGTGCATGTCTCTGTTCCATTAAATGCCCGTGGATTAATCATGTGTGGCTAATGCATATCACAGACAGAGAATTTTCAGATTTTCTGTTTATGTAACAGGAGGAATACCATGGAGATGGGTCACATTTGAGAGTACTTGTTTGTAATAGCTAACCATCTATTGCTTCAATGTTTCCAAGCTCATTAGAGGCAATACCAATATGGCTGGGAACCCAGCAAAACTCAAGTTGCCTGAAATTGGCTAAAGATGAGGTATTGTACAATGTTGATTCATGATTACTACTGGATGAGAAGAGTTTGAAATATAGCAAAAGTTTGGCTAAGTCAGCTAATAATGAAGGACCACTGCATATACAATAATTTAGGTTTGCAACAGAATTTGCTGGTCAGAAGCAACTCTGGCTGGACTTGTCTTGTCATCGAATATACCACTATGTTCCAAATAGTGGCAACACTTGCCCTGGTGACTCAACAGAGTATACTCGCTCAATAAATACACACTGTTCATGATCTTTGACCACTTTGGCATAAGTGGTCTGGGTTCCTTTGTAACCATGTGTGTATGAATTTTGCAGTCTACCCTTGGCTAGGCCAAAATTAGTTGGCAACTTAGGACAATTACTCTTAAATGGTAGTGTGAGTGTGCCAATGTTGTTGAGCTGTCAAAATACCTAAACTCATATTCCAAGTTTTTCCAGCATGAACTACGATTCTTTGTTAACTTCTTTGTTAGTTATATGAACATGATCAAAGTCCCACATTTGGCAAAAGTCATCTTTCTATGAAAATTTGTCTGCAGTTTCATTCTTCTGGGAATAATGATAATGAGCATCAGTGGCACCTACAAGATCAAGTCAACTTCAACGTGAGTTTACTGGGATCTTGACTTGTATTATGCACTGTGTAGTGAAATTTATTAGACAATAGGTTAATTTCCAGAACATGTTTTTATTATGGCTGGACAATATCTTAAGTGATCAGCACTGATAAGAATCCCTAGATATGTTCCCAGAGTATTATAGGAATCTGCCAGATGGTAATCCTTCCATAGGAATTTGCCAGGTGGTAACCCTTCCATAGGAATCTGCCAGGTGGTAACCCTTCCATAGGAATCTGCCAGGTGGTAACCCTTCCATTTTAATAGACTTGAGCTTTGGCAACTTCCAAGCAACTGTTAAGCACTTTGTCAAATATAGATATTGTTCTTAAAAGGTCTTACTTTGCACCAGCAAGATATGTAAACTTGAAGGTTGTAAGATATTAATCTTATTTTATAGTCTGTTTACATGAGACAGTTGATTGAGTCCCAGCTGTGTCTGGATACCAGTGACAGGATGAACAACCCAGCTGGGTTTTTTCCTATTAGGAAGGGGTGTTGTACATGCTGCTATATATCAGTATGTTCACTCACAGGATAAGTGATTACTGCCCAATAAACCAGCCTCCTGGACAGAATTACTTACTGTTAAGGTTTAAGAAGAGATTTTGCTGGATTAAACAGATGTATAGCAGTCTAAATGAAACTTACGCTTTTAAGTATAAAGTGAGTGACATTTAGCCTTCCACTGTCTGCTGGCCATGCATATATACTTCTCTGCTGCTTTTTGTATATAAAGGTTGCTAGTGCAATTTAGTTGACTAGTTTGACCAACCATCCTGTGAGATGAGGATATTACGTCAACTTCTAACTATCTCAGCAGATTCATGGACTATCCTGGATGAAACTGACTTTGAACACCCAGGACATCAAATAAGGATATGAATAAATCTGGATTTAAATAGCTTGTCATCAAGCCTTCTTTTTTGTGGCAATAATTCCATAATAAAATATGATATATCCAGTTGGATATCACTTCCAATTAGTTGTTTTATTTCATCCTGTAGAGCTGCTTCACCAATATACACAACTAGTTATTAGTTTGTATTCCCTCAGTCATGTTGATATTTCTAGAAAAAATATATAGAAGACCAGTGATATAGAATACTGTATCTGAAAAAGGCCTGATGATGATGATAGCTTGATGGGTGATTTATTTAAAAGAAAACAAAGAAACCATTCTTTTAGAAATGATTTCATCTAGAATAGGTGTGGACATCAGGCAAGGCAGTAAGTTGCAGTGAGTGCAAGGACGAACACCTAGGATATGTCTTGATAATTTCCTAGATATACAATTTAGCTTGCCAAAGTCAGCATTTTGTAGACCCTATTACTATACTTTTAACCAGGTACCAAGAGAACCAAATTCAATTAACTTAATTGATCTATTGTTACTGCCTTTTGTACATGATATATTCACATCATATTTAATCATATGATATTGCTGGTACTAGAACTATTGCTTGGATTTAAATTTCTATGCATAACACTGTAATATTACACATTGGAGTCAAATCATTTAGGCAATAATTTACTTCATTTTTAATACTAGATACAAGGTGGTATTAATTAACATGCCATCCTCCGTCTATCTCACCCTCACCTTCGTGGTTGGAAATTTATGGTCACATAGCCATAAATATTTACAATGTGTTCTTAAACCCATTGTGATACTTCCCCCATTCATCACAAGCTAACACATGCACCAAAGTGCACGCACCCATGCACACGTGCACAGTTCACTTAGCAATCGGTGGTAGATGGAACATGTTAAGCGAGAACGTTAGTGGTGGAGGCCAAAACTGTTAGTCGTTTCAAAGCATTATATGGCAAAAAGTACTGGGAAGATGGTACATTACAAGTGTAGTTCTCATCCTGTAACTACACTTGGGTAATTATAATTATACACACACTAGTGCTACATAGTCTTCCTGGCTTGGTGCCTTCTTTTGATAATTACTGTACTTGCGCACACACACACACACACACCATGAATGTACTATGGTACTTTTCCCAACTCTTGCAACAATATATTGTGATTAAGGGAGGTGTTTAGGAGCCCAATATGCCACAACCGCCACCACATCAACATGAAATGAGTCGCAGGTGGGTGTGGGGTAGGGTGGTTGCATCAGGTAGCAGCCAAACGAGCCAACTCGCCTGTTTAGAAACAGCAGCAATCAAAACACGTCTGCTCACCCTGGTGTCTAGCACCAAACCAATTCCATGTATGATTAACCATCCTGTGAGATGGGGATATTAGATTAACTCATAGCTAGTTTGTTATATACAGTATACTCTATAATCCTTCATATCAAATAGGGTATTTGATATGAAGCACATCGCTGTGTATTCCTGTGTTAATAAAAAAATGATAATTTTCATACCTTCAAATTCTCCATTGTCATATATCATATGTATGTACTCTTACTTAAATAATAATAATATTATTAACACAGTATATTATTTTCAGATTTTTAGTGGTTTACAGTTGGTTAGCCTGTATGGGTGTTTGTTGAGTGTTGGCAAACCTGGTTAGAGGAGGACTCGGCTTGTCAACAAGAGTTGCGGGTGTATCCAGATGTCCTCATTTATTCATTTACTATACAAAGGTACAATGGCTTATGAGGGTACATACATTGGTGATTGGTGGTACATTCTTGAAAAGCCACTAAAAACTCTAAAACACAACATTCAAGCCATACCTCATCATAAACATTGACAAGCCAGTGACCATCTCCCAACATTACCACCCGTGAAGCCATCAGGTGAAAACCTTCACAAGCTTTTTATTGACATGTCAGGTGAGTATGAAAACAACTCTCTTGTAATTTAATTGCCACAGCTCAGAATTCAGTGATATTACAGTTACTCCTGTGATTCAAGTCATATTTTGTAATCAGTAGCATACAGCATAGGATCACTTGCTTCTCTAGCAGTGAGAGGTTAGTGAAGACCCTAGGTTCTCATGGTGTCACATTTTATTTATAGTTATTAGTAGGAATTCATTCTGCAACAGGAGTTAACTTGTGTGGTAGCCTTATATTTCAGAAGGCCACAAGTTAGCTGCAGTTATATTCCTAATTACCCAGTTGCTTAAAGGAGTTGCAGTGTATTGTTCCAGTGCATAAGTACAGGGGCGAAGAGGACAGGGTCAAGAAGTGTAATATCCTGCCAGTGACACCTAGTGAGGTACAACTTGTGAATGAGGAGATACTTCAAGCTTTCGCATGCCTAGTAAGACATGCCAGGATAACAAGGGCACATGAGACAGTAGATAGGGAAAGGGTAGGGGATGCTGGACATTTAAATGGTAGCTAATCTGATCCTCTCTTTTTCCCCCTTGTAAGTTAACATTGCTACAGAACAAGGTAGGGATTATTATTATTTTGAGTGTACATTTATTGTCTATGACTGATCATGAATTGATATGACTTGAGAGATTGCACCAGAGGTGTTTATTGATTTTGCTAAGAATTATTTTGTGTGCCAAAGCTTAGTGAAGCTAAGCTGTTACATGGCTTGTGTAATTACAGTAACTTTGACATTATTATTTGAGTGCAGGGATTAAGTGAAAAGCCTTGTCAATTATTTCTTAAAGTCTTTTCGATTTTCTAGCAATCTGTGTCACTCTAGTGAGCGAGTTAAAGTAAATTCTGGCTCCGTCCAGTTCTGAGCAGCCTAATGGGCAAGTTGCCCATCAAAAATTGTGATATTTCAGTTGACACTGGCTTTAAACTGTATCATATGCAAGTTTCTATGTTCATTAAATGTAATTCTATGACATTAAGTTTCCATAACTCATCTCTCGCCTCATCATTTCTTTCCCAATGTTCAAGCCGAGTCTTCACTGTCCATATAAACTACACTGTGGGGAATACATGTGTGGGGGCAAGGCTTGAGACTAAGTATAATTATTGGCTAATGTCTAGGGTAGTAGGTTACTCTTGTATAGTGTTAACACCAGTCAATAGGCCTGGTTCCAGTGTGTTTACTGACAGTGCAAAAGCGGAGTGCCACAGTAATTTTGTGAGCGTTGAGGGGTCCAGTATTAACCTTCCCATTATTTACTATGGCTACACTAACAGCCCCCCCAAACTTGGTGCCTTCTTTTGATAATTACTTACACTAACAACCCTGAAGATTAGGTATTCTTGTCATGTGATATACACTGAGTGGGGAAGCTCCAGCACCTCGCTCATTAAGGTTGATGAGATGTGCGACGGCCAACTGGTGGAGAATTGTCCCTGTATTCCCCACTCTACCCCACTGCACTTGGGGGGACCCACGGTGAATCTGGTATCTCCTGAGATACTAGGTACTAGGGATCCCTGTGGCAGCAAATTGCAAAGGGGAAATGTGCAACAACCTTCAGTGATGCCAACCTGTCCCTCCTCTCGACTACATTTACACTACATCTTCACTGATACCATCCTTTTTCCACCACCCTAACCCCCTTTCCCTGGCTACTCTCAAACTGCCTCTCCATATTTCCTTGTAAACAAAATCATTTTTTATCTTTTATCATACAGTATTGACTCATTGTTAAGGACAGGAATGCCATTAGGCTTATCAAACTTTCCCCCCAGGAGCATAGGCCAACTAATGACCTTCCTGAGGTTGTAACCCACAGCATTTATCTAACTCTTGGGCACCTATTTACTTCTAGGTGAACAGATGCATCATGTGTTAATGTGCCCCAAAAATCTATCCTATTGCAGGAATGGAATCTGGAACTTTTCGGTTGTGAACTGACACTGCTGACTTGTGCTACAGGATCCGTATGTTTTGCCTTTTCTTTAGTTTTGTCTTTTCACTTTGTCTTTTTTATTCTCTCTACCTGAATTTTCTTACTTACAGATTTGGGGAAAAAAAAGTCTCTGTCAAAAGATGATATGTGTATTTGGTGTCATTACACAGTAGATTTATATACAGGTATACACAGGGGGGTATGGGGTGTTGGGAGGACTCTTACAAGCATATATAAGGGCAGCAGGGTGTTGAGTGCTGGGAGGACTTGTACAGGCATACATAAGGGGGCGGCAGTGTGTGGAGTGTTGGGAGGACTCACACGTGGATGCTGTAGTCGTTGCCACTCCCTGGGGTGAAGCTCCGCCTGGAAAACAAAAATTTCTACATTGTATTAATGTGATTATTCTGTGAATGAAAAAATATAAATATGTAATTATACAGAACACAAGGACAAGATGGTGTTCTTAACCTGACAATTTAGGGGGAAAACATAATTATGAATTAAAACCACTGTTCTGTGCACACTGTGATGTGAGGAAAGGGGATGTGCAGACTAACACATCAAGTTTGTTAGTACGTCATAAGATTCAAAACTCGCACGCAGTAGGTTGGGTAGCAGATGGAGACCTGAGGCCTCCAGTGAGCATCTGCCATTTTGTAAAATATTCCTGGCATGCCACATGGCTGTCAATAGGCTCAGTTTGAAGTGAAAAATCATAGTTGATACATGCGCATCTAGCTTCCAGTCTCAAATGGGTTTGCGTGACTGAAAAATCCCTGTCTTAAGATGAAATTCAAGACACATTGTTTGAAGAGGACTGTACTAGTGATGTTGACGACCCAAAGCCATAACACAAGTACCAGATATGAGTGGTACTGTCATTGAAGACATGGATACAGGGAGTGTGTGCAGGAACAAAGGTGGATGTCTTTAAAAGGCATTTATGGTAATTAGGTTTTTGCAAGAAGTGCTGGGCCAACTGGGTTGTAGCAGATATATGGGCCTGCGGGCCACTCCAAGCAACAGCCTGTTGGACCAAGATATCACAATTCGAGCCTGGCTCCATGCTGGACTCGGGGAGTAGAACAACTCCCGGAACCCTCTCCAGGTATGCTCCAGTACACGGTTCTCACCAGTCCTGCTGTGCCAGCCAAGGTCAAAACCCCACCCATTATCCTCACCACCTGTACCATCTGCCATTCCTGAACAATGTGATAATGTAGAAGATGAGTCTTTTTTCTGGGTTCAGTGACACTGGTTCTGATACAAGTGGCATAATTTAAGTGTTAGTGGTTCTCATGGTACCGATACTAGGCAAAGATTTGCACCAGTGTGTGTCGAGCCATGAGGACAGTGATGACATTGTGGCCTCTTCAACTTCTCGTGGTCAGTCTACTGTACAACATAGAGCTTCATCTCTTGGCCAACGGAATTTTAGTACAATAAAATGGAGCTGTTGTGTTGGTGCCAGTACAAGTATCACGGGTGTATTCACATAGAACAGTCTCCGTGGTGTAGTGGTAAGACACTCGCCTGGCGTTCCGCGAGCGCTATGTCATGGGTTTGTATCCTGGCCGGGGAGGATTTACTGGGCGCAATTCCTTAACTGTAGCCTCTGTTTAACGCAACAGTAAAATGTGTACTTGGATGAAAAAACGATTCTTCGCGGCAGGGGATCGTATTCCAGGGACTTGCCCGAAACGCTACGCGTACTAGTGGCTCTACAAGAATGTAACAACTCTTGTATATATCTCAGGAGATTGTGACAATTTTGTACCAGAAATACCATTTGATGATATGGATGTTGGTGTTACACACACACACACTTATCCATATTCTGGTGACAATATGAGTGAAAGTGAATATTTTATGGCTTATTTTGATGAGCCTTACATGAAATATCTTGTTAAGGAAATCAACTGTTACACAGTGCAACTAACTGCTTCTGGATTATTACCAACTTCACGTATGATATGTTGAAAAGCAACAACTATGGCTGAAATGTACGCATTTCTTGTCTTGTGTATGATTATGATGAAACATACTGTGGAACATGTCATACAAGTTTATTGGAACAAAGATAGTGTTGTTCCAACCCAAGTTTTCAATAAATACATGTCACGAGACAGGTTCCTTCTAATTCTAAGGTTTGAACCACTTGAAAAACAATAATAATGTGGATCGAAACAATACTGTGGAAAGTGAGGAAATTTCCGAGATTTATTTGTACCGGGCCAAAATGTAGTGATAGAGGAATTGCTAGTTCTTTCCAAGGGATGTCTTGCTTTCAAGTAGTATATCCCATCAAAACTGCACAGGTTTGGGACTGAAATTCTTTGAGTTGCGTGAGTGTGAAACCAGAATAGTGAGTGATATGATATTATATTACAGTACTGATGTAGACTATTCCAGTGAATGTGGATGGTGCTGTGGATATAGTATACCTTGGGAGTGGTGCTGTGGATATAGTATATTGTATCCCATCAAAACCCAAAACCCAGTATATCCTATCTTGGAATCTTTAATATTTTTTATTTTTTGTTTTGTTTTTGCAGTGATAATTCATTGTCAGGGGACAGACAGCAAATTTACACATACAGTACATGTTAGGCTTATATTGAGGTCCCCTCTTCCCCCCCCCCCCCCCAAAAGTTGAATTACTGGCCCTCCCCAGGATGCCTCACAACGAGCTGACTAACTCCTGGGTACCTATTTACTGTTAGGTGAACTAGGGCATTAGGTGATAGGAAACGCGCCCAACCATTTCTGTCCCGCCTTGGATTTGAACCCAGAATTTTTTATTGCAAGTTGAGAATGAACCCAATTGCACTACTAGGACCCTATCATTCCTCAAAGGGACCCTGATATTCCTGTACAGGTCGTAAGTATCTGGCTGGCTTGCTAAATGTTACTTGTTTTTCGTTTCTGTCTTACTTACCGTTTATGAGTATTTATAACACGTTTGCTTCAGTAAGCTTATGTCCAATGTGTTTTAATAACTAATGCACTGTTTAATCTCGGCTGAAATCTTATTTGGTTTTGTAACTGTGCACTGCCTTAGATAATGTTCCAGTTGTCTGTTGGGCATATCTTCATAGTGCTGACATTTCCTCTCATCTTCTCCAACCTATAAACTTCTTTCCCATGCACATGGGGTAGCCAAGCCTGATGCATTGTAAGTGTACTTCTGTTTTTGTATTGCTCCCTTTCATGAAAATAAATGGTTTGTAGTTGGTTGAATTCTTGTACCAACCAGCAGATCTTGATGTTGCAACTGCTGTGTTGTTCTGTACATCTTCTGCATTGCTTGATCTCTAATTATTTGCTTAATCTATGCTAGAATGTATGTCGATTATTAAAGGCTGGTAATCTCTTGTATTTCTCTTTAGAAACAAGAGATAGAGAATTCATGGTTGTGAAGGGTCTCTTTGATTTAGAAATCTCTTGATGAAGAGCTGTTGTATAGTGAACATAGGCAGACCCTGATCACAGTCATTGTTAATGATACTGTCAACCTTCAGGCACTTGCTTAGGCCTGTAGGTCTATGGTAGCAACCTATCCGGTGTTCAGCATTGTGTATTTCTTTCACAAGAAACAGGAATGTGAGCTTAATGAATATACAAGTTAGAATGTTTGTTTTTTAAAATCCCATTATATATTAGAGAAACTACAAATTTAATTTCATCCTGATAAGACAATGTGATGAACACCAGACACCATCTACAGAGTCCCACCATGGGTTATCAGGCCACTAATGCCTCTGTAACCCTTTCAACCACTACCCACGGGATGGGTATGGTGTTCACCACCACCCACAGAATGGGTATGGTGTCCAGCCACAGAACTTATGGGGTGTATAATAAAGTACTTAACTAACTTTTGAAGGTTGCAATCTTCTGGTCAACATAAGACACAATAAGCTGTAACCACACTACCTAGCATAACCATACACTTAAAATAAGGAAGCCCAGAAACATCCTTTAACAATGCACTCAAATACTCGGAAACCAAAAAAACTGTCAAGGGTTCAAGGAGCTTACATTACAGAACACATTACTCAGCATTAGGAAACAGTTACTTTAATGCAGCATAAGTAATCCCCATGCAAGTACAGTAGTCCAATATACAGGAATACGTTATGTAGAAAGCATGACTGCATAACAACATGTAAATAATAGTACACCTTGCAAGTGGTGGTGGTATAGTACAATTTGAGTGATGCTATACCGCAGAAAGCCCAGTGTGTCGTAAGAGGCAGCTTCTATTTCCATCCACCCAAACTCATTTCTATATATGGCAAAATTTTTGCTTGGAACAATCCAACAATCCTACATGTATTATGTTAACTGGTAATTTGTTCCAAAAATCAGCAAACCTATTTTAAAAACCTGTATTACCTGGATCTTTTCTGAATACAACTTGCCCAATTTGCATCTATCATTTTGTGTTGATATATCTAACACCTTATTAATATCCCCCCTTTATACACTCTTAGCATTAGTTCACTTTTATATCTCCCTTTACTCTAGCATTTCTAGATAATTTTAAATTACTTTCTTAATCTCTTCTTATAAGGGAGGTTTCTATGTCCTTGGGATTAATTTTGTCATTCTTTGCTGTACACTTCCAAGTCAATTTATAATTTACTACAATTAAATCTGGCCTAACAAGGGCAAGGTAAAGCTCAAGAATAACACACAGCTTATGGCTAACTCATCTAGATATGAATCTCATCATCTTGTATGCCTTATTCCATACATATTGCATTGATTTTATTTGTAATCCCATACAATCTCACACCAGTAAACTATCACAGGTTATCTCACACTGATATCCTCACACAGGCAACCTCACACAGGCAACTTCACACACATACCCGAGACCAAAGAGCCAAAGCTCAACCCCCGCAAGCACAACTAGGTGACAACAGGTAACCCCACACTAGTAACCTCTCAGAAATAACACGTAATTATCTATTTCAGGTTCTGCATGGCTACTTAGGGCAAGCTGTGCAAGCTTTACTGTGAATACTACGTGCAGTCTTTATTTCAGTGGCTCAAGAAATATTTCTTAAACTACCAATCAAACTAAGTAATCCGTTCATTATCTGCTGAGACTACAAAATAGTCCTACCTTGGCTGTGGTCCTCTGGCCTTCTGTGCTCCACCAAGGCTGACCTCGCGAGGGTCGCGATCGCACTCGGCCTCTGACAACTCCCGGGAATCTGAGAATCCCGTGGGAGGCCGCAGTGGCCCACCCACCGCTCCCTCCACTGAATACACACTCTCCAGCGTGTTTGACCTGAGGGTGCGGGGGGGACACGATGGTCATGGGTCCCATAGAAGGATATAACAGGGGAGTCTTGCTGCTATAATTATAGGAAAGGTATGTGCATGTTGTTTCAATTGGCTTCAATGCATGGATACTGACTGAAGTGAATGCAAGGATAGTGACTGAAGTGAATGCAGGTGCAATAACAAGACATTCAGGTCTCTTAATAACAGACACGTCTTGCTAAGGACAAAAGATGCTCGAATAAGTGCACAGAAGCAGTGGGTATATTGCAGGTATTTACTATTTTCCATTTATCTAAAGGAGGTAAAGATAAACACAAAAATCAAACAGAAGTATAGTAAGAGAACATATACTAAAAATAACCTGAGCCTCGATGAAAAATGTAAATTAGAATTAAAGAGAAGAAATATTGATTTTAAAGTCTTTGTTTTCTCAAAGCCATTCCACATTAGTTTATAAATCTGTCAACACAACTGCCATTGTTTTATCTCTTCATTCATATCACCAAAAAGTGAAGGAGAACAAGACCGGAAGGCCAGAGATGACCTGGTATATGCTCTCAAGGCCTGGAGGCCAGAGATAACACTCTAAAGATCCGAAGACCAGAAATTACCCAGTATGCACTATCAAGACCTGGAGGCCAGAGATGACCCTGTATGCACTTACCAAGAAAGAGTCCAACAGGTTCAGCAGCTGCCTGTAGGCCCACATATCCACTACTGCCCAGTGGTCCGGCACTTCTTGGAAGAACTTATCTAATCATTTCTGGAAAACGTCCACCTTTGTTCCGGCAATATTTTTAATGTGTGCTGGGAGAGTATTGAACAGCTGTGAACCTCTGAAGCCAATTGATCCCAATGCCAATTGCTACAGTGCTCTCTGATTATGCCTATGGCACCTCTACTCGTTGGTTCTATTCTACATTTCCTTCCCTATCTTTTGCTCCAGTATGTTATTCTACTTTTAAAATTTGGGACCTGGTCTTCCAGTGTCTTCCATGTATATATTATTTGACATCTCAATTGTCTCCTTTCCAGAGAGTACATTTTGATAGCTTTGAGATGGTCACAATAATTTAAGTGCTTTATTCCATGTGTGTCGTGTATGTTCTCTGTATTCCCTCTATTTCAGAAATCTCTTCTGCTCTGAAAAAAGAAGTGAGTGCCAAGCAGTACTCAAGGTGAGACAACACCAGTGATTTAAATAGTTAGCATTGCTGTGGGATCCCTGGTGTTATGGATTCTCATAATCCATTCTATCATTTTTCTGCCTTTTGCTATATTTGCTTGGTTATGTTCACTAAATGTCAGGTTGTCAGACATCATAATTACCAGATCTTTTACACGTTTTCCTTCTATGAGTAAGTCTGACTTTGTCTTGTACTCTGTATTTCATTAACTACCTCATTTTTGCCATACCAAAGTACAGTACTACTTAGAATTCATCACCGTTAAACTTGTTATTTTCCATTGCCCAATCAAAAATTTTATTAATATCGGCTTATAATTTTCAGCATCTACAGACCCTGTATGTACTTTCAAAACCTGGAGACCAGAGATGACTTGGCATGCACTCTCACCTGGATGCCAGACATAACCCGGTATGCACACTCAAGGCAATTGTTACTTTGAACTTGACTTTGAATAAATAGAGCCCCTTGAAAGGTCTCTCGACTTCCCAACACTGTCAACAAAAACTGATCGGAAACACATTCAAAATTTTTTGTAGGAAACTCTTGATCCAAAACTTGCATTTTGAAAAGGGAATTCTGCAGTTGTATTTTGCATGTGTCTCATGAGAAATATTCAGAATTCAGTATAGTACTTATTTTATGTCTTGAAAGCACCTTTGTTATACTTCTTTAGAAAATTTTGCAGAAGTTAGAAAAAGCATCTGGTATGTTTAACCATTAAACTGCTCAAAACATCGTATGATGTCTTGAGTAACTGTCGATAAATAGCGCACGACATCATATGATGATTGGGAGCATCACGCAAGATTTAAAAGTCCCACGGCTACACAGGGTTCACGTCAGCTTCCTCATGGCTCTTGTAAACAGACGCCATTTAAAAAAAAAAATTGTTGGCAACATTCCCGGGTGTGAAAACCTCAGTATTGTACTGAATGAGCCACCAAGATTGGCGCACACAGCATGAGCTCACAGCACTGCTGTTCAGCTTGTGACCACAGCATCGCCTAGAAATTTGAAAAATATATACAGTATATATATTGTAACTGGTATTATTTAGCAATGATTGTATTATAGAAGACTTCTGACTGTGATAAAAATGACCAAGATTCTGATAATAGCAGAATTGTGATAATTTGTGCTGTGTAGTATTGTGGGAGAAGTAATGTTAAGGGGGGGGGGAGGGCGGTAGCGTCGTCTGCCGAATCTGTGTGGCCACCTATTACTGTCTGCACTCACCCTACCAGCTTAGTGGTTTGCTATGGTGAACACAAATGTAAATTGTACAGTACTACATTCTGATAATAGCAGGATTGTTGTGATAATTTGTGCTGTTTGTAGTATTGTAGGAGTAGTAATGTTGAGGGAAGAAGGGCTGTAGCGTCGTCTGCCGAATCTGTGCGGCCATCTGTTACTGTCTGCACTCACCCTACCAGCTTAGTGGTTTGCTATGATGAACACAAATATAGATACTACGTTCTAATAATAGCAGGATTGTTGTGATAGTTCACGCTGTTTGTAGTATTGTGGGAGGAGTAGTGTTGAGGGAGGGAGGGAGGGGGCTGTAGCGCCGTCTGCCGAATCTGTGTACTCACCTAGTTGTGCTTGCAGGGGTTGAGCTTTGGCTCTTTGGCCCTGCCTCGACCGTCAATTAACTGATGTACAGATTCTAGAGCCTACTGGGCTCTCTCATATTTACATTTAAAACTGTGTATGGAGTCAGCCTCCACCAAATCACTTCCTAGTGCATTCCATTTACTAACTACTCTGACACTGAAAAAGTTCTTTCTAATGTCTCTGTGGCTCATTTGGGTACTCAGCTTTCACCTGTGTCCCCTTGTGTGTGTACCAGTCGTGTTAAATAATCCATCCTTGTCTACCCTGTCAATTCCCCTGAGAATTTTGTATGTGATGATAATGTCTAGCAGTTCACGCAGCCTTTCCTCATAACTCGTGCATCTTAGTTCCGAGACTAGTCTAGTGGCATACCTCTGAACTTTTTCCAGCTTCATCTTGTGCTTGACAAGGTATGGGCTTCATGCTGGGGCTGCATACTCCAGGATTGGCCTTACATATGTGGTATACAAGGTGCTGAAAGATTCCTTACACAGGTTTCTGAAAGTAGTTCTGACGTTAGCCAGCCTCGCATAGGCCGCTGATGTTATTCTTTTGATGTGGGCTTCAGGAGACAGGTTTGGCGTGATATCAACTCCTAGATCTTTCTCTCTGTCCATTTCATGAAGGACTTCATCTCCCATTCAGTATCCAGTGTCTGACTTCCTGTTTCCTCCTCCTAGTTTCATTACCTTACACTTGGGTTGAAATTTAGTAGCCATTTGTTGGACCATTCCTTTAGTGTGTGGCCATATGTTACTGTCTGCAGTCACCATACCAACTTAGTTGTTCACTATGGTGAACACAAATGTAGATACTTATCTATAACGAGTATATATAGTGTAATAACAACAAAAGGAGTATGTTGGGCGAAGCCATTTTGGTGAGGGAGGTGGCATCTTCATGACTTGCCATGCTGTGTAAGGGTGGTCACTATGCTCTTTGGACACCATATTAGCTTAGGTGTACAGTTATGGTGAACAAAACATGTCAATACTTATATATAATGTGTGTATATAGTGTAATAACACCACAAACAGTTTACTTGAAGGAGGAATGTTAGTGCATCTGGCCTTGAACCAGTGAGGGAGGGAGCATCAGCTGTGTGTGGCAATCTCTGTCAGTCTGAACTAATGAGACCAGCTTAGTTGTACAGTTATGGTGAACAACTCCTGCCCAAAACACTGCGCGTACTAGTGGCTTTACAAGATTGTAATTACCATATTATGTATCCTCACAATCCCAATGTACCTTCTTGTATATGCATAAATAAAAAAATAAATAAATAAAACATGCAGAAACTTGTATATAACCTGTGTATATAGTGTAATAACAGCATAACTATTTGTTTATTGTTTTATATGGACATAATAATTGAATCACGAATATGAACACAATGCTTTTCAGTATAGCGATGATTCACACTTTTTATTATATAAATATATCACACTACACACTATTGAATAATATTACTGCAAAAAAAAAAACTTAGAAAAAATCAGAGAGATAGAAATAATTAGGTAATAATATCTTTGTGGCAACTCCCGCCCGACAGCTCAGGCGGAGCTGACTGCCTCTGACGCTTGCTGTGTCAACGCCTCTTTTTTGCCAGACTTCCCCGACCTATTGCGGCCCAAATATGCCACCCTACGATTTTCTTTATTATTTTTCCTGTGATTAGGGAACACAAATGAACACTTTCATAAGATGAAATATTTTTTTTTTTTTTTCTCACCTGTGGGAGTTGGACACTATAGCCCAGAGCAGTTTAAGGGTTAATTAGAAAAATTATTTTGGATATAAATCTGTGAACAAGGAGATACGTGTGCCAATAAACAAAACATCAAAGACTTATTTTGCATGTGAACACACTTAAGATTATGCATGAGATTTAGTTTATATTGTTGGCATTATCATCAAAACAAGCATATATAGTCTATGACAACATTACGGGTCAAATAATAGCAATAGAGGCCCTGCTGCTTTCATCAGCAAACATTGTATGCATCAAATCTAGTTACGTAACAAATACATGAAAATTATGCATAGGTAATGCATGCAAAGACAAACATGAACTGAGTACACATCAGAAGGAGAACTCACACCCATGTCACTAAACCGTGAAGAACAATCTCCCAAGTGAAGCAGATACACATGCATGGGTCACAACATTGCATGTTATTGTATGACTTAAAAATATTTATGATTAACAATACTATGCAATGTTTCTTAACTCTCTGGCCAGTTCCGTTGTCTGGTGTTAAAGCATCTCTGGCCAGTTCAGTGGTTGCCTGTGATACTAAACAATCTGGCCAGTTCAGTGGTTGCCTGTGATACTAAACAATCTGGCCAGTTCAGTGGTTGCCTGTGATACTAAACAATCTGGCCAGTTCAGTGGCTGCCTGTGATACTAAACAATCTGGCCAGTTCAGTGGTTGCCTGTGATACTAAACAATCTGGCCAGTTCAGTGGCTGCCTGTGATACTAAACAATCTGGCCAGTTCAGTGGTTGCCTGTGATACTAAACAATCTGGCCAGTTCAGTGGTTGCCTGTGATACTAAACAATCTGGCCAGTTCAGTGGTTGCCTGTGATACTAAACAATCTGGCCAGTTCAGTGGTTGCCTGTGATACTAAACAATCTGGCCAGTTCAGTGGCTGCCTGTGATACTAAACAATCTGGCCAGTTCAGTGGTTGCCTGTGATACTAAACAATCTGGCCAGTTCAGTGGTTGCCTGTGATACTAAACAATCTGGCCAGTTCAGTGGCTGCCTGTGATACTAAACAATCTGGCCAGTTCAGTGGTTGCCTGTGATACTAAACAATCTGGCCAGTTCAGTGGTTGCCTGTGATACTAAACAATCTGGCCAGTTCAGTGGCTGCCTGTGATACTAAACAATCTGGCCAGTTCAGTGGTTGCCTGTGATACTAAACAATGTGGCCAGTTCAGTGGTTGCCTGTGATACTAAACAATGTGGCCAGTTCAGTGGTTGCCTGTGATACTAAACAATGTGGCCAGTTCAGTGGTTGCCTGTGATACTAAACAATCTGGCCAGTTCAGTGGTTGCCTGTGATACTAAACAATCTGGCCAGTTCAGTGGCTGCCTGTGATACTAAACAATCTGGCCAGTTCAGTGGTTGCCTGTGATACTAAACAATCTGGCCAGTTCAGTGGTTGCCTGTGATACTAAACAATCTGGCCAGTTCAGTGGTTGCCTGTGATACTAAACAATCTGGCCAGTTCAGTGGCTGCCTGTGATACTAAACAATCTGAATCTTTTATGAATAATATTTATAATATATTTATCTCGGTGCTACACTAATTGACGGAAGAAATGAAACCCGAATCAAACGGCAATTATAACGAAATAAAGTATATGTACTAATGGTTCATGGCTGCTACTCCCGTGGTACATGATTGTTACTCCGATGGTACATGGCTGTTACTCCCATGGTACATGGCTGTTACTCACACGGTACATGGCTGTTACTCCCATGGTACATGGCTGTTACTCCCATGGTACATGGCTGTTACTCCCGTGGTACATGGCTGTTAATCCTGTGGTACTTGGCTGTTACTCCCGTGGTACATGGCTGTTACTCCCATGGTACATGGCTGTTACTCCCATGGTACATGGCTGTTACTCCCATGGTACATGGCTGTTAATCCCGTGGTACTTGGCTGTTAATCCTGTGGTACTTGGCTGTTAATCCTGTGGTACTTGGCTGTTACTCCCGTGGTACATGGCTGTTACTCCTGTGGTACATGGCTGTTACTCCCGTGGTACATAACTTCATCCCCCCCACCACCACCTCCATTGCACATGGCTAATCCTGTCTTCAGTTAACCTAACAAATTATTTAATTAAAAAAAATACATCAGAATTCGTATAAAAAATATTGATTATATATAAAAAAAATAGTAAAAATTAGAAAAAAAAAAGTTTTGGGAGTGAGTCTATGCATGCAGTTGATATGATAGACTTGTGTTCCAATCTGCTCCATGTGTACACAGCCGGCTCTATCACTCCACGACACCATTGTACTCACCTAGGTGTGCTTGCGGGGGTTGAGCCTTGGCTCTTTGGTCCCGGCTATCATCTGTCAATCAACTGGGTAGAGATTCTTGAGCCTGATAGAGCCCAAATAGGCTCTATCAGGCTCAATTTATCTCGATTACACATTCACACACACACACAAAAAAAGAGGTGGAACTAAAGAGTTGAAGTTCACCCACCTTATGTGCACACACATGGCTGTTGGAAACATCATTTTCAGCTGTCTACTTTTGCACAAATAAGTGAGTCTGTTGTACATGTATATGTGAGTCTGTTGTACATGTATATATGGGTATGTTGTACATGTATACATGGGTATGATGTACAGATGTACATGGGAATGTTGTACATGTATATGTGGGTATGCTCAAGCACTATTGCCATAAATTATTAACTGAAAATTATTTGGCTGAGTTATTAAGTCAATAAACTTTAACTTTCATTACTGTTGATTGATAAGAGTTCCTTCTTCATAAATGTTACAATGTTTCTTGATGCAGAAAGTGCCATGACTTTATTAAAGTTAGATATTTTACATATGAACAAAGTCTTCACCTTAGGACATGGGCATGTGCAGGAGTGAAGGCATGGTGTCTACGGGCATGCTGAGGGTGGGCATGCTGTTGGGTGGGTGGTGGGTTGGTTGGCTGCTGCTGTTGTTGCTGTTGCTGCTGTTGAAGGTGGGGTGGGCGGCGAGGCGGGACTGGGGACCGTTCATCGTTGCTCTCAGTGCTCGAGTCTGGAGGGTGGAATGTGAAGTCTGCACCTTTAGAAAAGAGAAAGTGTAGGCTGAAAAAAACCACTAAGAGTACACATGCACTATATGTATCAGTCTAGTAGTACCTACTGGACATCTATAGCTGTCTAGACACTTGTGGGTAGCCTCACCCAATTTTGCAGGGGAATGGTCTGGGGTACAGGACATACTTGTGGTTGGGGGAGGCCTAAGTTAAATACTTTAAGAAATATAGCATGTCACCCATCCTTGTGTGATTTTTCACAGTCTGAAATTAAGTTGGGAATGTGTTTATCATAAGAGTTCACTGTGCAATTTTGTGATTTACTTGAAAAGTTGAAATTAATTTTTTTGGATTATGGTGATGAAAATAGCGAGTAGGGAAGATGGTTAGTGATGAAAATAGTAATGTGTAGATGATTATGGTGATGAAGATAGTATGTAATGAAGGGGGTAAGATGAGGGGCAATGGGGAAGATGAGGGGACAAGATGAAGATAAAACAAAAAATAGAATAGAGGTAGATAAGGGGAGACACAGACACAGACCCGAGCTATGGCAGGTAACTCCCTTCATATTTCTGTGTGAGAGGATGTTTTTGTGTTGGTTTGGATGCCAGATACTTGGGGTTAGCCTCACTCAACTTTCACACATGAAGCATGAGGGAGTATGGAAGTGCCATAGGCAAAGCGGGCTGGGCTCCAGTGCCACACTTTAAAAAATATCAGCATCTAAACCCTGCCTCCTCTCTCGCCCCTGTGCAATTTTCATAAAGTCAAATTTTGAAACACTGTTGTCTGTAGACTTATAAGGCAGGGGGGAGAGGGAAGGAGAAGCGTTGAGAGGGAAAAGAGAGAGGGGCGAGAGGAAAGGAGAGGGAAGATGAAGATGGGAAGGGAGGAGAGATATGGAGATCGATGATTACCAAAGTGTTGGAGGAGTTCCGAGACCCACATGCACCCTCTATACTCTATACTCTATACTCGTGGCATATTTTGGACACAGTTATTTCATCAAATACTTGAACAGGCTAGGATTGCATTTAGAATACATTGTGTGTGTGTGTTTTGAAGTTTTTTCATGCTTTTTCTGTCTCCAGGTGCCGATGCTTGTTGCTCTTCCTTGTCACTTCCAAAGTTATACTTTTCTTTATTCCTCTCTAGCTTTTGTTGAGGCTTCTAACTCAACTGCTCTCTTGATCCAGAACTATGTTCCCTTTATCCCTCTCCTTTTTCAGTAGATTATTAATTCCTCTTGCACTTGTATCTTTAAAGGTAAATGGTACACAGTTTGTCCCATTTATCTCCCCCCTACATACTTCTCTTTCTCCTCCCAATCATAGTTGCCTCTTGAACTCATTACCAGAGCCTGTGCTCCTTTTGGGTGATTTTAACTGACAGCATGCCTTCTGGGGGTGATGCTCTAACAAATACTAGAGTTCATCTTCTGGAACCTTTTGTCCCCTCTTCTCTATTGTCTCTCCTGAATTCCGGCAAGTCAACTCATGTTGACTCAACCATTCGCATCCTTTCCTGTATTGATCTTTCCCTTTGCTCGTCCTCCATTTATGCTTTTTCCATCTTTCGTGGAGGGTCCTTAATGACCTCCATAAGTAACCATTTCCCCATTCTCATAACCCTCTTTTCTTTCCACTCTCCTCTCCTCACTCCCTCAGTGGAGGTTTGATAAGGCAGACTGGAATCACTTTGCTCTCTTTGCTCCTCTTTCCAAATTTCCAATTTTCCTATCCAATTTGTCTTTCTTTCAAACCATTTTTTTTCATATACTGTATTATTGGATGTTGCTCTCTTCTTTATACCTTTTGTTGTGTGTAAATATGGTCCCAAGTTCAGTTTACACTGTGCTTGGGCTGTACTCTGTAAGCTTGCAGCCTGGAAAAGGCACTGGCACTGGCAGACTCCTGATTCTTTTACAGTATTTTGTTTCGGAATGCGAGTTCGATGGTTCGTAGGGCCATCTGTACAGCTAAACTGGAGGGTTGTAGATCCGATGTCTCCACCATTACATTTGACACCCCTCTCCCTTAAATTTGGAAGATCAGTAAGATTGCTGGCAAATTTGTTTCAGACATGTTGACTGTCCTTCGTCTACATGGTTTTGTCATAGCAGATCCGGAGATGGTTACGAACCTCCAGGGTTTGCACTCTTCAGCAATTAACTCCAGTGCTCACCTTCCTCCTGCTTTCCTTATTTGCAAGCCCTTTGAGTCTTGTACCTTAGCCTTTTGCACTCGCCTCCAGTTCCACCTATCTCTACTCTCTTTCTGAAAACTCGAGTCTGCTCTGTTCCTCTGTGGTTCTACAGTGGTGGGCTCAGGCAGCATTCATTACGAGGTGCTTCATCTCCCTTAAGGTGAATTTCAAAATTTACTGAATGTTTATACAGTAATCGTATTTAGAGAGACATAGTCAGTCCCTGCGGACTTGCTTGAGGCGGTTGTTCTTCCTCTTAAGAAACACGGTACTCTAGGGACCTCCTCTAAGGATTTTCATCCCATTGCCCTGACAATCATGAGGCATTTAAAATCACAAGCTGAATAGCAGTGCTCAATGCTCATTTGTCATTATGGTTGACTCTCAGTGTTCTCTTGGCTCTGGAGTCATTTAATCCTATTCATCCTGTGGTAGTCGAACTCAAATATCAGCTGTTTCTAATCTCTTGCAGATTAAAGTCAGTTGAGTTTTGCTGGGTTCCCAGCTATATTGGTACCATTATTCCTTTAAACGAGCACATGGACACTGCCACTAAGGAGGCTTTCCGCACTCATTCTATTTTCTAAAAAGGTTTATTTCGATATCCACAGTCATTCATTCCTTGATCCATGACCATTGGCACGGTCGTTGGTCAAGTGTTACTGATAACAAAGTGCGTGTTTTAACCCTTAAACTGCGCATGGCGTATATATACGCCCTGAGTAACATGTCCCACGGTGCGCATGGTGTATATATACGCCATAGGGTGCCTGGCCCGCGGCTACACTGGGTTCACATTAGCTTCCTCAGGGCTCTTGTAAACAGACGCCATTTTAAAAAAAAATCGTGGGCAATATTCTCAGGTGTGAGAGGCACAGTACTGTTGGAGTAACCAAGGCTGGTGCATGCAGCATGAGTGAACAGCATTGCTGTTCAGCTTGTGACCACAGCATCGCCAAAAAATGTAAAAATAAATATATGATTGTTATTATTTAGCGATGACAATTTTACAGATGACCCCTGACTGTGATATAAATAACCAGGGTTGTGATAATAGCAGGATTGTTGTAATAATTAGCGCTGTGGAGGAGTGATGCTGAGAGACGGAGGGAGATAACATCGTTTACTGACTGTGTAGCCACCTGTTATTGTTTGCATTCACCATACCAGCTCAGTGGTTCTCTATGGTGAACACAAATGTAGATACTTATATATAATGTGTGTATTAGGGTAATAACAGCAAAAGGATTATGCTGGAAGGAGCCATTTGGGTGACGGAGGTGACGTCGTCTGCACGATTTGTCTAGCTGTTTAGAGGGTGGCCACTATGCTCTTGGGCGCACTACAAGCTTAGGTGTACAGTTACGGTGCATACAACATGTAGATACTTATATATAATATGTGTATATAGGGTAATAACACTGCAAACAGTATTGTTGGGGGAGAAAGTTTAGTGCGTGTGACCTTGAATGAGTGAGGGAGCTGCCAGCTGACTGTGTGTAGCGACGACTCTTAGTGCCTGAACTAACAATATCAGCTTAGCTGTACAGTTGTGGTGAACAAAATATATACATACTTCTATATAACGTCTGTATATAGTGTTATTACACCACAAATGGTATTGTTGGGGGAGAAAGTTTAGTGCGTGTGTTGAGGGAGTGGCAGTGAGTGGCTGGCTGGTGTGTGGCGGTAACTCCTTGTTGCTTTTCAACTCTCATTACCAACTTAGTGGTTTGTTATGGTGAACAAAACATGCAGATACTTATGTATAACCTGTGTATAGAGTGTAATAGCAGCAAAACTATTTGTTTATTGTTTTATGAACATAATAATTGAATCACTAATATGCGCACCATACTTTTGAGTATAGCGATTATTCACCACTTTTATTATATAACTATATTACAATACACGCTATTGAATAATATTACTGCAAAAAAACTAAGAAAAAATCAATCGGAGATATTGAAAGAATTAGGTAATAATATCTTTGTGGCAACTCCTACCTGTCAGCGCGGGTGATGCTGACCGGCTCTGACGACCGCTTTGTCAACGCCCACTTTTTGCCAGACTTCCTCGGTCAATTGCGGCCAAAATATGTCGCCTACGATTTTTTTTTATTTTTTCCGTGCTCAGGGGACACAAATTAACATGTTTAGAAGATGAAATTTTTTTTTTTATTTTTTTCTTGCGCACAGGGGTGTAAATATCCTCAGGACCCCTGAGCAGTGGAAGGGTTAAGGGTAGCCTGACTGCTTGGCCTTCCTCCTACCACTGTAACCAGCAATTGGAAATGACTAATGAGGTTATGTATTGGTCATACATGCTGCATTCATGGGCACTTAAATGCTGCCCCTGCTTCTTATTGTCCAAACTGCATTGTCCCTCTTACTGTACATCTTGTTGAATATCCTGATTTTCAGGACATTTGTGTGGATAGCGTATAGCTTTATAACTGTCCCTTGTGGTCATTTGTCCCTCATAGAATCCTTTATGAATCCGATACATTTGATATTACTCCCTTTCCAGTACCATATATGCTTTTGTTCTCGTATTGGCATTCTCGGTGATATTTAGTGACTTTTGAGTATTTAGCGACACTGATAGTACTATGCCGTCTCCCTGGCTTGCTGCCTTTGGATAATTACTTGCCCCTTGAATCATTCCATGGTTTAGGTATGCTGATATTTTGTGTATTTGGCCTTCAGTTGTAAATTTGGATGAATTCTTAGCAAAACTTAATTATCGTCACCTCTAAAACTTACTAGTACTATAGACACCTAAATTGAAGTTTGCAATTTTTAGATATTCTTATTCATTGGAAATATTTTAAAAAATTTAGTATTTACAGAAAACCTACAAATAAGCAGACAATGAGTCACAATAACATGGTTGAAGATATGATGATCAAACCAAACACACACACACACACCAGAAGATGAGAAGACGAAGAAGTTTTGGTCCGTCCTGGACTATTGTCAAGTAGATTGTGATAATGGTCAGGGACAGACCAAAATGTCGTTGTCTCATCATCTGGTGTGTGGTTTGGTCATGGACTACAAATAATTTTTCTTAAGAGTTCATTATCTGTCAGGGCATATATTGTTTAACTAAATTTTTTCCTCCATGTATGTAAGAGTTCTTCAGGGTGTTAGCCTAAGATTCTTGGATGATGAAGTTTATTCTATTGGTCTCGAGCTTTATTGTTCACAAATTTTTGTTAAGAAGTTTGCTATAGCAAAGCTCAATGTATATATGCAAAATATGCACTGCAAAAATTCAGCCAAAAATGTGATATGCTTACTATATTTTTCTTGGTTCAAAACAATTGCCAAGGCCTTGAAACCTTTTGGTATATATGTAGTTGGAAAATTATTATAAACAGTCCTTGTAGTTGAAAACTGTAATTTACAAAATACCTTATAAAGATTGTAATACATTGTATGTTAGTCAAACATCCAGAGATTTGACATTTTGAATTTTGCAGGAAAAAAAAATCAGTAAAAATGTCCAATTATCTAATGCTCTTCATTTGTCAGAAAAATCTTGCCAAATTAATTGAAGGAAGTCTTCTTCAAAAACAAATTGTACAAGCATTTTCAATAGAAACATTATTGAATCTGCTTCAAAACAAATTACAAATCCATACAATATAAACATTAAAAATGGATAAAAATTTTACAAACCATTATTAATTGATCAATTAAAAATGATTTGAGTAAGATCACTAATGCAGTTCTCACTAGTAGGGTCACTTCCTGGAAATCACATGTATTGATTAATGGACCTTCTGTAATTTCCTCTTCCTATGTTACAATACTACAAAGACTTTTTTCACCTCACATGTATCCTTCCTGCCTATATATCTTCCTCCACTGAACTGTAATGTTAATTGTTCTGCTGGGTTAACACGAAAGTACTTCAGGAAAATACCTGTAATTCTTACAGGTATTTTTGTTATAACAGGTATTTTGTAACAGGTAATTCTGTTATCTTCCCGTCGTATATACCTGTAATTTTGTTACATGTTCAATTTTCGTAGTACTTTTGTACAAATTTACATGATTTCTATACAGTACATAATTTCTACAAACATTATACACAGTTCCTACATAATTTTTGTAGGACTTGTGTAGAATTTGTAGAAATCATCTTCAATTTGTGTAGATTTCTTGTAAGAATTGTGTAAAAGTTTTGTCTATATAGAATTTCTGCATAATATAAAAATGTAAAAAAAAAATACAAATTCTAAACAAATTACAAATTTAGAAAGATTCTATAAAATTTAAACAAATTCAACAATTTCTACAGATATTCTACTGAAATTCATAGTAAAAACTTTACAAATTTCCTGTAGATTTATTTTTTTATGTAGAAATTTTGTAGATCTACACAAATTCTACAAAAGTTTTTACTATTAATTTCAATATCTGAAGAAATTGTATAGAATATTCGTAGCATTTCTAGAAATCTTAGTTTTGATAGTACTGTACATAGAAAATCTACAAAATTTCTACAGATCTACAAAATTTGCAGTGATTACTACAAGTTTTTGTACACATTTTGTACATAGAAAATCTACAGAAATGCTACAAAATTTTACAAATTCTACGAATTTTGCAATTTTTAGCGAGTTTTTATTGATTTTTTGTAGAATGTCTGTAGACATTTCTTCAGCAGTCCTAAAAAAATCTACAGAAATTTACAAATTTTGCAGTTTTAAATGAGTGTAGAACTTTTTTTTACGAGTTGCTGTAGAAATTGTTTAATTTTTGTAGAATTTTTATAGATTTATTTTACAATTTCTGAAGAAATTTTGCAAGTTCTAAAAATTTACAAAATTCCCACAGAAATAATTATCCAAAGAAGGCGCTAAACTATGGAGGGTTATGTAGCACAAAATTTCTACATTCTACAAATAATCTAAAAACAATTAAACAAAACTCATTAAAAATTGCAAAATTTGTAAAAATTTTGTAGAATTTATGTAGAAAATTGGTGCTACATAGTCCCTCATGACTTGGTGCCTTCTGTAGAACTAGTAAAATTTCTGTAAAAATTCTAATCATTTCTACAGAAATTCTACATCATTTCTACACAATTTTTACAACAATTCTACATAATTTCTACAGAAATGTAACAATTTCTACAGAACAATAAAAATGTAGAAATAAAATTTATACAGAATTTCAATAAAATTTTACAAAATTTAATCACAGAGATTTACAAATTCTGCAGTTTTTATATGAAAGTTTTGTAAAATTTTATTGAACTTCTGTATAAATTTTATTTCTTTATTTTCTGAAGAAATTAAGTATAATTGCTGTAGAAATTGTGTATAATTTCTGTAGAAATTATATAGAATTGCTGTAAAAATTGTGTAGAATTACTGTAGAAAATTGGTGCTACATAGTTCCCCATGTCTTGGTGCCTTGTTTTGATAATGACGTTTATAGAAATTTTGTAGAATTTGTAGAAATGTTCTGTTGAACTATAGAATTTCTTCAGAAACAATTTCTACACAATTTGTTAAATTTCTACAAGTTCTACATAATCTACATAATTTCTACAGAAATTCTATATAATCTCTATAGATATTCTACATAATTTCTACAGGAAAATACAATTGTAGAAATAAAATTATACAGAAATTCAATAATTTTATAAAATTACATTTAAAAACTGCAGAACTTGTAAATTTGTGTAATAAAATTTTGTAAAATTATTGAATTTCTGTATAATTTTATTTCTACAATTTAATTTTGTTGAAATTTTGTAGAATTTCTAAAGATATTGTGCATAAATTTTGTTTCTACAGAAGCAATTATCAAAAGAAGGCACTAAGCCATGGGGTACTATGTAGCACCAATTTTCTTCAGAATTTCTATAGAAATTCTCCAGATTTTCTTCAGACTTTTACCAAAAACTTCTTCTAAAAACTGCTGAATTTGTAATTTTTGTTGATTTCTATAGAAATTATGTAGAAAGAATTTATGTAGTAGTTTTGTACAATTTTTGCAAAATTTCTATAGAAATTTAGTAGATTTTCTGTAGAAATTTTGTAGAAAATTGGTGCTACTTTCTCCCCATGGCTTGGTGTTTTCTTTTGATAATTACTTCTGTAGAAACAAAGTTTCTGCACAATTTCTGAAGGAATTCTACATAATTTCTTATAAAAACTGCAAAATTTGTAATTTTTTGTAGCTTTTCTGTAAAAGTTATGTTGAATTTCTGATGAAATGATGTAGATTTTCTGTAGGAATTAAGTAGATTTTTGGTAGAAATCCCAAAAGATTTCTACAAAAAATCTACATAATTTATACAGGAATTCTACGTGATTTCTACAGAAATTCTACATGTTTTCTACATAAATTCTACAATATTTATAGACATTTTACAGTTTTGTAGAAATTATGTAGAATTTCTACAGAAATTATACACAAATTGTAGTTTATAAAAGTTTTGCAGGATTTTTGTGGAAATTATGTAGGATTTCTGTATAAATTTTGTAGAATCACTGTAGAAATTTTTGAATTTTCTGTAAAATTTTTACAGAAATTCCACAGGAATTCTACAATTTTTCTGTAGGAAATTCTGTAGAATTCCTGTATGAATTCTGTAGAATTACTGTAAAAATTCTGTAGGATTCCTGAAGGAATTTTATAGGATTCATGTAGGGAATTCTGTAGGACTCCTGTAAAAATTCTGTAGGACTTGTAAAAATTCTGTAGGACTCCTGTTGAAAATTCTGCAGGATGTCTATAAATTTTGTAGAATTCCTGTAGGAATTCGAGAAATTCTGTAGGATTCCTGAATAGAATTCCTGTATAAATTCTGTAGGAAACCCTGCAGGATTTCTGTTAGAAAGTGTAGAAAATTCTGTAAGATTCCTGTAAGAAATTCTGTAGCAGTCTTTAGGATATTCTGTATGATTCCTATTGAAATTTTGTAGAATTTCTGAATGATTCCTGTAGGAAATTCTGTAAGATATTTCGTAGGATTTCTGTAGAAATGCTGTAGGATTCTTATTTTAAATTCTGTAGGATTTGTATAGGAAATCCTGAAGGAATTTTATAGGATACCTGTGGGAATTCCTACAGGATTCCCGTGGGGGTTCCCTGCCGGGATTCCCGTGGGGGTTCCCTGCAGGGATTCCCATGGGGGTTCTCTGCAGGGATTCCCGTGGGGGTTCCCTGCAGGGATTCCCGTGGGGGTTCCCTGTAGGAGTAGTCTTGTAGGGATTCCTGCTGAAATTCCTACAGGATTCCTGTAGAGATATAACAGGGTTCCTGTAGGGATTTGTACAGGGTTCCTGTAGGGATTCGTACAGGGTTACTGAAGGGGATTCCTACAGGGGGCTCCTACGGCATTCCTTAAGGGGGGTTCCTACGGGATTCCTGGAGGGGGGTTCCTATGGGATCCCTGGAGGGGGGGGGGGTTATCTACGGGATCGCTGTGAGGGGGTTATCTACGGGATCGCTGTGAGGGGGTTATCTACAGGATCGCTGTGAGGGGGTTATCTACGGGATCGCTATGAGGGGGGTTATCTACGCGATCGCTGTGAGGGGGTTATCTACGGAATCGCTGTAAGGGGGTTATCTACGCAATCGCTGTAAGGGGGTTATCCACAGGATCGCTGTAAGGGGGTTATCCACGGGATCACTGTAAGGGGGTTATCCACGGGATCGCTGTAAGGGGGTTATCTACGCGATCGCTGTAAGGGGGTTATCCACGGGATTGCTGTAAGGGGGTTATCCACGGGATCGCTGTAAGGGGGTTATCTACGGGATCACTGTAAGGGGGTTATCTACGGGATCACTGTAAGGTTATATACGGGATCGCTGTAAGGGGGTTATCCACGGGATCGCTGTAAGGGGGTTATCCTTGGGATCGCTGTAAGGGGGTTATCCACGGGATCGCTGTAAGGGGGTTATCTACGCGATCGCTGTAAGGGGGTTATCTACGCGATCGCTGTAAGGGGGTTATCTACTCGATTGCTGTAAGGGGGTTATCCATGGGATCGCTGTAAGGGGGTTATCTACGGGATCGCTGTAAGGGGGTTATCCACGGGATTGCTGTAAGGGGGTTATCCACGGGATCGCTGTAAGGGGGTTATCCACGGGATCGCTGTAAGGGGGTTATCTACGGGATCGCTGTAAGGAGGTTATATACGGGATCGCTGTAAGGGGTTTATCCACGGGATCGCTGTAAGGGGGTTATCCTTTTGATCGCTGTAAGGGTGTTATCCACGGGATCGCTGTAAGGGGGTTATCCTTTTGATCGCTGTAAGGGGGTTATCCTTTTGATCGCTGTAAGGGGGTTATCCACGGGCTCGCTGAAAAAGGGTTATCCACGGGATCGCTGTAAGGGGGTTATCCACGGGATCGCTGTAAGGGTGTTATCTACACAATCGCTGTAAGGGGGTTATCTACACAATCGCTGTAAGGGGGTTATCCACAGGATTGCTGTAAGGGGGTTATCCACGGGATCGCTGTAAGGGGGTTATCCACAGGACCGCTGTAAGGGGGTTATCCACGGGATCGCTGTAAGGGGGTTATCCACGGGATCGCTGTAAGGGGGTTATCCACAGGACCGCTGTAAGGGGGTTATCCACGGGATCGCTGTAAGGGGGTTATCCACGGGATCGCTGTAAGGGGGGTTATCCTTGGGATCGCTGTAAGGGGGTTATCTACGGGATCGCTGTAAGGGGGTTATCCACAGGATCGCTGTAAGGGGGTTATCCACGGGATCGCTGTAAGGGGGTTATCTATGCGATCGCTGTAAGGGGGTTATCCACGGGATCGCTGTAAGGGGGTTATCTACGCGATCGCTGTAAGGGGGTTATCCACGGGATCGCTGTAAGGGGGTTATCTACGCGATCGCTGTAAGGGGGTTATATATGCGATCGCTGTAAGGGGGTTATCTACGCGATCTCTATAAGGGGGTTATCTATGCGATCGCTGTAAGGGGGGTTATCCACGGGATCGCTGTAAGGGGGGTTATCCTTGGGATCGCTGTAAGGGGGTTATCCATGGGATCCCTGTAAGGGGGTTATCTACGGGATCGCTGTAAGGGGGTTATCCACGGGATCGCTGTAAGGGGGTTATCCTTGGGATCGCTGTAAGGGGGTTATCCACGGGATTGCTGTAAGGGGGTTATCTACGCAATCGCTGTAAGGGGGTTATCTACGTGATCGCTGTAAGGGGGTTATCCTTGGGATCGCTGTAAGGGGGTTATCTACGCGATCGCTGTAAGGGGGTTATCTACGTGATCGCTGTAAGGGGGTTATCTACGCGATCGCTGTAAGGGGGTTATCCACGGGATCGCTGTAAGGGGGTTATCCACGGGATCGCTGTAAGGGGGTTATCTACGCGATCGCTGTAAGGGGGTTATCCACGGGATCGCTGTAAGGGGGTTATCCACGGGATCGCTGTAAGGGGGTTATGCACGGGATCGCTGTAAGGGGGTTATGCACGGGATCGCTGTAGGGGGTTCCTACAGGATTTGTGGGTGATTCCTACAGGATTCCTGTGGAGATTCCTACAGGATTCCTGTGGAGATTCCTACAGGATTCTTGTAGGGACTCCATGATTCTTGTAGGGATACCCACAGGATTCCTGTAGGGATTTCTACTGGATTCTTGTAGAGAGTTTTCAGAGATTCCTACAGGGTTCCTGTGGGAATTCCTACAGGATTATTTTAGGAACTCCTTCAGGATTACTGTGGGGATTCCTACAGAATTCCTGTAGGAGTTCCTACACAATTCCTATTGTCCCCACAGGAATCCTGTAGGAGTTCCCACAGGAATCATGTAGCAACCCCTACAGGAATCCTGTAGGAATCAGAGAAACCTGTAGGAGCCCCCAAAGGAATCCTGTAGGAGTTCTTACAGGATTCCTGTAGGAGTCTCCACATGAATCCTGTGGGAATCTCCACAGGAAACTTGTAGGAACCCCTACAGGAATCATGTAGGAACCCCCTACAAGAATTCTGCGGGTACCCCCCCACAGGAATCCTGTAGGAGTTCCCACAAGAATCCTGTAGGAATCCGCACAGGAACCCTGTAGGAACCCCCCACAGGAATCCTGTAGGAACCCCCACAGGAATCCTGTAGGAACCCCAACAGGAATCCTGTAGGAACCCCCACAGGAATCCCGTAGGAGTTCCCATAAGATTCATGTAGAAATCCGCAAAGGAATCCTGTAGGAATCCCCAGGGGAATCTTGTAGGAATCCCTAAAGAAACCCTGTAGAAATCCTTACAGGAATCCTGTAGGAAATTCCACAGGAATCCTGTAGGACTCCCCACAGGAATCCCTACAGAAACCCTGTAGCAACTCCCCCCCCCCCAGGAACCCTACAGGAACCCCCACAGGAATCCTGTAGAGTCCCCATAGGAAACCCCACAGGAATCCTATAGGAAACCCCACAGGAATCCTCACAAACTGTAGGACTCCCTATAGGGACCCTGCAGGAATCCTGTAGGAACCCCCACAGGAATCCTGTAGTACCTAAAGGAATCCTGTGGGGATTCCTACAGCGTTCCTATAGAGATTTCTACATGATTTCTGCAGGGTTCCTTCAGGGATTCCTACAGGGTTCCTCTAGGTGTTTCTACAGGATTCCTGTAGGGGTTCCTACAGGATTCCTGTAGAGGTTACTATAGGTTTCCTGGAGGGGTTCCTGTGGGGATTCCTACAGGGTTACTGTAGGGATTCCTACAGGGTTCCTGTAGGGATTTATGCAGGGTTTCTGTAGGGATTTCTACAGGGTTCCTGTAGGGATTCCTACAGGTTTCATTTAGGGGTTCTTACAAGGTTCCTGTAGGGATTCCTACAGGGTTTCTGTAGGGATTTCTACTGGGTTCCTGTAGAGAGTTCTACTTGGTTCCTGTGGGGATTCCTACAGGAATATTTGGGAACTCCTACAGGATTACTGTGGCGATTACTACAGGATTTCTGTAAGGGGTTCCTACAGGATTCCTGTGGGGATTCCTACAGGGTTCATGTCGGGGTTCCTGTGGGGATTCCTACAGGGGTCCTGTTGGGATTCCTCTAGGGGTTCCTACGGATTCCTGTTGTCTCCACAAGGATTCCTGTAGGAACCCCTACAGAAATCCTGTAAAATCCCTACAGAAACTCTGTAGAAAACTCCACAGGAATCCTGTAGGAGTTCCCACAGGAATCCTGTAGGAATCCCCACAGGAATCCTGTAGGAATCCCCACAGGAATCCTGTAGGAATCCCTACAGAAATCCTGAAGTTAACTCCACAGGAATCCTGTAGGAGTTCCCAAAGAAATCCTGTAGGAAGCCCTACAGGAACCCTGTAGGAAGCCCTACGGGAACCCTGTAAGAAGCCCTACGGGAACCCTGTAGGAAGCCTTACAGGAACCCTGTAGGAATCCCCACAGTAATCCTGCTGGAAACTCCACAAGAATCCTGCAGGAAACCCCACAAGAATCCTGTAGGAAACCCCACAGGAATCCTGTAGGAAACCCCACAGGAATCCTGTAGGAAACCCCACAGGAATCCTGTAGGAAACCCCACAGGAATCCTGTAGGAAACCCCACAGGAATCCTGTAGGAAACCCCACAGGAATCCTGTAGGAAGCCCTACAGGAACCCTGTAGGAACCCCCATAGGAATCCTGTAGGAACCCCAACAGAAATCTTGTAGGAGTCCCCACAGGAATCCTGTAGAAATTTCTACAGGATTTCTGTAGGTTCCTACAGGATTCATGTGGGGATTCCTACAGGGTTCCTATAGAGATTTCTACAGGGTTCCTTCAGGGATTCCTGTGGGAATTCCTACAGGGTACCTGTGGGGATTTCTACAGGATTCCTACAGGATTTCTGTAGGGGTTCCTACAGGATTTCTCTAGGGGTTCCTACAGGGTTTAGGGGTTCCTACAGGATTTCTAGGGGTTCCTACAGGATTCCTGTAGGGGTTCCTATAGGATTCCTGTAGGGGTTCCTACAGGATTCCTGTAGGGGTTCCTACAGGAATCCTGTAGGGGTTCCTACAGGATTCCTGTAGGGGTTCCCACAGGATTCCTGTAGGGGTTCCTACAGGATTCCTGTAGGGGTTCCTACAGGATTCCTGTAGGGGTTCCTACAGGATTCCTGTAGGGGTTCCTACAGGAGTCCTGTAGGGGTTCCTACAGGATTCCTGTAGGGGTTCCTACAGGATTCCTGTAGGGGTTCCTACAGGATTCCTGTAGGGGTTCCTACAGGATTCCTGTAGGGGTTCCTACAGGATTCCTGTAGGGTTCCTGTAGGGTTCCTGTAGGATTCCTGTAGGGGTTCCTACTGGATTCCTGTAGGGGTTCCTACAGGATTCCTGTAGGGGTTTGTATAGGATTCCTGTAGGGGTTCGTATAGGATTCCTGGAGGGGTACCCACAGGGTTCCTGTGGGGATTCCTGAAGAGATTACTACAGAGTTCCTGTAGGGATTCCTACAAGGATTATGTAGGAATTTCTACTGGGTTCCTGTAGAGTCCTTCAGGGTTCCTGTGGGGATATCTACAGGGTTCCCGTGGGGATTCTTACAGGGTTCCTGTGGGGATTCCTACAGGGTTCCTGTGGGGATTTCTACAGGATTCCTGTGAGGATTCCTACAGGATTCCTCTGTAGGGGTTCCTACAGGATTCCTATTGCCTACAGCACGTATTCGCAGTTTATAATTTCGACTTTTTATACCAAAAATATGCCAATTACTGAAAGCGGCGATGGGTCACATTTTGGCCAAACCCCTCCGCAATTTTCAAAATATCCCAAACTTCCCAAATTCGACGCCAGGGCCACATTTTGGAGCCCAAATCTGGTTCTCTGCACGTATTCGCAGTTTGAAATTCTGACTTTTTATACCGAAAATATGCCAATTACTGAAACAGCTGTGGGTCACATTTTGCCCAAACCCCCCTGCAGTTTTCAAAATATCCCAAAAATCCTAAATTCGACGCCAGAGCCAAAATCTCGCTCTCTGCACGTATTCGCAGTTTGTAATTTCGACTTTTTATACCGAAAATATGCCAAATTACTGAAAGCGGCGATGGGTCACATTTTGCCCAAACCCCTCTGCAATTTTCAAAATATCCCAAACTTCCCAAATTCGACGCCAGGGCCAGATTTTGGAGCCAAAATCTGGTTCTCTGCACGTATTCGCAGTTTGAAATTCCGACTTTTTATATCGAAAATATTCCAATTACTGAAACAGCTGTGGGTCACATTTTGCCCAAACCCCCCTACAGTTTTCAAAATATCCCAAACATCCCAAATTCGACGCCAGGGCCACATTTTGGAGACAAAATCTGGTTCTCTGCATGTATTCGCAGTTTGAAATTCCGATTTTTTATACCGAAAATATGCCAATTACTGAAAGCGGCGGTGGGTCACATTTTGCCCAAACCCCCCTGCAGTTTTCAAAATATCCCAAAAATCCTAAATTCGATGCCAGAGCCACATTTTGGAGCCAAAATCTGGCTCTCTGCACGTATTAGCAGTTTGAAATTTCGACTTTTTATACCGAAAATATGCCAATTACTGAAAGCGACGATGGGTCACATTTTGCCCAAACCCCCCCTGCAATTTTCAAAATATCAAAAACATCCAAAATTCGACGCCACGGCCAGATTTTGGAGCCAAAATCTGGTTCTCTGCACGTATTTGCAGTTTGAAATTCCGACTTTTTATACAGAAAATATGCCAATTACTGAAACAGCTGTGGGTCACATTTTGCCCAAACCCCCCTGCAATTTTTAAAATATCCCAAACATCCCAAATTCGGCGCCAGAGCCACATTTTGGAGCCAAAATCTGGCGCTCTGCACGTATTCGCAGTTTGAAATTTCGACTTTTTATACCGAAAATATGCCAATTACTGAAACAGCTGTGGATCACATTTTGCCCAAACCCCCCTGCAGTTTTTAAAATATCCCAAACATGCCAAATTCGACGCCAGAGCCACATTTTGGAGCCAAAATCTGGCTCTCTGCACGTATTCGCAGTTTGAAATTTCGACTTTTTATACCGAAAATATGCCAATTACTGGAACAGCTGTGGGTCACATTTTGCCCAAACCCCCCTGCAGTTTTCAAAATATCCCAAAAATCCTAAATTCGACCCCAGAGCCACATTTTGGAGCCAAAATCTGGTTCTCTGCACGTATTCGCAGTTTGAAATTTCGACTCTTTATACCGAAAATATGCCAATTACTGAAACAGCTGTGAGTCACATTTTGCCCAAACCCCCCTGCAGTTTTCAAAATATCCCAAATATCCCAAATTCGGCGCCAGAGCCACGTTTTGGAGCCAAAATCTGGCTCTCTGCACGTATTCGCAGTTTAAAATTTCGACTTTTTTTTTACCGAAAATATGCCAATTACTGAAAGAGCTGTGGGTCACATTTTGCCCAAACCCCACTGCAGTTTTCAAAATATCCCAAACATCCCAAATTCGGCGCCAGAGCCACATTTTGGAGCCAAAATCTGGCTCTCTGCACATATTCGCAGTTTGAAATTTCGACTTTTTATACCGAAAATATGCCAATTACTGAAAGCAGCGATGGGTCACATTTTGTCCAAACCCCCCTGCAATTTTCAAAATATCCCAAACACCCCAAATTCGACGCCAGGGCCAGATTTTGGAGCCAAAATCTGGCTCTCTGCACGTACTCGCAGTTTGAAATTCCGACTTTTTATACCGAAAATATGCCAATTACTGAAACAGCTGTGGGTCACATTTTGCCCAAACCCCCCTGCAGTTGTCAAAATATCCCAAACATCCCAAATTCGACGCCAGAGCCACATTTTGGAGCCAAAATCTGGCTCTCTGCATGTATTTGCAGCTTGAAATTTCGACTTTTTATACCGAAAATATGCCAATTACTGAAAGCGGCGATGGGTCACATTTTGCCCAAACCCCCCTGCAATTTTCAAAATATCCCAAACATCCCAAATTCGACGCCAGGGCCACATTTTGGAGACAAAATCTGGTTCTCTGCACGTATTCGCAGTTTGAAATTCCGACTTTTTATACCGAAAATATGCCAATTAATGAGATCGGCGATGGGTCACACTTTGCCCAAACCCCCCTGCAGTTTTCAAAATATCCCAAACCTCTAAAGATCGTCGCCAGAGCCACATTTTGGAGCCAAAATCTGGCTCTCTGCACGTATTCGCAGTTTGAAATTCCGATTTTTTATACCGAAAATATGCCAATTACTGAAAGCGGTTATGGGTCACACTTTGCCCAAACCCTCCTGCAGTTTTCAAAATATCACAAACCTCCAAAATTTGACCCCAGAGCCACATTTTGGAGCCCACCTGTAGGAGTTCCCACAGGAATTCTGTAGGAACCACTACAGGAATCATGTAGGAACCCCCTACAAGAATCCTGTAGAAACCCCTACAGGAATCCTGTTGGAACCCCTAGGAATCCTGTAGAAACCCACAGGAATACTGTAGGAACCCCCACAAGAATCCGGTAGGAGTTCCAACAGAAATCCCATAGGAATCCCTACAGAAACCCTGTAGAAATCCCTACAGGATTCCTGTAGGAAACCCCCACAGTAATCCTGTAGAAATCACTATATGAACCCTGTAGGAATCCTTATAGGAACCCTGTAGGAATTCTTACATAAATCCCTACAGGAATCTTGCAGTAATCTCTACAGGAATCCTTACAGGAATCATGTAGGAATCCCTACAAGAATCCTGTAGAAACCCCTACAGGAATCTTGAAGGAACCCCTTCAGAAATCCTGTAGAAACCTCTACAGGAATCCTGTAGGAACCCCTACAGGAATCCTGTAGAAATCTCTTCAGGAATCCTGTACAAATCTCTATAGGAATCCAGTAGGAATACCTACAGGAATCCTGTAGTAATCCCTACAGAAATCCTGTAGGAATTCCTACACGAATCCGTACAGGAATCCTGTAGTTATCTCTACAGGAATCTTGTAGGAATCCTGCAGGAATCCCTACAGAAATCCTGTTGGAATCCCTACAGGAATCATGTAGGAACCCCTACAGGAATCATGTAGGAACCCCTACAGGAATCCTGTAGTAACCCCTACAGAAATCCTGTAGGAACCCCTACAGAAATCCTGTTGGAACCCCACAGGAATCCTGTAGGAGTTCCAAAAGAAATCCTGTAGGAATCCCCACATGAACCATGCAGGAATCATGTAGAAATCCCTATAGGAACCCTGTAGGAATTCCCACAGGAATCCTGTAGGAATCTCTACATGAATCTTGTAGGAATCCTGCAGGAATCCCTACAGAAATCCTGTAGGAATCCCTACAGGAATCATGTAGGAATCCCTATAGGAATCTTGTAGGAACCCCTACAGGAATCCTGTAGGAACCCCTACAGAAATCCTGTAGGAACCGCCACAGGAATCCTGTAGGAGTTCCAACAGAATTCCTGCAGGAATCCCCCACAGGAATCCTGTAGGAATCTCCACAGGAATCCTGTTGGAATTCCTACAGAAACCCTGTAGAAATCTCTATAGCAATCCTGTACGAAATCCCACAGGAATCCTGTAGGAGTTCCGACAGGAATCCTGTAGGAATCCTCACAGGAATCCTGTAGGAATCCCACAGGAATCCTTTAGGAATCCCCAGTGGAACCCTGAAGAAATCCCTACAGGAACCCTGTAGGAATCTTGTAGGAATCCCCACAGGAATCCTGTAGGAACTCCCACAGGAATCCTGTAGATGTTCCCACAGGAATCCTGTAGGAACCCCCACAGGAATCCTGTAGGTGTTCCCACAGGAAACATGGAGTCCACAGGAATCCCCACAGGAATCCTGTAGGAATCCTCACAGGAATCCTGTAGGAATTCTACAGATTTTCTTATAGGAATCCTACCAAATTTCTACAGGAATCCTAAAGAATTCCTTCAGGAATCCTACAGAAATTACAGGAATGTTACAAAATATCTATGGGAGTCCTGCAGAATTTTTAAAGGAGTCCTATAGAATTTCTACAATTTCTACAGGAATCCTACAGAATTCCTTCAGGAATCCTACAGAAATTACAGGAATCTTACAAAATTTATTTAGAAGTCCTATAGAATATTTAAATGAGTCCTACAGAATTTCCTACAGGAACCCTATAGAATTTCCTACAGGAATCCTACAGAATTTCTACAGGAATCATACAGACTTTCTTATGTGAATCCAACAGGTTTTCTTACCGGAATCGTACAATTTCTACAGGAATCCTACAGAATTTCTACAGGAATCCTACAGAATTCCTTCAGGAATCCTATAGAAATTACAGGAATCTTACAAAATTTCTATACGAGTCCTACAAAATTTTTAAAGGAGTCCTACAGGAATCCTACAGAAAAAATATCAATAGTAGTCCTACAATTTTTTAAATGAGTCCTACAGAATTGTTAAAGGAGTCCTACAGAATTTCTACAGAAATCCTACAATTTCTACAGGAATCCCTCAGAATTCCTTCAGGAATCCTATAGAATTTACAGGAATCCTACAAAATTTCTACAGGAGTCCTCTAGAATTTTTACAGCAGTCCTACCGAATTCTACAGGAATCCTACAGAATTCATTAAGGAATCCAATAGAAATTACAGGAATCTTACAAAATTTCTATAGGAGTCCTACAGGAATCCTACAGAAATTCCTACAGGAATCCTACAGAATTTCTGCAGGAATCCTACAGACTTTCCTATGTGAATCCTATAGATTTTCTTACAGGAATCCTACAGAATATCTACAGAACTCTTACATGAATCCTGCAATTTCTACAGGAATCCTATAGAATTTTAACAAATTCTACAGAATTTCTACAGGAACCCTACAGAACTCCTTCAGGAATGCTATGCTTACAGAAATGCTTACAGGAATCCTACAAAATTTTTGCAGGATTCCTACAGAATTTTTAGGAGTCCTACCAAATTTCTACAGAATTTCCTAAAGGAATTCTACAGAATTTTTACAGGAATCCTACAGACTTTCCTATGTGAATCCTACAGATTTCCTTACAGGAATCCTACAGAATTTCTACAGGAATCCTACAATTTCTACAAGAATCCTACAGAATTTCTACAGGAATCTTACAGAATTCCTTCAGGAATCCTGCTGAAATTACAGGAATCTTACAAAATTTCTATAGGCATCCTACAGAATTTTTAAAGGAGTCCTACAGGAATCCTACAGAATTTCTACAGAAATCCTACAGACTTTCCTATGTGAATCCTACAGATTTTCTTATAGGAATAGTGCCGAATTTCTACAGGAATCCTATAGAATTCCTTCAGGAATCCTACAAAAATAACATGAATCCTATAGAAATTACTGGATTCTTACAAAATTTCTATAGGAGTCCTACAGAATTTTTAAAGGAGTCCTACAGGAATCCTACAGACTTTCCTATGTGAATCCTTCAGAATTTCTTACAGGAATCCTACAATTTCTACAGATATCCTACAGAATTTTTGCAGGAATCCTACGGAATTCCTTAAGAAATCCTATACAATTTACAGAAATCCTACAAAATTTTTACAGGATTCCTACAGAATTTTTACAGGAGTTCTACCGAATTTCTACAGGAATCCTACAGAATTTCCAACAGGAAGCCTACAAAATTTCTACAGCAATCCTACAGACTTTCCTATGTGAATCCTACAGATTTTCTTTCAGGAATCCTACAGAAATTCTACAATTTCTCCAGGAAGCCTACAAAATTTCTACAGGAATCTTACAGAATTCCTTCAGGTAATCTATAGAATTTACAGGAATCGTACAGAATTCCTTCAGGAATCCTACAGAAATTACAGGAATCTTACAAAATTTCTATAGGAGACCTACAGAATTTTTAAAGGAGTCCAACAGGAGTCCTACAGAATTTCCTACAGAAGTCCTACTGAATTTCTATAGGAATCTTACAGAATTCCTTCAGGAACCCTACAAAAATTACCGGAATCTTACAAAATTTCTATAGGAGTCCTACAGAATTTTTAAAGGAGTCCTACAGAAATCCTAGATTTTCTTACTGGAATCCTACGGAATTTCTAGAATTCCTACAGGAATCCTACAATTTCTACTGGAATCCTACAAAAATTTTACAGGAGTCCTACAGAATTTTTATAGGAGTCTTACCGAATTTCTACGGGAATCCTACAGAAATTGCAAGGATCTTACAAAATTTCTATAGGAGTCCTACAGAATTTTTAATGGAGTACTCTGAGAGAGAACTCTATCAACATCAGAGGCCCGAGACTGTTCAACACGCTTCCGCTACACATAAGGAGCATAACTGGCCGACCCCTCACAGTGTTCAAGAGAGAACTGGATAAGCACCTCCAAAGGATACCTGATCAACCAGGCTGTGACTCATACATCAGGCTGCGAGCAGCCGCGTCTAACAGCCTGGTTGATCAGTCCAGCAACCAGGAGGCCTGGTCGACGACCGGGCCGCGGGGACGCTAAGCCCGGAAGCACCTCAAGGTAACCTCAAGGTAAGGTAAGGAGTCCTACAGGAATCCTACAGAATTTCCTACATGAATCCTACAGAAATTCTACAGGACTCCTACGGACTTTCCAATGTGAATTCTGTAGATTTTCTTACAGGAATCCTACAGAATTTCTACAGAATTCCTACAGGAATCCTACAATTTATACAGGAATCCTACAGAATTTTAACCAATCCTACTGAATTTCTACAGGAATCCTACAGAATTCCTTCAGGAATCCTATAGAATTTACAGGAATCCTACAGAATTTTTACAGGAGTCCTACAGAATTTTTATAGGAGTCCTACCAAATTTCTACAGGAATCCTACAGAATTCTTTCAGGAATCCTACAGAAATCTTACAAAATTTCTATAGGAGTCATACAGGATTTTTAAAGGAGTCCTACAGGAATCCTATAGAATTTCCTACAGATTTTCATACAGGAATCCTACAAAATTTCCACAGGAATCCTACAGACTTTCCTATGTGAATCCTACAGATTTTCTTACAGGAATCCTACAGAATTTCTGCAGAATTCCTACAATTTCTACAGGAATCCTACAATTTCTACATGAATCCTACAGAATTTCTACAGGATTCCTACAGAATGTCTACTGAAATCCTATGAAATTTCCACAGAAATCCTACAGGAAACCTATAGAATTTACAGGCATCCTAAAATTTTTTTTACAGGAGTCCTACTGAATTTCTACAGGAATTCTACAGAATTTCCTACGGTAATTCTACAAAATTTCTACAAGAATCCTACAGATTTTCTTACAGGAATCCTACAAAATTTCTACAGGAATCCTACAATTTCTACAGGAATTCTACAACTTCTACAGGAATTCTACAGAATTTCTACTGGAATCCTACAGAATTCCTTCAGGAATCCTACTGAAATTACAGGAATCTTACAAAGTTTCTGTTTGCATCCTACAGAATTTTTAAAGAAGTCCTACTGGAATCCTACAGAATTTCCTACAGGAATTCTTCAGAATTTCCTACAGGAATTCTTCAGAATTTCCTACAGGAATCCTACAGAATTTTTACAGGAATACTACAGACTTTCCTATGTGAATCCTACAGATTTTCTTATAGGAATCCTACCGAATTTCTAAAGGAATCCTATAGAATTCCTTCAGGAATCCTACAGAAATAACATGAATCCTATAGAAATTACAGGAATCTTACAAAATTTATATAGGAGTCCTACAGAATTTTTAAAGGAGTCCTACAGGAATCCTATAGAATTTCCTACAGGAATCCTACAGACTTTCCTAGGTGAATCCTACAGATTTTCTTATAGGAATCGTTCCGGATTTCTACAGGAATCCTATAGAATTCCTTCAGGAATCCTACAGAAATTACAGGAATCTCACAAAATTTCTATAGGAGTCCTATAGAATTTTTAAATGAGTCCTACAGGAATCTTGCAGAATTTCCTACATGAATCTTACAGAATTTCTACAGGAATCATACAGACATTCCTATGTGAATCCTACAGATTTTCTTACAGGAATCCTACAGAATTTCTACAGGAATCCGACAATTTCTACAGGAATCCTACAATTTCTACAGGAATCCTACAGAATTTCTACAGGAATCCTATAGAAATTACAGGAATCTCACAAAATTTCTATAGGAGTCCTACAGAATTTTTTAACGAGTCCTACAGGAATCCTACAGAATTTCCTACAGGAAACCTACAGAATTTCTACAGGACTCCTACAAACTTTTCTATGTGAATTCTATAGATTTTCTTACAGGAATCATACAGAATTTCTATATTAATCCTACAGAATTCATACAGGAATCCTACAGAATTTTAACAAATCCTACAGAATTTTAACAAATCCTACAGAATTTTTACAGGAATCCTGCAGAATCCCTTCAGGAATCTGACAAAATTTTCTACAGGAATCCTACAAAATTTCTACAAGAATTCTACAGAATTTCCCATCGGAATGCTACAAAATTTCTATATGAATCCTACAGAAATCCATCAATTACCTACAGTATTCCCTACAGGACTATTACAGAATTTCCTACAGAAATCCCACAATTTCTGCCAATTTTCTACAGGAATCCTACAGAATTTCTACAGATATCTGACAATTTTACAGAATTCCTACAGGGATCCTATAATTTTTTTCAGAATTTCCTTCAGTAATCCTAAAAAATTTCTACAGAAATCTTAAAGCATTTCTACAGAAATCCTACAGAATTTCCCCTCAAATCCTACAGATTTTCCCCACAGAAATCCTACAGAATTTCCCCACAGAAATCCTACAGAATTTCCCCACAGAAATCTTACAAAATTTCCTCGCAGAAATCCTACAGAATTTCCCCACAGAAATCCTACAGAATTTCCTCACAAATCCTACAGATTTTCCCTACAGAAATCCTACAGAATTTCTCCACAGAAATCCTACAGAATTTCTCCACAGAAATCCTACAGAATTTCTCCACCAAAATCCTACAGAATTTCTCAACAAATATCCTACAGAATTTCCCTACAAATCCTACAGAATTTCTCCAGAAATCCTACTGAATTTCCCCACAGAAATCCTACAGAATTTCCCATAAATCCTACAGAATTTCCCACAAATCCTACAGGATTTCCCACAGAAACCCTACAGAATTTCCCACAGAAATCCAACACAATTTCCCACAGAAATCCTACAGAATTTCCCACAGAAACCCTACAGAATTTCCCACAGAAATCCTACAGAATTTCCCACAGAAATCCTACAGAATTTTCCACAGAAATCCTACAGAATTTCCCACAGAAATCCTACAGAATTTCCCACAGAAATCCTATAGAATTTCTAACAAATCCTACAGAATTCTTAGAGAATTTCCTAAGGGCATCCTACAGAATTTCCTACAGGAATCCACCAGAATTTCCTTCAGTAATCCTACAGGAATCAAACATTTTCCCCACGGAAATCCTACGGAATTTTCCAACAGAAATCCTACGGAATTTCCCCACGGAAATCATACGGAATTTCCCCACGGAAATCCTACGAAATTTCCCCACGGAAATCCTACGGAATTTCCCCACAGAAATCCTACAGAATTTCCCATAGAAATCCAACAGAATTTCCCACATATCCTACAAAATTTCCCACAGAAATCCTACAGAATTTCCCCACAAAAATCCTACAGAATTTCCCCACAGAAATCCTACAGAATTTCCCCACATAAATCTTACAGAATTTCCTCGCAGAAATCCTACAGAATTTCCCCGCAGAAATCCAACAGAATTTCCCTACAAATCCTACAGATTTTCCCTACAGAAATCCTACATAATTTCTCCACAGAAATCCTACAGAATTTCTCCACAGAAATCCTACAGAATTTCTCCACCAAAATCCTACAGGATTTCCCACAGAAACCCTACAGAATTTCCCACAGAAATCCAACAGAATTTCCCACAGAAATCCTACAGAATTTCCCACAAATCCTACAGAATTTCCCATAGAAATCCTACAGAATTTCCCATAGAAATCCTACAGAATTTCCCATAGAAATCCTACAGAATTTCCCATAGAAATCCTACAGAATTTCCCACAGAAATCCTATAGAATTTCTAACAAATCCTACAGAATTCTTAGAGAATTTCCTAAAGGCATCCAACAGAATTTCCTACAAGAATCCACCAGAATTTCCTTCGGTAATCCTACAGGAATCAAACAGAATTTCCCTACGGAAATCCTACAGAATTTCCCCACGGAAATCCTACGGAATTTTCCCACGGAAATCCTACGGAATTTCCCCACGGAAATCCTACGGAATTTCCCCACGGAAATCCTATGGAATTTCCCCACGGAAATCCTACAGAATTTCCCACAGAAATCCTACAAAATTTCCCACATAAATTCTACAGAATTTCCCACATAAATTCTACAGAATTTCCCACAAAAATCCTATAGAATTTCTAACAAATACTACAAAAATTTCCTAAAAATCCTACAGAAACTTCAACAGAATTTCTACAGAAATCCTCTCAAAATTTCTTCTAAAAACTGCAGAATTTTTGTAGAAATTGTTGATTTTTTTGTAGAATTTCTTCAGAAATTTTGTTTATACAGAATCGTCAAAGGAAGGTAATAATTTCTACAGAAAATCTCCATAAATTCTACAATTTTTCTACAAAAATTCTACAGAACATCTACATAATTTCTACAGAAATTTCTTCTAAGAAATGCAGAATTTGTAATTTTAGAAATATTGTAGAATTTCTGTATAAATTATGTAGAATTTGTCAAAATTATGTAGAATTTCTGTAGAAATTATGTAGATTTTCTGTAGAAATTATGTAGATTTTCTGTAGAAATTATGTAGAAATTATGTAGATTTTATGTAGAAATTATGTAGATTTTCTGTAGAAAGTATGTAGATTTTCTGTAGAAATTTTCTTGAGAAATTGTCTGTATAGAAGTAATTATCAAAAGAAGGCACCAAACCATGGGGGTACTATGAAGCAATAATTATCTACAGAAATCCTACAAATTCCTACAGAAATCCTACAAGATGCTTACAGAAATCCTACAAGATTCCTAAGAAATCCTACAAGATCTCTACAGGAAATCCTACAAGATTTCTACAGAAATTCAATAAAGTTTCTACAAATTTTTTTTCTAAAACCAGCAGAATTTTTAATTTATTGTAGATTTTCTGTAAAAATTATGAAGATTTTCTGTAGATATTATGTAGATGTTCTGTAAAAATTATATAGATTTTCTGTAGAAATTGAGTGGATTTTCTGTAGAAAATTAGAAATTGTGCAGAAATTTTGTTTCTACAGAAGTAATTCTCAAAACAAGGCACCAAGCCATGGGGGGGGGGGGGGGGGGGGGAAAGAGTACTATGTAGCACCAACTTTCTACAGGAACTCTACAAAAATTTACATTCTGCAGTTTTTAGAAGAATTTTCTGTATAAATTATATTTTTCTGTGAAATAATGTAGAATTTATGTAGAAATTATGTAGGAATTATGTAGAAAATCTGTAGGGAATACATAGAATTTTTATAGATATTGTGTAGAAATTGTTTTTACAATTTAAAAACATAAATTGTTCTTACTTTCCACAAATTCTACAAAATTTCTACATTAGTAATTATCAAAAGAAGGCGCCAAGCCATGGAGGACTATGTAGCACAAAATTTATACAGAAATTCTATATAACTAGTACAAACTCACTAACAATTGCACAACTGAATAAATTTTGTAGGATTTCTACAGATGTAATCATCAAAAGGCGGCACAAAACCATGGGGAAAGTGCACCATGTAGCACAAAATTTCTACAAACTTTGTATGTAAATTCTAAAGAAAATCTATAAATTTAAAGTTTTTTTACAAGTTTGTAGGATATCTGTAGACTTTTTGTAGAAATTTTGTAGAAATTTTGAAACTTTTACTGAGTTTCAGCAGAATTTCTGTACAAATTTTAGATTTTCAACATAAAAAAATGTAAAGATTTCTACAAAATTGATACATATTTTTGTAGAATTTGTACAACATTTCTACAGGAAAAACCTAATAATTTGTCATAGTGTATGTTCATTATTTCTCCTGGCATAGGTATAATGTTAAGGAATCTATTTGTTCCTCCATATATGCAAGAGCTCTTTGAATTGCTAGTCCTGAGGTTCTTGGATAGGGAGTGTGAAAATATTGATTCTATTAATTTCAAAATTTGCTATCTAGGAAGTTGTTTTTTGAAAGCTTGTAGTAGCAAGGTTCAACATACATACATACTATGACAATCAGCATTACCAAATTTTTTCTGGGTTTGAAAATATTGTCAAGACTTTTTGAAACTATGTTCATGAAAATACTATTGAAAAATTATTACAAAAACCTCTCGGTAATAGCTCTTCTACAAAATACCCTGTATAGCCTTTAGTACATTCTATATAGGTCATATATCGAAAGATTTGAGATTTTAACTTTTGCAGCACAAAATATTCTGTAAGAAGTGGTCTTTTATTAATGTTTTATTTGTTCACTTATCAGAAAATTCTCAGATTAAGAGAGGTGTTTAAGAACAAATTGTAAAACCATTTTCAATAGAAACATTATTGAAGCCTCTAATACATTAAAAAAAAAAATAATACCTGTAGAACAATTTTGTAATTGAATACAATATTAAAATGATCTGTACAACTTTGATCCTTTTTTATTGGATCGTTTAAAAGCAATCTTTAGTAAGATTGCTAATACACATACTCCCTTAGGGCTTCAAGGAAATCTTATGTATTAGGGATAATACTTCCAGAAACTCATATGTAATGGTCATCAGACTTCCTGCTGTTTCATCTTGCTCAAATGTTTAAAGACTTTTACACCTGACACCATCTTCCTGCTTATATATTCAAGAATTGTATTTCAGCCATTTTACTTCTGATGTGTGTTATCAGCACTAAAATGTGTTGATTAAGCGAATGGCAGGTCGTATTCCAAATAAACTAGTGGGCAAGGTTCCTGTTTCCTGCTCCAGCACTCAGAGTGGAAATGGCTGCTGTACCATGAGCATGATCCCACCTATGCAGAGCTAGACAAGGATTTTAAACATTATGCATTTTCTAAGCCTTAACAAAAGATATAAATAATAAAAATTGGTGATAGAAAAAAAAAAAATTAATGGAAACCCTTAAAGGCCTTTCTGAAGGCCAACATTCTCAAAACATTAAAACATTCTCAGTGTTTTATGCACCAAGTGCTTGGTGCATAAACACTGAGAATTTACTTTTGTCTTGAACAATGTTCAGAAAATACACTTGCTGGTTATTCAGTGAGGTGCGGTGGCCTTAATAACCCTCCCGTGATTGATACGCCTTAAGCCCAAGACTAAACCTTCACCCTGTAGCTCCCTTCAGTGTTTTTAAAGCTTTACAAATTAGTAACTGACTTTCTACTAATTCCCTAATCATATAATACTTGCCCAGTGTACCAGAGGTTGAGGAAACCTTCAAGTTACTTTTCCAGAAAAACACCACAGTATTCTGATCAATAACTTTGTTCACAGGTCATTTCCTCATTTTATTGAAATACATATTTCAATATTTACAATAAAGTACAATGATTTATTTTTTTAAATTTGAATGTGGAAATGACACTCTTGAAGCCACTAATTGGCAATGCTGACAAGTTGCAGCCAACTCTCAGGTGATGTTATGGGTGGGCTCACCTCTCCTCAGACGCACAGGGACCTTGTATGTATCCCTGACCCCGTGGGCAGGTGTGGCCCCAGGGCTGCCACTGGTGTCCTGCTCGCTGTCCGACCCCCGACCTTCCTCCCCTGCCTTGTCCCGCCTGCACGTTCGCCCACGGACACCCGCCGAGGAGATAGGCAGGGTTTGTTGACTGGAAATGCAGGCGATCTCTGCAATTAGGGGGTACCTTGTTATACAAGGGCATTTTCTTAAAATCATGGAAAATGCACACGTTCCACCCAACATAATCTTCAATGTCAAGCAACACCTAGTAACACTGATCATGCATGTTAAGCCATTCCTGTGCCCTACACATTTCACATTCTACTTTATGAAATTAAACTTAAATGGCCATTCCAGCAATAACAACAATTAGCAATTAACATTTTAATAACAATTTAGTTAAAAATCAACACAGTGCAGTGTGTTATCTTATCAAGCAGTGCCATAAATTTTAACACTAGTCTTGTAACTAAAGCTGGAATGGTGGATTTTATAGGACTGCTGAGAAAATAGAGTGTGGGGAGGTTTATTGGGGACAATATTGGAATATGAGAGTGGGATGATAGAGGCAGTGTGTGGGGCTTACCGGCAGTGGGTCCAGTGCCTCCCACCCCACCACCACCACCCTCGCGCCTCTTTCCTCCCATAAAGGAGGAGGACCTTGGTGGCTGTGGCTGGCCTTCGTAACAGTCTTGATGGCCAAACGTCTGAAACTGCAACGTGTAGTCGAGGGCGCCGCCGCCGCTACCAGGCGGTAAGCTGAAGGTGGCGTATGGGCAGATCTCATATGGCTCGTCCACTGCCAGGGAGAAAACCCGCCATCAGGGAGACCAGGATGTCAGAGGATGTTAGACGAGGAAGGACAAGAAGCACAGGATAGGTCAGTGTGAAGGTAAGGAACTTAATAAGGATGTAATCCATTTAGAACTCAGCAGACATTGTCCGAGACATTCCATAAATGAGAGAAACAAAATATTCATATTTAAACATCACTCACACAGAAAAAAACACTACAAAGATGATAAATCTACATACAATAAAGGCCACAAAATCTGGGAAATTCCTTTGGTGTTGATAAGATAAAACACAAAACAAGACAAGACAAGCTGCTGCTGCTGGAAGGACGAGCACAGACTGCAGTAATAACACCACACAAAGCCAACTAGATATGGCATAAGCTTGGAAAACATTTTAGATAAATATAACTTAGAGAAATACAACCATACATTTATCATTTACATCATGATAGAATTTAATGGAAATTTGGAACCTTAGTATATTCAGCATTCTGCAGTGGCAATGAAATATTGAGAAACTGAAGTTCATGTATGAGTAATTACCTAAGTGTACCTGGTTGATACCTGGTTGATGGGGTTCTGGGAGTTCTTCTACTCCTCAAGCCCGGCCCGAGGCCAGGCTTGACTTGTGAGAGCTTGGTCTACTAGGCTGTTGCTTGGAGCGGCCCGCAGGCCCACATACCCACCACAGCCCGGTTGGTCCGGCACTCCTTGGAGGAATAAATCTAGTTTCCTCTTGAAAATGTCCACGGTTGTTCCGGCAATATTTCTTATGCTTGCTGGGAGGACGTTGAACAACCGCGGACCTCTGATGTTTATACAGTGTTCTCTGATTGTGCCTATGGCACCTCTGCTCTTCACTGGTTCTATTCTACATTTTCTTCCATATCGTTCACTCCAGTACGTTGTTATTTTACTGTGTAGATTTGGTACTTGGCCCTCCAGTATCTTCCAGGTGTATATTATTTAATATCTCTCTCGTCTTCTTTCTAGTGAGTACATTTGGAGGGCTTTGAGACGATCCCAATAATTTAGGGGCTTTATTGCGTCTATGCGTGCCGTATATGTTCTCTGTATTCCCTCTATTTCAGCAATCTCTCCTGCTCTGAAGGGGGAAGTGAGTACTGAGCAGTACTCAAGACGGGACAACACAAGTGACTTGAGTACAACCATTGTGATGGGATCCCTGGATTTGAAAGTTCTCGTAATCCATCCTATCATTTTTCTGGTTGTCGCAATATTTGCTTGGTTATGCTCCTTAAACATTAGGTCGTCAGACATTATTATTCCCAAATCCTTTACATGCTGTTTTCCTACTATGGGTACATTTGATTGTGTTTTGTACTTTGTATTATGTTTAAGGTCCTCATTTTTACCGTACCTGAGTACCTGGAATTTATCACTGTTAAACATCATGTTATTTTCTGATGCCCAGTCGAAAACTTTATTAATATCAGCTTGAAGTTTTTCAATGTCTTCAGCCGAGGTAATTTTCATACTGATTTTTGTGTCATCTGCAAAGGATGATACGAAGCTGTGACTTGTATTTTTGTCTATATCTGATATGAGAATAAAGAAAAGCAGCGGTGCAAGGACTGTACCCTGAGGTACAGAGCTTTTTACTGCACTTGGACTAGATTTTATATGGTTGACCGTTACTCGCCGAGTCCTGTTTGACAGAAAACTGAGTATCCAGCGTCCTACTTTACTGGTTATTCCCATTGACTTCATTTTGTGTGCTATCACGCCATGGTCACATTTATCAAAAGCCTTTGCGAAGTCCGTGTATATCACATCAGCATTCTGTTTTTCTTCTAATGCCTCAGTGACTTTGTCGTAGTGCTCAAGTAGCTGTGAGAGGCACGATCTTCCCGCTCGAAATCCATGTTGGCCTGGGTTGTGAAGGTCACTGGTCTCCATGAAATTGGTGACCTGACTCCTAATCACTCTCTCAACTACTTTTATGATGTGCGATGTTAGTGCAACTGGTCTATAATTTTTTGCCAATGCTTTGCTCCCTCCCTTGTGTAGAGGGGCTATGTCTGCTACTTTAAGTGCATCTGGTATCTCCCCCGTGTCCAAGCTCTTCCTCCACACTATACTGAGTGCCTGTGCTACCGGCACTTTGCATTTCTTTATAAATATTGAATTCCATGAGTCTGGACCTGGGGACGAGTGCATGGGCATGTTTTCAATTTCTCTTTCAAAATTTAGTGCGCTCGTGTTTATATCAGTTATATTTACAGGGGTTTGAATATCCCGCATAAAGAAATTGTCTGAATCTTCCACCTTCATGTTGTTTATTGGAGTGCTAAACATATCCTCATACTGCTTTTTTAGGATTTCACTAATTTCTTTGTCATCCTCCGTGTATGAACCTTCACTTGTACGAATAGGTCCAATACTGGCAGTGGTTTTTGCTTTTGATTTCGCATATGAGAAGAAATATTTTGGATTTTTCTTTATTTCCTGAATTGCTTTCTGTTCTAACTGCCTTTCTTCAGTTTCATATGAGTGTTTCAATTTCCGCTCGATTTCTTCAATCTCCCTATTTAAATTATTCCTTCTTTGATGGGAAATTCATGTCTGCATAAGCAGTTCCGTTATTTTTTTCCTGCATTTATAGTGTCGTCTGCGTTCTCTTTCTACGTTAGATCTCTTTCTGGCTTTCCTCAAAGGAACATGTTTCAGACAGACTTGATACGCTTCTGAAGTCAGTTTTTCTATTCCTTCTGTAGGACTTGTATTACTTAGAACAGTTCCACATGGAATGTTTGTAAGTTCCCTGTTTATTATCTCCCAGTCTATCCTTTTATTATTAAAATTGAATTTACTGAATATCCCCTCTCGCTTTATAAATGTTTTAGGTCTATTCTGAGTATTGATGGTCGTTTGCACTTCAATGAGCTTGTGATCTGAGTATGTGGTATCTGATATCGTAATGTCTCTGATATTGTCTTCATTGTTCATAAAGACCAGATCTAGAATATTTTCATTTCTCGTTGGCTCCGATATCTGCTGATTGAGTGAAAATTTGTCACAGAATCTAAGTAGTTCTCTAATCTGTGGTTGGTTAGGTCCTGATAGATTCTGTAGTTACAGGATGAGAACTACGCTTGTGGTGTCCCATCTTCCCAGCACTCCTGTAACGCTTTTAAATTACTGACAGTTTTGGTGTCCACCATCTTCTCACCTAACTTCTTCCAACCGTCTACCACTCTGTTTGCGAAAGTGAATTTTCTTATATTTCTACAGCATCTTTGTTTAGTTAGTTTAAATCTATAACCTCTTGTTCTTGAAGTTCCAGGTCTCACGAAATCTTACCTATCAATTTTATCAATTCCTGTTACTATTTTGTTCGTAGTAATAATATCGCCTCTTTCTTCCATCTTCTAGTTTGGGCATATTTAATGCCTCTAACCTCTTCTCGTAGCTCTTGTCCTTCAGTTCTGGGAGCCTTTTAGTGGCATGTCTTTGCACCTTTTCCAGTTTGTTGATGTGCTTCTTAAGATACGGGTACCATACAATCACTGCATATTCCAACTTTGACCTAACAAAAGTCGTGAACAATGTCTTTAGTATTTTGCCATCCATGTATTTAAAAGCAATTCTGAAGTTAGAAAGTGTAGCATAGGCCTCTCACACAATGTTTTTTATGCGAGCCCCAGGTGATAGTTTTCTATTTAGAACCACCCCTAGATCTCTTTCTTTATCAGAATTCTTTAATGATTTCTCACATAATTTATAGGTTGTGGGGTGTATGTTCTATTCCACATTCCCTAACATGGCATTTATTTACATTAAATTCTATTTGCCAAGTAGTGCTCCATATACTTATTTTGTCCAAGTCTTCTTGAAGGGCATGACAATCATCTAAGCTACTTATCATCCCTATTTTCTTAGCATCATCAGCAAACATGTTCATATAATTCTGCATTCCATCTGGTAGATCATTTATGTAGACAATGAACATTACTGGTGCAAGAACTGAACCCTGTGGTACTCCACTTGTGACATTTCTCCAGTCCAATACACTTCTGATTACTGCCCTCATTTTTCTATCAGTTAGAAAATTTTTCATCCATGTTAGAAGCTTACCTGTCACCCCTCCAATATGTTCCAGTTTCCAGAACAACCTCTTATGTAGAACTCTGTTGAAAGCCTTTTTTGGGTCCAGATAGATGCAGTTAACGACAATCATCTCTTTCCTGTAAAATCTCTGTGGCTCTATCATAGAAATACAGTAGTAAATTCTGTAACAGGATCTTCCAGATCGAAAACTATACTAACGGCCTGTTATTGATATTGTTTTTCTCCAGATGTCCTACCCATTTAGTTTTAATTATTTTTCCAATATTTTGACTATTACACTTGTCAGCAAGACAGGTCAATAATTGAGGGGGGTCTTCCCTGCTGCCACTTTTTCAAATTGGGACTATGTTAGTTTCCCCCCCCCCCCACACATCTGCTACAACTCCTGTACACAAAGATGTCTGAAAAATCAGTTGAAGTGGAATGCTGTGTTTGGGTGCACATTCTCTCAGAACCCATGGTGAAACTCCATCTGGGCCAACTGCTTTGTTCTTAGCTCCTTGAGCAGTTTTCTACTTTGTTTCTAGATACCTCTATGTGCTTTATGTTCTCTGCAATTCCTATTATGTCTGGTTCCCTGAAGATTTAATTCTGTATAAACACACTTTGGAACTTTTTGTTTAATGTTTCACACTTTCATTTCCGTGAATCTGTTTCCCATATTCAACCTATGAATATTATCCTTTACCTGCAATTTGTTGTTTATGAATGCATAGAAAAGGCCAGTTTCTGTTTTACATTTGTCCGCAATCCCTTTTTCAAAATCTCTTTCTGCCTCTCTCCTAACTGCCGAGTAGTTGTTTCTTGCATCTTTGTATTGCTGGTATGTTTGGGGGTTTGGCCTCTTCCTATATTGATTCCATTTTTGTGTCTTTTAGTCTCTGCCTCTCTCGCAATTTCTGTTGAACCAATACTGTTTAATAGGTCTACATCTCTGTTTTGGTATAAATGTTTGTGAGCCTTCATTGTATATTTCACAAATTTTTGCATACATCAATTACTTCCTTGCCTAGCAACACGTCTGTCCAATTATACTCATTAAAAAAAATTCTAAGGTCCACAGTGTCCCCTCTTGAAATCGAGTAACAACTTTTTCTATGTCCCCATTTTCTTCTAGATTATATATCAAAGCATATGTAATGTCCAACAGGACATGATCACTCTTTCCCAAGGAAGGTACCTGATGTCAAATATCTCTTCTTTCCTGGTGAATATTAGATCCAGTACTGACCTCAACATTCCCTTCCATCATTCTTGTGGCTACTTGACGTGTTGATACATGAATGTCTCCAGAATGAGGTTTACAAATCTGCCTGTCCACATGTCTTCCATTCTTGCTTCGTAGGCCTCCCAATCTATTGCTTTAAAGTTGAAGTCCCCCAGTACGAACAATTGTAATTTATCTTTATCTGCATTTACTATAATCTCTCTTGTGACCATTATGAGGCCCTCTCGTTTGTCATCCAGTTCATTCCTTGTCCATGTGTTGCTTGCTGGTGGGCTGTAGACATTTACAATTATCAGTCTATCATCCTGATACCAGACCTGCTATGCCATTATGAGTCCCTTCTCTAGGGTTATCAAGTATTAACACCCTTACCTGCAGGCGTTCTTTCACCAGCACAGCCACTCCTCCCCCCTTCCTAGTTTTCCTGTCACGTCTCCAAACTGAATAGCCCCTTGGGAATATGACCTCATTTAAAATATTTTCTTCAAGTTTTGTCTGTTAATGCTACAATATCTAGGACCTTACGCTGAATTATATCTTTCAGCTCCAATATTTTTTTTTATCTCAAACCATCTATGTTGGTATATACTATTTTCAGGAACATGTTCCCCCTTCCCTTTGTTTTTCACTTTCCCTTCCTCTATTGATTTTGTTACTTTGTTTTTATGTACCATTTCACTATCTTTCCAGTCCCTAAAACTTTGTAGGAAAAAATCATTCATCTTCATTTCTATCCCCATTTAGACATTTCACCTCAATGAAGTTCATTTTCAGCTTTTCTCTGTCTTCCTTTGAGAGGTCTTGCCTTATCTTGAAGTTATCTTGAGATGATTTCGGGGCTTTAGTGTCCCCGCGGCCCGGTCCTCGACCAGGCCTCCACCCCCAAGGAAGCAGCCCGTGACAGCTGACTAACACCCAGGTACCTATTTTACTGCTAGGTAACAGGGGCATAGGGTGAAAGAAACTCTGCCCATTGTTTCTCGCCGGCGCCCGGGATTGACCCCGGGACCACAGGATCACAAGTCCAGCGTGCTGTCCGCTTGGCCGACCGACTCCCTCCCTCCCTTCCTTATTGACCAAAGTTTGCCATCCTCATCACATTTGCAATTTCCTGGCATTTCTAAGCACTTCCGTCATTTGTTTCACTCGATTAAAGGTCATCCTTAACATTTGGTTCTTGTCTCATTTTCCTATCCTCTTAAAATCACTAACCTGCTCCTTTGAATTTAGGCCCTCTTCTAATCCTACTATTTTCTTTGTGATTTTCATCTGCTGCTGCTCCGTCCACCCGAGGTGATATTTCCTTATCTTTAGAAAAGGAAATTAAGGACTTGCTTCTATCTGCAGTGTTTTTTTACCAGTTTACTGTTGGTTACCAGTTCTTTCCTAATTGCCTGCCTGATTTCCACTTCTTTGTTTGTCATTTCTGGCTTTGACTTCCAAACACTTCCTTGATTGTCTCTGTCTTTTGCACCTTGTACATACTTCTCTTATTTCTTCTTCATACTTTGCTAGTATTCATTAACTTCCTCTATGTGAGTTGTCAATGAAGTTTCTCCTTGCATATCCTTGCCTAACTCCATGTTAGCTCTCGGGATTCCATGGAGTTGTTCACCATATGAGTATTTTCTTGTTTATTTCTTCAAATTCACCACTCTTCACTTTCCATGCCTCATTATCTTTCACTAGTTCCTTGATGTGTGTCACCCGTATCCTTAACTTATCAGTCAAACTGGTTATTTCCTTACTTTGCAGGAAAATACTTCCTTTTAAATTACAAAATTCGATCTTGAGACCATTCTCTTCTTCTAATTTAATCACCTTTTCTTCATAATTCTTAGCATGTCCTCAATAATCACTAGCCTGCCAAGTAAACCACCTTTCATTAGATCTTGTGCTGAGAAACCTTCAAAACATTCATTTGTTGGTGTACTGTCCTCCCCTGTGGTGGCGGCCATCTTTGTTGTTGGCAATCTGCTGTTTGGGAAAATCAACGTTTCCAACCCAGATTTTTCAATCACTTGCATTTATTTCTTGACTCTTAGTTCCTTTTCAAAATCCCTACACCTTCATGTATTTTGGGATACCACTTACAGCCCTCACTTTGCTCCCAACACTTAGAGAATATGATTTATCCTGGAACCTGCAGCAGTGTGACTGGTGTGTGTATCCCTGGATTAGTGTAGAGTGTACTGTGCTTTGTACATGAACATACTGGACTCTTGATAAATATATAATATTAACATATTACTCAACATTCTACAAGTTTTCTAACATATGCAGTTTAGTCATGAAGAATGTACACTAAAATTTAGATGCATTACTTGACATGTACACGAATAACTAGAGTTGTTATCTATATGTTGTCATCACTAATGACACTATTCATTGTTTGGTTTACTGTTTACCCTGGCCTCTAACTCTGGGAAAACTCATCCTAGTAAGCTTGGTTAATTTTGGAGCTGCTAATTTGGATGTGAAGGTTACTGGAGCCTAGAGTCATCAGCCATTTTCTCCATGCACACACATGGGAATAATAAAACTACATGAAAAATGTGTTCACAAATAAAAGATTGGGACAGAAGGTGAACAGAATAAATAAAATGGCACACTATATACTGATACAAGAGTGGCATCTCAACTACAGAAGTAGTCTCCCATGCACTCTCAATATTTGTTCTCCCATGCACACTCAATATTTGCACTATGTAATCAGTATCTACACCATGTAAGTCGTGACCTAGATTCATCACGTGCCTTTTCTAATGGCCATCATAAACATTTTCAATAACTATGAACATCCCTCAGATCAAATTCAGGGATAAACAGAAAGGTGTTCATGCAAAGTTATTAGGGATTTTGTTTCAGTTCACTTGTGGCTTGACATAAAAAGAGTACTACTTTTCCTATCACCAATCAGAAGGAAGGTAGCATTGTTCATCTTTTATCATTTACCCAATCACTTTGCCTGCTCAGTTGGAGAACTGACCACTGGTATACATTTGTCTGCAGAGTGGCGATGTTATATTACTTATTATTACTTATTATTATTATTATTATTATTTATTATTATTAATTATTATTATTATTATTATTATTTACAGATTGAAATCACACTAACATGATATATATGAATGAGAAAAATGACTTGGGCTCTGAAGCGCCTCAAACCTGTGACTGATAATCCCGGATGCTGACGCTAACCTCTGGATCATGCTGACTTTGAAAAGTCCTACAGCTGGATTCCTACTGAAATCACAGGAAGTCTGGAGGCCTCTACTGAAGCCAGTCCAAATTATACATATGGCCCCAAGCACCCGGGCATAGGCAACATAGTTCATCCACTTTATGCTCCAACATCAGATACACAGAAATCTCACTAACATGATATATATGAGTGAGAAAATCAACTTGAGCTCAGAGGTGACTTTAACCTGCAACAGAGAATCCCGGCCACTGATACCAACGTCTGCACCACCCTGACTTGAAAAATCATACAAGTGGATTTCTACTCAATTTTCTCATCGATATACATCATGTTAGTGTGATTCCTGTGCATCTGATTTAGCATACAGTGGATGAACTATGTTGCCTACACCTGGGGGGCCATACGTAAAATTTGGACTGGCTTCAGTAGAGACCTCCAGACTTCCTGTCATTTCAGTAGGAATCCAGTTGTATGACTTTTCAAAGTCAGGGTGGTCCAGAGGCTAGCGTCAGCATCCGGGATTATCTGTCACAGGTTTGAGGCGCCTCAGAGCCCAAGTCGTTTTTCTCATTCATATATCACGTTAGTGAGATTTCTCTGTAAATAATATATTAATAATAATAATAATAATAATAAAAATATAAAGCTCAACGTGAAACAAAGACAGGAAAGATGCTTACCTGTGTAGGCCTCATCGTGCTTGGCCCTGGCTGTAGGGGAGAGCTGCTCCTGGCTGTCATTCCGATGGTTCTGCAGCTCGGCCAGTGAGCGGGAGTAGGTGGGGCCCCCGCTGGTTCTCTGCCCCTCTCCAGGGCCCTCAGTGTTATCCTTGATGAAGCGGGCACGACTGATGAAAATATTAAGAAAAGGAAAGGTAATTATCAGGTGAGAGCATCAAGTCTGTGTGAATATTGTATAGCACATGGAAGGGATACGAGACAGACTAAGAGCTGGGATACAAAACAGCCTCAAACTTAATTTAAATAATATGTAAATAAAGATATGAGTGTTGGTGAAACACGTTGGCTGCCCTTCACTTGCAGACCTTAATTGTCAGAGTTCAGTAAACTACCGGATATACTGATGATGAAGTCCATGGGACAGGGACATCGTTAATCAAGATATTGTACTTTTACTGTCATTGGGCAACTTTAGCCTAAGGAGCAAGGAAAAACAAATATTTTGATATTTGGACATTTAGATTTTTTCTTGCTAAAGTTTGTCCCAAGTACATAATTATGCATTATTAGTAAGTACTGGACAAAATTATAAGCCAGTTTAAGAGTGCAATATAAATTTACAAAACTATGACTTCTGTGTAAACTAGATTATCACAAGATCAAAGAATAACATGTAAACTAGGAGAAAACTTACCCTCTGGATACAAGGAGGCCCACACACAAGAGGAGAGCGAGGGTGCAGGCAATGCCAGACACCACCGGTGCCAGCACGTGAGGGTCCAGGAAGAGAGGTGCCCCGCTGCTCTGAACTACCTCTATCACAGACTCCGGTGCCAGGGTTGCTGTCACAAATGGTAATTAGGAGAAAGTGCTTAGCCAGAATGACTATACATAACTTGGAAGGGAAATGAGGACAAGGATCTAGATTATGAAGATGGGGTGAAGGAACAGTACCCAACCACTTGGTCCATCAGGGATTGAACACTAAACTACAAAAAAAAACAGCACTGAATGTATTGAAATGCCAATTTCTGGGCGAGTCCTGGTGGGGAGAAGAAACTACTGTAATACTAGTTTCATGAGATTTCTATCATTTGTTTACATTTTGGAGAAGTTCTTTTAGCAATTTTGAGGTCTTACTATTTTTTATAACAAGCAGTGTGTTTTGTTTCACTAACTTTATGGATGCTTTCCCAGTGGTGGCACACATGATTAAAATTATCTGACAATTTTATCATAGTGCCACTGGTCTCTGCACCTCATTAGAGGGGGCCAGGTTCTAGCTTGTGGTCTCCAGTAGACCTAAAAGAACTCTGTGACTGGCAAATAGTAGTCTGGCACTATATCAGCACTGTAGCTTCAGGGAGCCCCTAGGGGCTCCCCCCAGAAAATGAGGCCATCACTATCCCAGTCAGTCAAAGTTTATGGGAGGGGTCACTGTAAGACACAAACAACTGGCAACAATATAACAAATAACCTCCATTACAATAACTGGTAGGTGACAAAGCTTTACTCTAAGACCCAACTGTATCCAAGACTCGGTAGCGGTGTTCAAAACATGTCAAACCAATTTGGATATCCTTTTCTATTTACCTTTCTTTCTCTTTCCTTTCTTTCTCTTTCCTTTCTTTCTCTTTTCTCTCTTTTTTCTGTTCATTGTCTTCTCCTACGTTCCCTCGTTTTCCTCTAATCCTTATTTTCTCCTTCTCTTTCGGTGGTTATAATAGGAACTGCCTCGTATGTGCCAATAGGCCCTCTGCAGTTCCTACTACTAGCCCCTCTACTACACCTTACTTTGCTCCTCATCTCTCGTGCCTATTTATTGCCTGTCTCTACTTCCTCATCACAATCGACTTGAGAATGGTCCAGGACGGACCGAAACGTCGTCGTCCCTTCACATTCTAGTGTGTGGTCTGGTCATCATCCTTGTTTACCTTGAGACATTGAAATAATTAAGTAATAATATCTCGACAGCTCGGGCAGAGCTGACCGCCTCCGACGCTTGTTCTGTCATCGCCTCTTTTTGCCAGACTTCCCCATCCTATTGTGGCCAAAATATGCCACCTATGATTTTGTATTATTTTTCCCGTGATCAGGGAACACAAATGAAGACTTATCAGACAAAATAATCGTTTTAAATTTTTTTTTTATGCATCTGTGGGTGTTGAAGGCCAAATAGCCCAGAGTAGCTTAGGGGGTTAAACTGTAAGGCCTACTGCAGTAAGGCAGACATGTATTGAACGACAAAATTTATATCATGCTTACCTAAAAATTATACTTATTTGTTTTCAACTAATTTATTGGTTCCCAAGATACTTTATCTTTAACATTTTTAAATTTTAAACAGATATGTTAAGAAAATAAGACAAAACATGAAATCCAGTTCAGTGAATTTATCAACATTAATAAAAAAATGTAATTTCATTTCAATTTTGCAATATATAACATGTAATTTTTATTGCAGCAGACATGAAGCATTTTGAAACCAAAAATGATCAAAGTTAAATATGATGCTGAAAATTATAGGTGTAGAAAATTGTAGAAAATTAAATGGTGTTGGCTGGGTATTACAATTGTGCTTATGGTGTTGGCTGGGTATTACAATTGTGCCTATGGTGTTGGCTGGGTATTACAACACCCTAAATGCAGTGCTGTAGGGCCAGTGTTGGAAAGGCCAGTGATGAAATGCCAGGTAGGATAACAGCTCTTGCTTGCAGTTTCACCATGCGCTTCAAATGACAGCCCTAATGAACCCTAGTCCTAGTTAAAAAATAATGTCCAGTGTTGACACAACCAGTGGAGGATGACACAACTAGTGGAGGATGACAACCAGTGGAGGATGACATGTCAAGAGAGGCATCTGAAAACACATGGATACAAGCAGTAAATAGTTCAAGTTGTATACAACTTACCTCCGGTGAGCGAGGCTGTGGCCACATCATACATGGCCGTGGCCGACCCTGCAGCATTATGGGCTGTGACTCGAAGCTGGTACCAGGTGAGAGGCGCCAGCTCTGGCAGGGTGACGGCATCAGTATCCCCTGCCAAATGGGAAGCCACAGGTGTGAAGGTAGCTTCTGAGTGAGATCTGTAGTCCACAGCAAACCAGGTGATGGGGCAGCCTCCGGAGGGCCAGGTGTACAGGTGGAGGGTCACGGATGAGGAGTTGACACTAACCAGGTCCTGGTGGCGAGGCTGCCGGGGTGCTGTTCACCACCAACAATATCAAAACAAGTCCATACATACGGCACCTGTTATGCTTCATTCTCTCGCTATGAAAGTAAACAACTTAACCGAGACAGAGTCATTAAATAGTCATTGCTTTACAGTTTGGAAATGTTTACGTAAAATACCAAAAAATCTGTTTCCTTTATATGCTTGAAGATTATAATTCAGAGCAAGAAACTCAGTTGAAAACTATGAAGATCTGAAACATTGTAGTTTATATAGCTAATACTACTTTATTGTTATGAGATATTATTTGGAATGAGTGTAATCAACAAGAAAAAGGTAGAGGGATATAATGAGTAACAATTGCTAACCCCGTGACACTATAGCATGCACGAGATGTGAATGATGGTTATGGAGGAATGTTGGGTGGGGATAGTTATGGAGGAATGTTGGGTGGGGATAGTTATGGAGGAATGTTGGGTGGGGATAGTTATGGAGGAATGTTGGGTGGGGATAGTTATGGAGGAATGTTGGGTGGGGATAGTTATGGAGGAATGTTGGGTGGGGGATAGTTATGGAGGAATGTTGGGTGGGGATAGTTATGGAGGAATGTTGGGTGGGGATAGTTATGGAAGAATGTTGGGTGGGGATAGTTATGGAGGAATGTTGGGTGGGGATAGTTATGGAGGAATGTTGGGTGGGGATAGTTATGGAGGAATGTTGGGTGGGGATAGTTATGGAAGAATGTTGGGTGGGGATAGTTATGGAGGAATGTTGGGTGGGGATAGTTATGGAGGAATGTTGGGTGGGGATAGTTATGGAAGAATGTTGGGTGGGGATAGTTATGGAGGAATGTTGGGTGGGGATAGTTATGGAGGAATGTTGGGTGGGGATAGTTATGGAAGAATGTTGGGTGGGGATAGTTATGGAGGAATGTTGGGTGGGGATAGTTATGGAAGAATATTGGGTGGGGATAGTTATGGAGGAATGTTGGGTGGGGATAGTTATGGAGGAATGTTGGGTGGGGATAGTTATGGAGGAATGTTGGGTGGGGATAGTTATGGAGGAATGTTGGGTGGGGATAGTTATGGAAGAATGTTGGGTGGGGATAGTTATGGAGGAATGTTGGGTGGGGATAGTTATGGAGGAATGTTGGGTGGGGATAGTTATGGAGGAATGTTGGGTGGGGATAGTTATGAGGAATGTTGGGTGGGGATAGTTATGGAAGAATGTTGGGTGGGGATAGTTATGGAGGAATGTTGGGTGGGGATAGCTATGGAGGAATGTTGGGTGGGGATAGTTATGGAAGAATGTTGGGTGGGGATAGTTATGGAAGAATGTTGGGTGGGGATAGTTATGGAGGAATGTTGGGTGGGGATAGCTATGGAGGAATGTTGGGTGGGGATAGTTATGGAAGAATGTTGGGTGGGGATAGTTATGGAAGAATGTTGGGTGGGGATAGTTATGGAGGAATGTTGGGTGGGGATAGTTATGGAAGAATGTTGGGTGGGGATAGTTATGGAGGAATGTTGGGTGGGGATAGTTATGGAGGAATGTTGGGTGGGGATAGTTATGGAAGAATGTTGGGTGGGGATAGTTATGGAAGAATGTTGGGTGGGGATAGTTGTGGAGGAATGTTGGGTGGGGATAGTTATGGAGGAATGTTGGGTGGGGATAGTTATGGAGGAATGTTGGGTGGGGATAGTTATGGAGGAATGTTGGGTGGGGATAGTTATGGAAGAATGTTGGGTGGGGATAGTTATGGAGGAATGTTGGGTGGGGATAGTTATGGAGGAATGTTGGGTGGGGATAGTTATGGAAGAATGTTGGGTGGGGATAGTTATGGAGGAATGTTGGGTGGGGATAGCTATGGAGGAATGTTGGGTGGGGATAGTTATGGAAGAATGTTGGGTGGGGATAGTTATGGAAGAATGTTGGGTGGGGATAGTTATGGAGGAATGTTGGGTGGGGATAGTTATGGAAGAATGTTGGGTGGGGATAGTTATGGAGGAATGTTGGGTGGGGATAGTTATGGAAGAATGTTGGGTGGGGATAATTATGGAAGAATGTTGGGTGGGGATAGCTATGGAGGAATGTTGGGTGGGGATAGTTATGGAAGAATGTTGGGTGGGGATAGTTATGGAGGAATGTTGGGTGGGGATAGTTATGGAAGAATGTTGGGTGGGGATAGTTATGGAGGAATGTTGGGTGGGGATAGTTATGGAAGAATGTTGGGTGGGGATAGTTATGGAGGAATGTTGGGTGGGGATAGTTATGGAGGAATGTTGGGTGGGGATAGTTATGGAAGAATGTTGGGTGGGGATAGTTATGGAGGAATGTTGGGTGGGGATAGTTATGGAAGAATATTGGGTGGGGATAGTTATGGAGGAATGTTGGGTGGGGATAGTTATGGAGGAATGTTGGGTGGGGATAGTTATGGAGGAATGTTGGGTGGGGATAGTTATGGAGGAATGTTGGGTGGGGATAGTTATGGAAGAATGTTGGGTGGGGATAGTTATGGAGGAATGTTGGGTGGGGATAGTTATGGAGGAATGTTGGGTGGGGATAGTTATGGAGGAATGTTGGGTGGGGATAGTTATGGAGGAATGTTGGGTGGGGATAGTTATGGAAGAATGTTGGGTGGGGATAGTTATGGAGGAATGTTGGGTGGGGATAGCTATGGAGGAATGTTGGGTGGGGATAGTTATGGAAGAATGTTGGGTGGGGATAGTTATGGAAGAATGTTGGGTGGGGATAGTTATGGAGGAATGTTGGGTGGGGATAGCTATGGAGGAATGTTGGGTGGGGATAGTTATGGAAGAATGTTGGGTGGGGATAGTTATGGAAGAATGTTGGGTGGGGATAGTTATGGAGGAATGTTGGGTGGGGATAGTTATGGAAGAATGTTGGGTGGGGATAGTTATGGAGGAATGTTGGGTGGGGATAGTTATGGAAGAATGTTGGGTGGGGATAGTTATGGAGGAATGTTGGGTGGGGATAGCTATGGAGGAATGTTGGGTGGGGATAGTTATGGAAGAATGTTGGGTGGGGATAGTTATGGAAGAATGTTGGGTGGGGATAGTTATGGAGGAATGTTGGGTGGGGATAGCTATGGAGGAATGTTGGGTGGGGATAGTTATGGAAGAATGTTGGGTGGGGATAGTTATGGAGGAATGTTGGGTGGGGATAGTTATGGAAGAATGTTGGGTGGGGATAGTTATGGAGGAATGTTGGGTGGGGATAGTTATGGAAGAATGTTGGGTGGGGATAATTATGGAAGAATGTTGGGTGGGGATAGCTATGGAGGAATGTTGGGTGGGGATAGTTATGGAAGAATGTTGGGTGGGGATAGTTATGGAGGAATGTTGGGTGGGGATAGTTATGGAAGAATGTTGGGTGGGGATAGTTATGGAGGAATGTTGGGTGGGGATAGTTATGGAGGAATGTTGGGTGGGGATAGTTATGGAAGAATGTTGGGTGGGGATAGTTATGGAAGAATGTTGGGTGGGGATAGTTATGGAAGAATGTTGGGTGGGGATAGTTATGGAAGAATGTTGGGTGGGGATAGTTATGGAGGAGTGTGGATTGGGGAGGGGGGGTAATTATAGGAGTGTGGACTGGGGTGATTATGTATGAGTGCATAGATATGTGGTTGGTGTACATCAAAGGGAAAATTACCATTAATGATTTATAGGTAGCTGAATACAATTTCTGGTGTAACAGGATGACACAGGGATACTTAGTGATATGAAAGTTGGATATAATAATGGAAACTGATACATGAGCTGTTTCCATTATTCCTGAATGATTTTCAATGAGCGCATTCTGATTTCAAGAATGCGCTCTTGAAATCAGGATTTTGAGAATATTTATAAGATTTTGGAATATTTTTCTATTAAAATGCATATGAAAACCATTTCAATATAACTAATGAAAATCAATGTCTTTTGATAAGATAACGATAATTTTGTTAATTAAATGTAAATGGTAATGAAAATGAGCTCTGATGCACAGTAATCGACACCCCTGGATCAACCTAGGAACCTGGGTTCATTCCCCTGGCCAAGACAGTGAAAGTTGGGCAAGTTTCCTATAACCAATGCCTCTGTTTATCTAGCAGTCAATAGGTGCCTGGGAGTTAGGCAACTGCTGTGGGTTACATCCTGGGGAGGGTCAGTAGCTGACCTACGGGTATCTCAATCAGTCTAGTACAGGCTTACAGTCATCGACAACAGGAACTGAAATACAAGTAGGCATAAAGCACCAACCAGCGCCTCGGGTCCTGGTGTTGACGGTGCGGGAGGCTTCTCCGCGCCCCACCAGGTTGATGGCTGCCACCTGCAGGCGGTAGGTGGAGCCACATCGCAGCTGCTGCAGGCTGTAGGTCGCCTCTCCTGGCTCCACCACCTCCTCCACCCATGCCGCCTCCTCCTCCAGGCTGTACCGTATGACGTAACCTGCAGATAGGCATAAAGGACGTTACACTACTGTACTTCTCATTAACATATATAATTATGTACCGATTCCTCAATTATACGTTTTAGCATTTCCTTTACAGTACTTTATCAATATACTGTACATACTTCCATAAAAAAAATCACAATTTTAATTTTAGAACTAAGATATTAAATGAACACAAACTATATCCATCTTTTAACATGTAATGACTTTTGTTTTCACACATCCAGATTACTGTTTGTAAACTAAATATATAACTCAATACAGTACCAGGCATGTCAAACCGAGGGTCGCCCGAGGGCCATATGGGTCACATCTGTGTTGTCATTAGGGCTACACACAACAACGAATTGAAGTCTTTAATAAAAATTTAAATTATAAAAAACTGCAATTTTGGTTGTTTAATGACCAAATTACAGTATACTTTGTGTGGCCCGCAGGTGTGCTTGCAAATGGCCGCATGTCTGACATGCTTGCCCTACACACTGCATCTAGTATACCATGTTATAATTCAATATATTTATTTGAACTCCCTAACCCAACTCTCCCAACTGATCCCCATGGCACAGTGGTAAAGCACTCGCCCAGCACTTCACGAGCGCTTTGGCCTGGGTTCGTATCCTGGCCGAGGAGGATTGACCAGGCACCAAGACTTAACTGTAGCCTCTGTTCACCCAGCAGTGAATGGGTACCTGGTTGTTAAATGATTTGGCATTGTCATATTCCAGGGAAAAAATTAGAATTAAGGATCTGCCCCAAATGCTGTGAGTGCTAGTGGCTTTACAAGAACGTAAGAACTCTTGAATTTATAAATAAATAAATATAAAATAATCCCTGGCTTGGAAGTTGTTCCTTGTTGGATTTATCTAGTTAGTTACCATAAGTGGAACACTACCCACAAATGCCTCATGTGTTGTACAAACCACAACAGTCTTCTACATGTTAAGAGCTAAATACTAAATATTGTGATAAAAGGCAAATATCACCTAGACAAGATTGCAGTACCTAACTTAGCCTATGTCAATTTCCTAAACCATTTTTGTTGAAACTTTTTATCAAATACAACATTACTAGTCACATAGGTGAGACCAGTGAATTATGCTACATATTGACTCCTGTATATAATTATATATTCAAACATGTATTGGTTGACATTGTACTGACAGACATTATCCATCAATATAAGTAATGAAGTTGCCCACATTTTAACCAAAATAACAGTAATATGAAGCTGAATTACAACTAGTGGTCATTCACCTGTAATGGCCTTGCCACCATCCGCAGGTGGATCCCAGGACAGGTGTATGGCTGTCTCCGTGGCATACTGGACTCTCAGTGTGGGCGGAGGCGGAGTCTGAATCACCTGCACCACCCAGGTGGCCTCGTCACGCCCACTAGGATTGTGGGTGTGACAAGTGTAGTTGCCAGCAGCATCTGCCCCCACCACCGACATGTGCAGGGAGTTGTCTGGCAGTGTCTGTCACAAGGAAATGACAGTGTTCCCAATACACCTCCAACTTTGCCAATTATCACAGGCACTTATGGAGATTAAATTATTTTATGAAGAAGAGGTTTTATGATGTGGAGTTTTATTATGAATAGATTCATTATGGATAGACTTTTATGGCGTCATGATTTTTTTATGAAAAGGCTAATTCATATATAAATATGCTTATATGATGAATAGGCTCTGAAGTAATTAAAAGTATCAAAAGAAGGCACCAAGCCAGGGAGACTGAAGCACCATACATAGGTTCTTATAATGAGGAAGTTCATATTAAAGTGGCCCTAATAATGACTTTTGATATTATAAATAGGCTATCAGCGAATAAGCTTCTTTGATGAATCTGCAATTGATTATGATAAGTGTTCTTTGATCAGGAACGAGATGTTATATGAAACAGGATAATATGTGATGTGGACTTACAGGGTCATCAGATACACATATAAATATATAAATGCTATACACACAGTTGTGACATCAGACACCATATTGTTTATACACGGATGTTCAAAGAGATCCGCTAGCTCTTGCCTGGAGAGTAATGATATAAGACAGACATTATGTTTTCTAACAGGTAGATCCTGTGTAATATATCTACTTAGTTTTTATGACAGAGCTACAGACATTCTACAGGAAAGAGGTGGTTGGGTCAACTATCTGGACCTAAAAAAAATATCTTGACAGAATCCCACACAAAAGACTGTTTCAGAAACTGTTTTGTGACACCAGTTCCTCTGGTGACAATCTGTTTTTCAGATTGTCACCAGAGGAACACAAAGGACATTGTGCGAGAAGCATATGCTACACTTCCTACCTTCAGAATCACCTAGTTACATGGATGGTGAAATACTAAAGAAACTGTTCATGACTTGTGAGTCCAAAACCAGTATATGCAGCAGTTGTAAGGTACCCATGAATCAAGAAGCACATCAGTAAACTGGAAAAGGTGCAAAGGAATGCTACAAAATGGCCTCCAAAACTGAAAAACTATAAAGAGAGGTTAAAGGCATTAAATATGCCAAAGCTGGAAGATAAAAGAAAAACAGGCGATAGGATCACCACTTGCAAAATAACTGGATGTTACAAAACTGGCAAAGGAATTCCTGAAAGCGGCAACCTCAAGAACAAGAGGTCACAGATTTAAGCTAAGGAAACAAAGTTGCTCCAAAAAATGTCAGTATTCTTTGGCAAACAGAGTGGTAGACAGTTGGAACAATTTAAGTGAGGTGGTGGTGGAGGCCAAAACATTCAGTAGTTACAAAGCTTTATACGACAGTGCTGGGAAAATGGGACATCATGAGCATAGCTCTCATTCTGTAACTACACTTAGGTAACCACACAAACACGTACCTGTGCCTGGGGAATGTTGTCACGTCCTCGGTGAGTCCAGGTGACAGCTGGCGGTGGAGTGCCTACCACAGCACAAGGCAGTGTCAAAGACGACCCTGCCTGCACCTCCACCACCTGCCCGAATGACCTGATCCTGGCTGCCACTAGACAAAACATATTAGGGTTATTAAAGTCAACACACTAGGTTACTGACCAGTCTGCAATTTTATTTGACTGTTGCTGCCAGCTGCTGTTACTTGTGTATCCCAGAATGCTTTAGTTCTGAACTAAAATAAACTGTGTATATCCCTTTTATTAAAATTATTTAATTATGAAGGTCTATCATTATTATAGCCGAGACACTCGTTTACTAACCAACTAGAAAATACGTTTTTTGCCTTCAATATATATAAAATGAGAGCATGGTACACCTCTTTGTACAAACAGTATATATCCCTGTGGGTTTAATGTACCCTTAGTTGTATGACTACAGCAGATGCAGGGATATAATATTATACTATAATATACACTTCTATATAATATTTGTTTAAGTTTTGCAGTTTTTCCATTTCTTCAAAAGCAGATGATACATTTCCCTAAAATGCAAAACAAATATAATATTTTTTGAAGAATCTGAAGCACCTTAACCCTTAGACTGCACAATTCATACAAACATAGGCAATTGGGCATATTACCAAGTTTCTGAAACTTGCACAAATGCTTTCAAATTTTGTGTGCATAATCTACTAGCAAATGCTTCAACTTTTGTCAAAATGATCACCAATGTAACTTCAAAAACAAGAAAATCTAAAATAATTCTAAAATGGAATATTGAAAACTTTAGATTTTGAAATCAGCTGAAAAAATATAAAATACGTATAACCAATTGTTTATTTGGTGTTATGCTCTCAGAATAACATGTGATCTTCATTTTCATAAATTTAGAATATAGGATTTCAGTACAGTTTATTGTAAACAAAATCGTCAATATGGCATTTGAAAATAGGCGCCAAATTTAGAAAAAATAATGTACAACTCCAAATGTTTAGGATTTATGAATAATCCATTCTAGAGGGATTGTAGAACAGACAGCTGTGCACACTATGTAAATATGGTGAGAATCGATCAGAAACTGGATTTTTTTTTATGCTGATTAGCTGCAATGAAGTGTAATGAATGTAATGATGTCTAACCTACCAGAGGACCCCACAAACAGAAAACTGGACATTATGTCAATTTCACAAGCCACTACCATTTTCTTGTACATCAGTTTCTGGCCTTAGGTAAAGGGTATTTCAAAATTTGAAGTGCTATAATGAGAATAGGTTGTGCAGTTAGCCTCTCAACTTTCAATTGTGAATTGTGATTATATGGCGAGTGCCATAGAGTGGTTGGGATTGACCTCCATGCCTCATTAAGTAGGACTGGCTCAGTGATATCTGATGACTCCTATTAATGTACAGGCTGATGCCACCCAAGCCCATGAGAATGAGCAGTCATGACTAGGTATGCATGCATGTTTCCTAGTACAAAAAACACCCACATCTGGTGAGGTTGTCTGCTTTAAAAGAAATAAGTAATCATAATGAATTCATTTTCACTTCCTCATAGTTCCACATTTTCTCACAAGTTAGCAATAAAGCTGCTGTCAGAGAACTTTGTTTACATCTATTATCTACATATACAATTTACTAGTACAGTATTCACAATTATGTGTCAAATATTTTATATTCCCATTTCAATAATAAAACTTCAAGAAAAATTATTAGTCTTAATTGTAATGTAAAAATGATTATATACCAGGCTTGAAGGACACTGATTGTCACCATGTTGTCATCCTCTGATATATGCAGTTTGCACTAAGGGTTTATCCTTCTGATGACTGCACTACCATGTCCTACATGCCTGGCTGTGTGTATTTCAGTGGTCCTAACTATATAAACACAATACTGTGTGTTGTACAGTGATCCTAACCATGTAAGCACACTGCTGAATGTGCTACTGTGGTCCTGGTCATATAAACTCTGCTGTAAGTGTTGCAGGGGTCCTGCAATGGAAACAAAGTGAATTTGGCACTCGACTCTTAAAAATAACTTGGCTCTGGTGATGATAAAAGTACATTACCTGTAGAGGAAGGGGTCTTGGATATGATGGCGGAGGAGGCACCTTCACCCACCCGGGTGGAGGCGGTGACCCAGAACTCATAGCGGGCGTGAGCGTCCAGGGCCCCCACCTCCCTGCTTAATTCCGCCCATAGCGCAGCACCATTATCAGCCGCCACTACCATACTCCTTGTGGCCTGTGAACGCGGCAGGTGTTACAAGCCTTTGTAAATCTTACAAACAAGATAGAGTCTACACGCACACGTGTGCACACAGTCAACAAATACAGAAAAAGGGAGGGAATTTCATGAAGGTTAAAGAGGCAACTATCAACAGAGTATACCCATACAAGGTTTATACCTGTAAATGTAAATACCTAACAAAATATGCTCATTTGTATTTCTGGTTAAAACCTATATTGGAATATTAATTAATGTAATGAATCATGAAAATGTTTCTTTATATAAATAATACCTTGTTACCATGGTTACATGATAACAAGGTAATACCAGGTCGGGACATGCCCAACATGTCATAAACCCACAAATTAAAGCTCTTACGAAATATAAATACTCTTAATAATAAAATTTCACGAGTACAGAAATAGTTATAATGAAAGCTGTTTTAGTATTATTATAGAAAGAGTAACCATGTAACCTGTCTTCAAGGCATTATAAATAAAATACTGTTCTTAAGAGACTGACCAAAACTCTTCTTACACCTTCATTATAAAAGTGAACTTTATTTTTAAATTAAGGAGTTTACTCATGTTTCTCAGTCTGTGTGCTGTTTATACTCAAGAAATAATAGAAACTATGAAACTGCAATTTTTCTAATAAGAAACCATTTCATTCCAAATATGTTTAATTTCTAAATAATTATTTTTGTCCAGTTTTACATTTAATATATACAGGACAGGTTATAATATGCTCTACCGTTAACTGGAGGTCACTCGAGAGGGTTACAGTATGGCTTCCCATTAACTGGAGGTCATATGAGATGCGATGAGTGGGGCTTACCTGAGGGGCATTAAGTGGACGGTAGTAGAGTGTATAGTGTGTTAGGACACCATTAGGGCGGGCTGGAGGGAGCCAGGATACCATGACTGTTTCTCGACCAGTGGGAAGGGCCTGGATTGCTGGTGGTGCCCCAGGAACTGCAAAGACGATACAAGAATAACAATCAGGAATTCAAGTACCAGGTTAAAGAAGTGTTGTTGGAGAGAGGAGCGCCATGTGAACAGAGGACGGTAGGTATAGTAATACAAATTGAAACAGTGCATGTACAGCTGTGGAAGTTAAACAAAGTGTGCATGTGGAACCCGAGGACAAATGTGAAGCCAGTACCCGGACCAAGCACGCAGAGCTCTCCTTACCTCTTATGTTTTAATCCTTCATGACTCTGGAAAAGCATGATTACTAATGTATTCCATACGTATTTATGCTAAAATTAAAATATACACCGGTTGGTCGAGCGGACAGCACACTGGACTTGTGATCCTGGGTTCGATCCCGGGCGCCGGCGAAAAACAATGGGCAGTTTCTTTCACCCTATGCCCCTGTTACCTAGCAGTAAAATAGGTACCTGGGTGTTAGTCAGCTGTCACGGGCTGCTTCCTGGGGGTGGAGGCATGGTCGAGGACCGGGCCGCGGGGACACTAAAGCCCCGAAATCTTCTCAAGATAACCTACACAACACAAAATATAAAGATGGTAAACACCCAGTCTTTCTCAGTAGTATGGAAGCCCTAACTGGTGAGAAGCCTCCTGGTGAAGAAACCAGTTGGTGGTTTCTTCACCTCTGAAAAAAGTTTCAAAGCATTATATGACAGTACTGGGAAGACAGGACACCACGAGTATAGCTCTCATCCTGTACCTAAACTTAGGTAATTAGAAGTCAGTATTTACTGAGGCACAAATCTTCAGTGAAAGCAGAGGTGTGCTTACCATCCTGCAGAGTGGAACAGAGTACCGGCATGGACACAACTCCATCGCCCGCCGCTGTGAAGGCCAACACCCTCACGCTGTAGTTAGTGAAGCGCCCCAGGCCCTGCAGATTGGTCTCCAAGTTGGTCGTTCGCTTTATCTCCACTGCATTAGATCCTATAGTTGAAGTCAAGAGGTTAGTTAGATGGGAGGTGTGTGTATCTCTGATGCTTTGTTCAGAAACACTGGCATTCTTTGCTAATGGTTTAATTTGATGTTGGACTTAATGGAGTTGGGGGGGGAAGGGGGGCCTTATCTTCATAATCAGCCAATTATACCAGTGTCACATTGTCACATTTTCAAGGTATCAAATATACAACATATACAGTAAATTAAAAATTTGTGTTCCATGCCAACAGTAGAAACAACTGAGACACTCTGCTCACTGTTGTACCATTCTCTAGGCCTGGACACATGTTTGCAATATATGAGGCAGTAAATGACTCGCTGGTACCTGGGTCGACCTAGTACTTCCCATGACATCCGTCAATATTTATGGCATTACAATGGGCAAAACACCCAAGGAAACTGAACAAAATGTTCAGAGGTGCTACGATGCTCGTCCCAAAATTTAGAGGGATGGGATATGGAAAGACTGAAGGAACTAAACCTGATAATAGAAAAAAAAAAAAGGATTTGGGGAGACAGACAAAATATTTAAGGGGAATTTATTAACATTTTGCCGAGATTGGTGAATAATGTTTTACGATATACAGAAGTAAGAAAAAGTAATTTTATTATTTTTAGAGGTTTTGAGCCAGTTCAACTCACCAACTTTGTGGGGTTTGACACAGAAGATAGTCACATTTAAATTGGAGTAATGGGGGCCAACCCAAACCCAGTCCTTTTGTGCCTCCAGCTGTTTAATTAATGCATTCAACAGTTTTATGGCAATGTTTAATACCATCTAATATGTTATACAGTAAATGTTTTCTATGTTTTACAGTAAATAATTTTTATTTTTAAGTTTTATGATGCATTACACGCCTGCACCTACAAACAAAAGTTAATACTGTACAGTATTTTGAAACTGAAAAGGACATGCATTATCTACATTCAAGACTCTTAACCATAGGAGACGAACCAGGAGACATCTTCCCCCACTACCTTCAATGTTTGAGGTCCTCTTGTAGAAGACCTTGTAGCCCTGAACGGGACCATTGGAGAGGTTGAGGGGGAGGGGGTTCCAGCGGACCCTGACAGCCTGAGAGGACAAAGGGTCACACTTGACGTTCTCCGGGGGCACTGACGGTACTGGGACACACAGGAAAAAAAATATACCAAGATGCTTTAAAGTGGTAGATCAAGTGGATTAAGTTTGACAAGTTATTAGTTACATAATTATTAAAATCAATTTAGAAACAATGACTGCCTGGAAGATGTCAGAATTATGTATATAACATGATACACAATACATAGGCTTTCAAGTGTAAGTCTAGTATCTGTAATGAAGAAACAAAATAATATTTAAATGCTTGAATATGCAAATTCTAATAAAATTAGGTTCCATTAAACTTCATCATTAAAATCATTAAAATTAGAGTCCTTAATATACGAGAAACATTATGAAGAAAATAATCAAGATTTATCACATTCATAGATTACTCCCTTTTGTGAAGACCACTGAGTTCTACATTGAGATTACAAAATCAACTAGAAATAGAAAACGTAATGTCAATATTACGATCAGTAGTTAGGAAAGTAAGCAAAAGCATAAAATGATCAGATCATCATCTGTACTTGCAGAAGCATCTGAAACCAATGTAGAATTCATGTATACAGCATACACCCAACACTGTTTACACAACGTATAATGATTAACAAACCTACAAATTATTTTTTAATGTGATACACAACTGGGACTCTAAGGTGCAATCAGACATCATTTCTCTAAACTTTAAGAAAGGCCTTTGATAAAACTCCACAAACGTATTGCCTAAAGTACAGAAACACGGCATTGGTAATCTGTTGACTTAAGCAACAGAAATTCTTTGAAAACAGGACCAATAGTTGAATTTGATGGATAAAGGTCAGAACAGACCACTGTTACACTGTCTCACTAGGATCAGCGTGCACTTGTGAGGCGCATGCACTTGTGAGGTGCGTGCACTTGTGAGGCACGTGCACTTGTGAGGCACGTGCACTTGTGAGGCGTGTGCACTTGTGAGGCGCGTGCACTTGTGAGGCGCGTGCACTTGTGAGGCACGTGCACTTGTGAGGCGCGTGCACTTGTGAGGCGCATGCACTTGTGAGGCGCATGCACTTGTGAGGCGCGTGCACTTGTGAGGCGCGTGCACTTGTGAGGCACGTGCACTTGTGAGGTGCGTGCACTTGTGAGGCGCGTGCACTTGTGAGGCGCGTGCACTTGTGAGGCACGTGCACTTGTGAGGCACGTGCACTTGTGAGGTGCGTGCACTTGTGAGGCATGTGCACTTGTGAGGCGTGTGCACTTGTGAGGCGCATGCACTTGTGAGGCGCGTGCACTTGTGAGGCGCGTGCACTTGTGAGGCGCGTGCACTTGTGAGGCGCGTGCACTTGTGAGGCGCGTGCACTTGTGAGGCGCGTGCACTTGTGAGGCGCGTGCACTTGTGAGGCGCATGCACTTGTGAGGCGCGTGCACTTGTGAGGCGCGTGCACTTGTGAGGCGCGTGCACTTGTGAGGCGCGTGCACTTGTGAGGCGCGTGCACTTGTGAGGCGCGTGCACTTGTGAGGCGCGTGCACTTGTGAGGCGCGTGCACTTGTGGGGAGCATGTGTTAAGTTTTGTGAAGTGTGTGTACTGTGATAAGCATGTGTAATGAAGTGTGTTGTGAAGAGCTTTTTATTAACATTGCTTGATGCAAAGACTGATAAAGAGCATAAAAGTAGTGATATAAGCTGTTAGTGACGATTTGTTTTAAGATGTAATCTATGACAGTCATTCTCTGGGGTTTCACAAGGGGCAGTGGAGGGCTGGCCCCATGTTCATTACCTGAGCAACACTATGTAACACTGCTAGAATGAACAAACCCAGAAAGTGATTGTGGCATGCTAGTATGCAGCATTAACACTGTGCAAACCGCCTTTGAAGTGTAAGTGAAAATCTAATGAGGCATGAGTAGAAATTGACACTGTAGGCCAGCTGAGCTACAGGAAGCAGAGAGGACTCGGCAGCATTGTAAACTAGAGTCCAGTGACTAAGAGGTAATGAAGTATGAATTTTATTGTCTTCATAACATTTTACGGCATAATACACGCGATGGTTCCGTATAATTTCCATTTTCCTCTGCCCATTTTAAGTCACTTCTTTAAGTCCTCAATGTTCTCAGCCTAGTGCATGTAACTTGGGCATTTAACAATATGTATGTTGTGGAAAACAGCAGTCTTTAACAGAACAATGCATGACAGAAAAGGTGTGACTAACCTCCCTGACTAGTGGTAACAATGACAGGTTGTGCAGGAGGGCCCGCGCCCACCTGGTTGACAGCCCTGACGGTGATTCTGTAGGCCGTGTAGTGTTTAAGAGCCATGATTTCTGCTGTCATGGCTCCACCTCGGGCACTCCTCCAGCGGTACTCCCCCTCCTCGCCAAGCTCCACTTCCTGGTAGCCAACCTGATATCCGGTCACCTCGCCTGGACTCAAGTGCGCTGCTGGAGCCTTGGCGAGGAAGAGTTAGTTGTGCAGACCCAATACGTCAATGTGGACAGAAACAAAATAACATCAAGAACTGAGAAAAACATACAGCTATTTATACTAACTAAACTCTTATACATATCTAAACTACATTTGAGATAATTCATAAACTCTTAAGTAAAAATATTCTATATTTCTTCATAAACTCTTAAGTAAAAATATTCTATATTTCTATATGAGTAATGAACACTATTCTTATAGACTTGACAACCCCATCTAGACTTGTGGCCCATGCTCTTACTGAGAAAGCATGCAAATTCATAGTTTAAAATTCCAGAACATCTCACCCCAATTCAGTTGAATTGGCTAGACTTACTGTCAAACTTTACCACTCCTAGATCATATCATACAGATTAAACAGTTATAACTGTGCTAAGTGGTATTATCTTTGTGTGGTACACCCAGTTGCTGGGGCATGATAATAGTTACCTGCCAGGTGAGGGTGATAGTAGCCTGCTGACGGGCGTGGGCTCGGAGGCGTGTAGGTGGGGCTGTGGGCGGCTCCTGTAGCGTGGTGATGCTAAGGGTGGGCGAAGGGGGTGACGACCCCCTGGCATTCACAGCCAACACCTGCACATGGTAGGCACGTCCTGGAGACAAACCCTACAAGATAGAAATATATTTGTCAAGCTCCTTTTACACTTCATAAAATTTATGCTAATATTGTAGGTTCACTGTCTGCTAAAGTACTAATATCTGCTACAACCTGGAGCACAGGAGCCTAACATTTAAGGTGAGGTAAGGCAATTTATAGGAGAAAATACTAAACCAGCATGACTACATAGGTAATTACATCCCTTTAACATGCTAAGTGTTATTACCCCAAGTGTAGTTACAGGATGAGAACAATGCTTGTGGTGTCCCGTCTTCCCAGTACTATCACACATCCCTCTGAAACTACTGACGGTTTTGGCCTCCACCACTACTTCACTTTACCCGTTCCAACCGTCTACCACCGTTTGTGAAGGGGAATTTTCTTATATTTCTTCAGCAGCTTTGTTTAGTTAGCTTAAATCTATTACCTTTTTCATGAAGTTCCAAGTCTCAGGAATTCTCCCTTATCAATTTTGTTAATTCATGTTACTATTTTGTAAGCAGTCAGTGACATCGCCTCTTTCTTCTACCTTCTAGTTTTGGCATATATAATGTCTCTAACCTCTCCTTGTAGCTCCTGTCTTTCAGTTCTGGAAGCCATTTAGTTGCATGACTTTGCACCTTTTCCAGTTTGTTTATGTGCTTCAAGTAATTCTGAAATTGAAAAGCATAGCATAGGCTCCTCGCACAATTTTCTTTAGGTTGTCCTCGGGTGACAGTTTCCTATTTAAAACCATCTCTAGATTTGTATTTACCATAATTTTTCTTTTCAGTGTTTTTACTTAATTTGTGGGTTGTGTGTGGTCTGTTTTCTCCTATTCTACATTCCATTACATGGCATTTATTCACATTAAATTCCATTTGCCAAGTGGTGCTCCAAGCACTTATTTTATCCAGTTCTTCTTGAAGGCCTGGATTGATGTGATGACAGGAGGAAACTAGAATAGCAGGAAGGATTTAAGGAACTGTGCCCAATCACTTTGACCATTGAAATTGAGCCCCTGACTGCTGGAAACCAGGCCATCACTCCCTGACCAGTCCAAGTGGATGGACTAGCGAGAGAAGGTAATTATCATGAGAAAGTGCTTGGTATGATTATGTGGCACCTGGAAGGAATGAGGATTGAGGAGAGGAATGGTACCCAACCACTCGGACCATCGGGTATTGAATGTTAGCCGTATGGAAAGTGTTGCTGTACAGATCATTTTAAGTACAGTATAGAGGTATTAATAACTATCATCACTTTAGACTAGCCAATAGTTATTTAAATACTTTCATATTGCTTAAGCACCAGCTCATTTTGTATAGTAATATAACAAAGCAGCAAAGAAAACCTTTCCTTGTTGGAAAGATTACTAGTACATACAAACCAGGTTCCATAACATACAAACCTTCCACTAAACACACACCTGACCATCGTTGTAGAGCTGTTGGCATTACAGAGCATATTTGTTGTGTGTGTTTCAGTCAATACATTTGAGACACCAGTTACAGTTACGAGTTACAGATTGTTAAGGTCACCGGGAAGCAGTATGAGGTCTGGAGAAAAAAAAATTAGTACCAGGTTGTCAAAGGTCCAGTGAAATGGTATGGGCATTGCATGTCTCTATGGCATTCTAGATTTGAAGTGTATACAACTGTACAGGCGATCAGACACAGTAACGTGGCTGAAGAATGTTGAACAGACCACACACTAGAAGGTGAAGGGATGACGATGTTTCGGTCCGTCCTGGACCATTCTTAAGTCGATAGGTTTGAATCGACTTGAGAATGGTCCAGGACGGACCGAAACATCGTCATCCCTTCACCTTCTAGTGTGTGGTTTGTTCAACATTGTGTACAACTGTACTGTGTTTTTCGTGACAGTGATGTTAAAATTGGGATAGAAACTGTATCATTGGGAATAGGATGTTTATGTAGCAATTATAAAATGACAATAAAAGTGGCAATGATAAGTGGTATTTTAACTGGAAAATGGGTAATAAATTACGTTAAGTAGCTGCCAGTGACACGTGAAAAAGGAGACCAACATAACAGATCCATCTGGACATTTGAACACTGCTACACATAGGTACATCGACAAGTATAACCCATTTATTTGCAAAAAATACAGAGCACTTACGTTAGGCCTGGACTATGTGTCTGGATTGAAGTTTAGTTGCTGGTTGGTTAGTAAGCACTTGAGTGGCCTTAATAATGCTTCAGAGAATGACAGGTCTATAGCCCAATGACAAACCATTCTTCCACTCCCATCCTTCCCTCCCACACCTCTTTGTTTAACTCTTTGGTTGTGCATCACCTATGATGGGCTGAGTAATTATGCTATGACTGCACATCATATGATGAAGTAGTGTACAGCCTGAGATTTTAAAACTCCCACAGGTACATGGGGCTCCCATTGAACTACACTGAGCAATTTTGTAAAAGAAATATTACGAGACTAGCTTGGTGATTCTGCAAGGATACACAATCCTGCCTTCATTGAATTTTTCCAATCAGTGGGATGCTCTTGCCACCCCCAACACCCAGATCAGACCCAGCAAACATCAAACAGGCCAGCTGGGACAGCCCTGTGGAGAAAAAAGCATAAGACGTGCTCCATGCTTCACTATCACAATAGGGAAAGCTTGCCTTAGATCCCCCATGTAGTGGGGATCCCTATTATTAGTGTCCCCATGCAGAGGACATTTTAGCAGTACCTGTGTCTACAACAAGCACATGTCTAGATCCAGAGACCCTCTGTATTGCAGTAGCCCCCTGTCTTTGTGCCCCAATTTACACTGAGTACAAGTGTATTTGCAAGAAGTTGAAAGCTGATAGATATGGTTTGCATGGTACACATTCCATAAGCTTCAAGGATTGGCAAGCAAGATACAATGATGTCAATGACATCAGGACATCTCTGCCTTGCTGCAGCCCAGTGCCCGGCAGAGAGAGAACCTTGTTAATGGGCCAGAACCCTGGTGATCCTGTTCTTTGCCCAGATGGTATCACCATATATCTCTGGACGAATGGCAAACAGCCTGTGTGGGATTGCACGTGTGTATCCACCCTGGCTCTCCCCTATGTATCCTATGGTGTTGGTCAGGCATGGGGGCAGCAAACCATACGGGAAGCAGTAAAATCACACTAGTACAGGCAACTGCAACATCTGTTCCCATAGCTTTTGAGACATTTGGTCCCTGGGTAAAGGTGCCATGAGCTTTCTCAAGGAATTAGGCTGAAGGGTCAATGACACTACCAGAGACCATAGAGCTGCCCGTTTTATTTAACAGCACCTCTGTGTGGTGATCCGGAGGGGAAATGCCTGCCGAGTCCTCTGATCCTGTTGAGATGCTGAGGAGATACAAGTGATTCACAACCTTTAACCTTTCGTTGTATTTGCCACCTTGCAACTTTCAGCAATATCTAATTCATTATAACTTGAATCAGGTACAATGTACTTCCCTGCCTTCATCATGGCTACTGTTAGTTCCCATGTACCTACCTTCAGGGTGGCTTGAGTCAGGTCCCGCGGTAGGGTGGTGTTAATAGGTGATGGGTTTGCATCATGGGCAGACCAGTGTTGCAGAAGGTAGTGAGTGAGGGGAGAGTTTCCATCAAAGGGTGGCGCCCAAGCCAAGGAGACGTGGCGGCTTGTCACTTCCCTTACGTGTACGTGACCCGGAGGATCCGGCCGCTCTGCAGAGGGAGAAACATCCTGCAGTTGCTGACATGGTCAGTGGAATGCAACATGAACAGGGAGTATGCAACATGATCAACAATGCTGCATTTATTTAACATAGGCCAGCATTGAGCACCAGTGAAATCATACACACTGCTAGTGAGATCATACACAGTAATAACATACTGAAACTATTTACAGTGATTAGGGTACTAAGGTTACTTAGGTGAGGTAGTCAAGTTATCATTTACATGTTAGTAGTTTGGAGTGGCGCGCTAGTCAGGTAGTTTGTAGTGGCGAGCTAGTCAGGTAGTTTGTAGTGGCGCGTTAAAGATATGCAGTGATGTTCTTAGGGAAAATTTGTCTGTGTGAGTTGGTAATGTATCTCACTCTTCCCTTTCACAGTATATAATCAAATGCTCTAATCTTTCTAACAAACGTGACCTAACATAAGCTTACCCTTCCATTTATCTTTCTTTCTCTTTCCTTTTCTTTCTCTCTTCTCTCGTTTTTGTTCTTTGTTTTCTCTTACGTTCACTTGCTATCCTCTTCTTATTCCTATTACTATCTTCTTCTCATTCGGTGGTTATAATAGGAGCTGCCTCGTATGAGCCAATAGGCCCTCTGCCGTTCTTATTCCTACTACTATTCCCTCTACTACACCTTACCTTGCTCCTCACCTCTCTCTTGCCTATTTATTGTCTGCATCTACTTCCTCATCACACACAGAGGTCACGACTTTTCCGTAGGGTGCAGTCGCACCTCCACAGATCTCCAGTATCAGCTATTGATACTGGTAATGACTCCAAAGGGCCACCACTTATGGGCTATTCATGCCCGTGCCACCTTTTGACTGGCTTAATCTTCATCAATCAATCAATCTGCGGGCCCATGGGGGAGACATCTCCCGTCACGCAGGGTGCAGTCGCACCTCCACAGATCTCTAGTATCATCTAATGATACTGGTAATGGCTCAAAAGGGCCACCACTTACGGGCTATTCATGCCCGTGCCACCTTTTGGGTGGCTTAATCTTCATCAATCAATTTTCCTCATCACAATCGACTTGAGAATGGTCCAGGACGGACCGAAACGTCATCGTCCTTTCACCTTCTAGTGTGCGGTCTGGTCAACATATCATTCAGATTAATCCTGATATATTATATTCTATATAAGAGTTGAAGAGTGAATTATCATATTAAATAAAATTTTAAAAACCATTTTATATTAAACTTAATTTCTACAGTGAAATAAACTAATCAATATTACATGTTATCTCTTGTGGTCACTACATTCCATTTATCTATACATAATTCGGTTCCATTTCAGTACAGCTATCATACATTTCTAAATGCATCTTCTTTCCCCTTACCCAGAAAAGAAAATGTGAACTTAACATCTCAAATATATTCTAATTGAACTACCCAACAGAGCCATAAATATTATTTTAAAATATTGACAATTTGTCCTTTATTAATTCCTGCTTAGCAATCTAATGAAGAAATTTATTAGATCTGAAATTTTCGAGCAGGCAAATGAGCGCATCGAGTCTTGACTTACCAACAACATTGACGAAGAAAGTTCTTGAGTCGGCACCATAGCGGTTGGAGGCCTGGCAGGTGTAGACAGCAGCATGGGCCCGTGTGGTGGAGGCGATCACCAGCACCGACACCCTCCCACCCTCCTCAAGGCGCACCTCCGCCTCTGACGACAGTCCTCCTGTACCACCACACAAGTTTATAATAAATAAATATATAAATATGTTTATTCAGGTAAGGTACATACATACAAGTGATGTTACATTAATGGATCAATATATAGATAGAGCTAGTACATACAATGCCTAAAGCCACTATTACGCAATGCGTTTCGGGCAGGAAAAACATTAATATCTAGAACTTAATACTAATTGAGCATAAAGAATAAAATGTGTTGAGAACAAATACAAATAAAGATAAAAAAAAAGGGGGAACATGACTGAAAAGCAGCACAAATACAATAGGTTGACAGTGTTCATTAAAAAAAAATAACAGACATGGGTTGACAATAGAGGGGTAAGGTAGGTTACAGGGAATTTATTAGGTAGTGTTTAGTTTTTATCTTAAACTGGTTGAGAGAGGTACAGTCTTTAACATGGTTGGGAAGGTCATTCCACATTCTGGGCCCCTTGATTTGTAGAGCATTTCTAGTTTGATTAAGTCGTACTCTAGGAGGGAGGTGAGTTCCTTATACTGATCACTGTGGATGTTTTGTACCTTACACTCACCAGTGTAGGTACTGGGCAAGGTGTAGGTACTGTACTGGGCAAGAGGTGGGTACTAGCCATAATAAGGGAACCAAGTACAGAATAACCATAATAACTGATGAACTTGTACCAGATGGTATAATGTAAATGCAAACCAAATATGCTGGAGGAATACTCACCGGGTAGGGGCAGGCCATCACGTGCCCAAGTGAAGTCAAGAGGCAGGTCACCCCTGGCAGGGCACCGCAGGGCAAGACTGTCTCCCACAGCAGCAGATTCGTTCAGCACCCGCTCTTCCATTCGGGCGCCCTCTGCCACAAACACAGCACACACTCAGTGGCAAGATATACAAGGCTCTCAGCCACAAACACAGCATACACCTGGTGGCAGGATATACAAAGCTCTTTGCCACAAACACAGCATACACCTGGTGGCAGGATATACAAAGCTCTTTGCCACAAACACAGCATACACCCAGTGGCAGGATATACAAGGTTCTGCCACAAACACAGCATACACCCAGTGGCAGGATATACAAGGTTCTGCCACAAACACAGCATATACCCAGTTGCAGGATATACAAGGTTCTGCCACAAACACAGCTTAAACCCAGTGACAAGATATACAAGGTTCTGCCACAAACACAGCACATTGAAAGAAAATGCAGAATAGAACCAGTGAAGTGCAGGGGTGTCATAGACACAATCTGAGAACACAGTGTAAACATCAAGAGGTCTACAGTTGTTCAACATCCTCCCAGCGAGCATGTGGTGGGTATGTGGGCCTGTGGGCCGCTCCAATCAACAGCCTGGTGGACCAAACTCTCAAATCAAGCCTGGCCTCGGGCCAAGCTTGGGAAGTGGAACTCCCAGAACCCCATCAAGCAGGTATCAAGCAGGTAAACACCCAGTGGCAGGATATGTAATCCTCTGTTATGGTTTGCACTGATAGTCTGAGAACATTTTTTATTACCTTCTATAAACACAACAAGAGAAATATATAGATTATTGCATCTAGTACTACAGTAATTCAAAAAACATTTTGTTGGAACCAAGAATGTCATAGGAGAAGAATAATAAGAATAATAATAAGAATAAGACACCAACAGATACAGTATTGGTTTAAGCCTAGTTTTTCTGAATATTGTATAACTTTTTAATGTTTCGGAATTCAGACTAAAAATGTGGAACAAAATCTAGCGATGGAGCACAGTACAACTAGCAGACTCACCAAGGACTGAGAGCGAGATCATCTTGGTGATGGGTGGGCTGACGTCATTCTGGGCATGGCAGAGGTAGCGCCCACTGTCCTCAGCCCGAGAATCCCTGATCCTGAGGGAGCCCGCCCGTGGTGTTCTGATGTGCCACCCATCATCCACCACCACCGATCCCTCCTCCATGCCCACATCATCTGTTGGAATACCTTGAGTAATTAGTGACAAACACCATCTGCAGTTAAGTAATTATTGATATAAAAAAGAAGGCGTCAAGCTGGGAAGACTATGTATCAGTCACCATCTGTAGCTAGCATCATGGTGATGGGGGCTTAACACCAGGGTGAGGGCCGTAGCATCTGTGTCTGCCTTTGCCTGTCTTGTGTTGTTGTCAGCCAATTCCCCCCCCCCCCCCCCCCCCTCTCAAAAATAACATGATAGTCAACTATTGACTTGTGGGTGGTCCACCGGTGGGAGGCACCTAGTACTCTGAAATATTCATGAAATATAATCATTATCCATTTGCTTTTGTCAAATGGGAGGGGATTGAGAAAGTCCCAAGCTGTAAGAGGATCATCTGTTTTCTTCAACTACAGCCAAAGTAGGAATTCCTGAAAATTTATGCAAATTTTTTCCCAAGATCAATGGCATGTATTATTATAAAAGTTATTGAAATTTTTGTTTTCAAAATATTTAGCTGGGTACTGCCAGTGGACAGTGCTAAAAACAGTAGTCAAAATGAGACCCTGGCACGTTGCTCTCGAATTCTGGTGCTCCTGACCAGCCTATATCCATCCAATACCCCAGACCATTTCCCCTGCAATGTTAGGCAAAGACAGCCCCAATCATCTGGCATCAAACCTTGGACAGACAGGCAAACAGAAAATCAGATTGAAGTGTTAAACTACTACTTCTACACTACTGTTACTTTTACACTACTGCTACACTTATATTGACCTGCCAAAGCCATTAGGGAACAGAGGCAATATATGAAATGATAATGCCAAGTTGAGGATTCATTTGATTAATGCAAATGTCAACTTTTCACAATTGATGTACCTAAACCTTGGCTCTGCCTCTTAAATGTAAACACAAATACTCTTAGATTTGGCTCAAGAGTGATTGAGAACTGCAACTTGGGCTCTGGAGGACATAACATAGCTCATCTGTTCAGGGAAACTAGAAGCCTTTCCAAGGCTGATCTGTTAATTAGGATAAGAAGATTAGGATTCTTGTACAGCCACTAGCACGTGTAGCATTTCGGGCAAGTTTTTAATCCTATGGTCCCTGGAATACGACTCCCCACGAAGAATCGTTTTTACAACCATGTATTTACTGTTGAGTTAAACAGAGGCTACAGTTAAAGATTTGCGCCCAGTAAATCCTTCCAGCCAGGTTACGAACCCATGACAAAGTGCTCGTGGAACGCAAGGGGAGTGTCTTACCACTAAACCACGGAGACTGGATCCTTTGAGTCGGAGACTTTGTTCTTTTGTGTAACATATATTCCAGGCAAGTTTCACAATTTTTAAGCATTACCAAAATTCCTTCTCCAAGTTCATCAATTCTTTAATATATTAATTCAACTGTCCTAACACAAACATCCCCATGAGGAATATAATTTGGGTTGAATGTGTCAGGGGATGTCCCTGCCCACCTCTTTCATTACAACCACTTGTCATCTCCTGTCCTTCCTCACCCCTATGCATTCCTCACTCAGTGGTCCATTCTGAAATGTCTATTTTAAGCGTTCCGCTATAAGTAATTTTATTTGTTGTGAATTAATCTCTAGATTCCTTCAGTTGGTTGTACGCTCCAGGTTTTCAGTAAGAATGTCATGTCTTAGTTAGATAAAGCATAAGTTTTGAGATATTATAAAATTATAATAAAGAACTAGGAAGATGCTTTTATGCCTCAACAATTATTGTTGTAGGGCAGGGCTGTATGTACCTTGTTATTCTCGTGAGCCAGGAAAAATACTTTAGCCAAGTGGCTAGCCAATAAGAAAAGAAAAAACTGCTATGCCTTACAGCAGATAAACGCACTGCACAGCAGGTGCTTGGTGACACACAGGGAAGGCAAGAGCCATCATCCACCCCAAACACAGCCAACTGGAAGACTTTATCGATATCCAGTGACCCCAGATGACAATTCATCAGGCGTCCAGTGGGTGACCGAATCAAGTCAAAGCAAAATGGCTAAAGCACGAATGCCCCCAAAACTGAAATTGTCAAAATTCATTTAAGACTTCCAGCAACCCTTCAGTCGAGCAGGAGCCAGCTGCCCACCACACCCTGTGGGCATGCCCGGAGCCCACCCAGCCTGTCCTCCTAAGGTTCGTCCTCCTAAGGTTTGACGCAGTCATGAAAACGGTCATTTTAAAATGTCCTCTCCTATCCTACCAGAGCACCCAAAACAGAAAATGGGACAGTACGTCACTTTCATGAGCCACTTCCATTTTATAGTACAACAATTTTTGGTCTTGTGCAACACATACGATCGAAAAGCGACGGTCTTTGAAGGAGGTCAGGTTGGCCCACCACGGGTCCATCTAATTACCACAAGCTACACAAGCTTCACAAAGCTTCCTGGCAATACGTTAGTAATGAATAAATATGATATATTAGGTTAGGTTGACATAACCTAACCTAACCAAACCTAACCTAACCGACGCTTGGATCGTCGACTTGATTTGGCGTCACTAGTTCTTTATTTTCGTCTAATTTCTTTATAAAAAAAATACTCTTTTAGATTAAAATTAAGTTTTTTCGTGTTGTACATTCAGCACCAACATTATAATGAGTAAATATATCATATTTATTCATTACTAACATATTGCCAGGAAACTTTGTGAAGCCTGTGTAGCTTGTGGTAGCTTGCTGTAATTAGACGGACCGCCCACCACACCTCGGGCCCGGACACCAACTCCAACCCCCCTTCTAGGACAAACCAGAAAAAGGGAAAAACAAAAAACTATCAACTTCCCTGTGACCCCAGGCGACAAGGGTGTCAAAAGCGGGCTGTTTAAGAAAGATGCCAGGTGGAAATATCGGGACTCACAGAGCACTAAGTGCGCTTCGTTAGCCGGCGGTTTACCAGGTAGAACAGGTATCCTCCTTGTTTATAGTAGGTGTAGTTTGCATGAAGGGGAGCAGGTATCCAGACGTTCAGTTGTCGTCAAGGTTGAACAAAACAATCCCGAGGTTCTGTTCAAGTTCAAGTATGTTTATTGAGACAAGAAAAAATTACATCTCAAAGGGATAGAGTAGCTTAGGTTATTTCTTTCTTCTTCTTCTTGATAGTAGGTGCAGTTTGCATGAAGGGTTTGTCCTCCCGATGACTGCACCAGTACAGATGTTGGTAGAGGCGTTTATGCTGAAGATGATAAGAGTTTCAAAAGTGCTTGTTTCGTTGTGGTGTAGACAGAAAAGCAGCAACTAAAACAGAGTAGGTTATTTCTGCCCCTGTTTTGTTTACCTAATGGTCGGTTGTGATCCAAGGTTGCCCATGCAGGTTTAAGAGAAAACGAAATTTGTTTTTATATATACAACAGTTCTTACAATCTTGTAAATATAATCTTTATTCCAAAGTTATTTTAACGAATTATATATCTATCTAGTTAACACCCTTTTTTGGGTTGTCTTTATTTGGTTTGCTAGTGATTATTTTTTTAAATAAAAGAAATGGATAAACCCATTATTTGTTGGTTAGATAGTACCCAAACATTTTTGAGGTCTTCTGACGCCATGAACTGCTGTGTTTGCAAGATCATTGTTATAGTAAATTAACATTAGATACGCTTTTATCTTCAAGGTAGAAATGGTCAGGTGTGTCACTAAGGGTATATTTCAGAAGAAAGGATGTTTCAGTTAGGTACCCCTCAAGGGGGAGTTTAAAGACCCACTTTATTCAATGTATTAATAAATATATCATCAGAGATGTATCCTCCAGGGATCACGACCACCATATATGCTGATGACAAGGCACTTCTGATAACAAAATCCAAACTGCCCTTAACATACTTGGAGCAGCCTGTCATAAGGTAGGCTTATAGTTGTTAGTGCAGAAAAAGCCAAATATTAAGGTAAGAAACGATAAGAAATTTACATGAAATAATAAATATAGTACTTTAAATGACAAGGAACAACTAAGTCCACTACGAGCTCACCATAGCCCGTGCTACTTGAAACTTTTGTTCCGAGTTCAAGTTCAAGTATGTTTATTGAGATAAGCAATAAATACATCTCAAAGGGATAGAGTAGCTTAGGCTATTTCTACCCCCCTTTGTTCCGAGTAGCTGAATTTAAAACAACAGCACAAGGAACTGAGCCGTGTTCACAGGTACAAGTACCTGGACATGTATATAGGATACACAGCTCATCACTGTATGTACTTTTACCTGAATAACAATTTGAATTTGAATGCGAGAGTAAAAGTGCTGAAATAAATTGTAACATATATTTACGTGTACATGTTTGGTTGACTAGACACAACGAGTTTAGTGGTTTTGTATATTTATTTAGTATAGTCTTGGTTACAGCAGTTGGTTTGTTGGCATGTACTGAAGTGTAGTAGTAGTTGAGACGAAACGAAGCCTGGAGCAGGGAAGAAAGCTGAGTGAGGTCGAGGTTAGAGAGCTCGGATGCGGCGTGAGAGTCGAAGAACGTGGTGCTCTGAATGCGGGCGGAGTCGAAGAGCTCAAGTGCGGGACGAGAGCATAGAAGCTGGATGCGGCCTGAGTCTGGCTGTCTGCTGTGTGTCGAGGCTGAAGCGTCTTGTGAGGGTAGGAACTGAACCCGTCGAGTGTTACATTGTTGTTGGTGAATGTTAAAGATGTCAGGTATCTCTGAAGCGTCTGTACTGAACCACTCTTGGAGTTAGACTGATGATATTGATGAAGATTAAGCCACCCAAGAGATGGCACGGACATGAATAGTAGTAGACCTTTTGGAGTGAATGTGATCTTTGGTGTGAAACTATGTGCTGAGGTCGTAATTAAATCGTCAGTCCTTACTATCGCGGGGACGGATACTGCTTGACAGTATTTATGAGGATCTCCAGCTGCTGGACACCTTTTTGACCAGAAGAGTGGCAGTGTTGATGGCTTCAGGGTGGTTACTGCAAGACTCAGGGATTCTTAAAGCTCTTCAAAGGTCGTTGGTTGCTTCACATCCAGGAGATAGTGAAGTAGTGGCTTTTCTGTGATTGTTTGGCAGAAGATGCATTCCCAATATCTGGGTTCACCAATTTCACAGTTGCATCTGTAACCTACTGTGTCAGACCGTAAGATCTAGCGAGACACAGGTACCCTAGCTAGTACTGTGTCACACCGTAGGATCTAGCGAGACACAGGTACCCTAGTACTGCGTCACACCGTATAGGATCTAGCGACACAGGTACCCTAGTACTGTGTCACACCGTAGGATCTAGCGAGACACAGGTACCCTAGTACTGCGTCACACCGTAGGATCTAGCGACACAGGTACCCTAGTACTGTGTCACACCGTAGGATCTAGCGAGACACAGGTACCCTAGTACTGCGTCACACCGTAGGATCTAGCGACACAGGTACCCTAGTACTGCGTCACACCATAGGATCTAGCGAGACACAGGTACCCTAGTACTGCGTCACACCGTAGGATCTAGCGAGACACAGGTACCCTAGTACTGTGTCAGACATACACATATTGCATCAGTCAGCGAACGAGGCAAGCAACATGAGCTTCTGGTGCCGGCAGGTCCTCCCCTGGACCCCCACTCCCACTAAGTGCTCAGTAAACATGGGTCCAGCTGCTGGACACATTTCTTGGCGGGCAGACCCTTTACCTCATGCACACTGTCAACACGGCCGCATGGTGGCGGTGAAGTGAACAGGTAAATTGCTCTCATGCCTCATGTATCTGAAGTTTGTGTAGCGCCGCTCACCATCAGCGCTCCGCGCTTGTCTCGCGCTAGCTGCTAAATATTAAAATATATGACGCAGTAATACATCAACTTTTGTTTGTCCATCCACGTTGCGGTAGTCTGCGATGGCGGAGAAAATGACCATGTATATATACCTAGCATAACGGAAACTCTTGAGAGTGTACCGTAAATTATTATTATTATTTATTTTATTTTTATTTATATATACACGAGTTCTTACATTTTTGTACAGCCGTAGCGTTTCGGGCAAGTCCTTAATCCTATGTTCCCCGGAATACGACCCGCCAAATCGTTTAACAACCAGGTACCCATTTTACTGTTGGGTAAACAGAGGCTACAGGTAAGGATTGGCGCCCATTAAATCCTCCCCGGCCAGGATACGAACCCAGGACAAGGCGTTTGCTATTTTTGTTTATGCTAGGATGTAAAGCAGGATACAGAGCAGGATACTTTGAGAATGGAGTTACAGAGAACGAAAACAACAGATATCAGGAATGCAGTGAATGAGATATCGATCTCATTCGATGAAAAACAGCGCCATCTGTTGCATGTAAGAGCAACACACATGCTATACTAAATATGTTACAATTCTATTTATAAATTGAATTTTCATAAATTTTAATTTATTTTCATTTTGATTTAATTATTTTGTGTGAATTGCGTTGGAATTGAGCTGTGTTGTTTACCATACCATTCATTTCGTAAGTATAGTTTATTTTTTTTATTTTTTCATATTTTCATTTCATTTTTAACTGTTTTTCTTATATTTCAGTGATGGAACATCAGATCACTTGATGTTCCTAATTTTCTGATGGGAACATCAGACCATTTGGGAAGGCATCGGACGAGGGAGTGGGGAATGGTAGGGATGACGAGGGGACAAGGGAGGGGGGTTAAAGGTGGGGAAGGAAGGGGGCCCGGTGGAGTGGGGAATTGTTGGGAGGCCGAGGAGACGGGTGAGGGAGGGAATGGTTATCTTGAGGTTATCTTGAGATGATTTCGGGGTTTTTTAGTGTCCCCGCGGCCCGGTCCTTGACCAGGCCCCCACCCCCTGTCACCCCGTGACAGGTGACTAATAGCCAGGTACCTATTTTACTGCTAGGTAACAGGGGCATAGGGTGAAAGAAACTCTGCCCATTGTTTCTCGCCGGCGCCTGGGATCGAACCCAGGACCACAGGATCAGAAGACTAGCGTGCTGTCCGCTCGGCCGACCGGCTCCCTTGGTGGGGAGGACTGGGGGGCAGGGAAGGTTGCTGAGCCACAGCAACACGTGGCCGGGTACTGCTAGTGTATATATATATATATATATATATATATATATATATATATATATATATATATATATATATATATATATATATATATATATATGTCGTACCTAGTAGCCAGAACTCACTTTTTGGCCTACTATTCAAGGCCCGATTTGCCTAATAAGCCAAGTTTTCCTGAATTAATATATTTTTTCTAATTTTTTTCTTATGAAATGATAAAGCTACCCATTTCATTATGTATGAGGTCAATTTTTTTTTATTGGAGTTAAAATTAACGTAGATATATGACCGAACCTAACCAACCCTACCTAACCTAACCTAACCTATCTTCATAGGTTAGGTTTGGTTAGGTAGCCGAAAAAGTTAGGTTAGGTTAGGTTAGGTAGGTTAGGTAGTCGAAAAACAAATAATTCATGAAAACTTGGCTTATTAGGCAAATCGGGCCTTGCATAGTAGGCTGAGAAGTGCGTTCTGGCTACTAGGTACGACATATATATATATATATATAATAGAGAGAGAGAGGTATTTATACCTCAATAAACTAATCACAATACCAATGCAACACTATGAACAACACCACCAACAATAACAACCAGAGCCTCAACAGGCCGCCAGCTCCCCCTCCAGACAAGAGCGCATGAACGGTCTGTAATTGCCACGAATAACGGCACATTAATGAACAAACTTGGGAATAGTTTTCTCCCGCCCTGAAAGACTTCCCCAAGCCGAGGATCAAGATTAATTAAACTTGGGGAGTCGGAGCTAAAGAAAAGAGGATCGGAAACTGCCGGCCGAGGTATTTTTACCCCTCGCTCGTCTCGGGTCAACCCTCTTACTCTCCATCTATTGCCGAAAATGGCAAGCTTGATTTGCTGCCCGTGATATTGACTAGTTTTCTCACTTCTGGATTTCAAAGAACTCTGGACAATACTGCTGATTTTGGTTTTATATAATGGAAGGTATGGGTAAATAAATAAGGAAAGAGTGAAGTGAAGATTGACCAAAACATTTATCAAAAAACATTTATCAAATGTTTTCTCAAAACATGTATTGTACTAAGACATTTTCGAATTGTAAAGGTGATAAATATTTGATGGAATCCCAAATATTACATCGGACGGATATTTCTCATGCAGCCCATTAACGTGTAGGGAAACCAGACGAGAGGTCCTGGTATACACAAGTGTGCTTGAGTTTATACACCAGACGTTAGGCTCTGTATACACACATGCACGGTAACCAGTCATGTGGACTTTTGTACACACATGTAAGGTCACCAAGCTTGTGTTCCTGTGTGCACACACATCTGGACCTTATTCTGGACCTTTCTGGCTTGTGGAAATGTTCCCGATTTGTCCCAACACCCTAAGATTAATTCTCAACACCCACAAGTACAATGTGTTCTGACCAGCAACATGTGCAACTCTCGTCTCCGCAACCAGAGCGGATCCTATTTCAACTTGCCGGAAGCCCAACCAACTTGAGTTTCAATATTAACTTCCTGTTAGGCAACGGAAGGTAAGTTAGTTATTGGGACTCACTGGTGCATCAGCTATTGTGGTTAAACTGTGGTGGAGTCGCCTACCACAAACATGTTGAAACTGAATGTATAATATATTTCCAGTAAAAAGCAAGTCTAGCATACATAAGACCCTGTTATTCATGATATATCTAAATGTGTATCGAGACATACACTTCTGGACCATCAGGATGTAAGCAGACATCAGCTGATCAGGTACTTACCATGATGTAAACAGACATCAGTTGATCAGGTACTTACCAGGATGTAAACAGACATCAGCTGATTAGGTACTTACCAGGATGTAAACAGACATCAGCTGATCATGTCTTTAGCTCCTACGTGCCTTCAGGATGTAAACACACATCAGCTGACCAATCTAAATGCCTAAAATCCTGAAGGTGCTTCTAGGCACCTACAGGATTTCGACACAATTCAACTGATCAACGATTTAGCTTCTACGCCCATTCAGTATGTAAACAGACACGGGCTAATCAGATGGCCGGCCCTTACTGCCCTTCAGGATGTAGAGAGATATCCCCTGAGCAGCAGCCGCCCCTCTATACACTAATGGACACTAACCTGTGCTTTTCTTCCAGGTGACTGTGGGTGGGGGAGTGCCCTGGGCGTGACACTCGAGGGCCACCTCCTCCCCGCCCACCACCGCCACGTCGTGCGGCTCCACCACCCACGACGGAGGCACTGAAACAGTTTGGCGCGAGCTGTTACTTGACGTACGCACACCACAAGAGGGTTTAAAGCCTGGATACACGTACACATATGTATTGCGCACACTGAAAATGACTCAATTAATATAAGGTGATACCATAATCAGAAACGTGGCATGGATAGATGTTCTTAGAGCCAAAATAACGTCCAACGTTTCGTGCCAAAGAACAAGCATGTGTGCCCCTGTCAAATACCCTGCGAATCTAGTAGGTGGTAATCATGTCTCCCCTAACTCTTCTCTTCTACTGACGTGAGGTTTAATTACAATAGTCTCTCCTAGTAGCTCATACCTCTCAGCTCGGGTACTAGTGTGATGGCAAACCTCGGAACTTTCTCCAACTTTATCTTGTGCTTGACTAGGTATGGATTCTACGCAGGAGCTGCATACTTCAAAATTGGTCTGACATATGTTGTATACAAGATCCTGAATGATTCATTGCATAAGTTACTAAAGGCAGTTCTTATGTTGGCCAACCTAGGATGTATGTGTGTGTATGTGTGTGTGTGCACTCACCTAGTTGTACTCACCTAGTTGTGTTTGCGGGGGTTGAGCTCTGGCTTTTTGGTCCCGCCTCTCAACCGTCAATCAACAGGTGTACAGATTCCTGAGCCTATTGGGCTCTGTCATATCTACATTTGAAACTGTGTATGGAGTCAGCCTCCACCACATGTGTGTGTGTGTGTGTGTGTGTGTGTGTGTGTGTGTGTGTGTGTGTGTGTGTGTGTGTGTGTGTGTGTGTGTGTGTGTGTGTGTGTGTGTGTGCGCGCGCGCGCACACACAAGCCACCATAGTGACTGGGGAGCGGCTCTCACCAGATAGTGAACTCTTTAAGTGGTAGGACGGGCCCCATTATTCACAGCCCTCACTGTTATTATGGGACCAGGCAGCGAATGGCCGAATGAAGCAAGAGAAGGAAGAAAGGAAGGAAGGAAGGAAGGAAGGAAGGAAGGAAGGAAGGAAGGAAGGAAGGAAGGAAGGAAGGAAGGAAGGAAGGAAGGAAGGAAGGAAGGAAGGAAGGAAGGAAGGAAGGAAGGAAGGAAGGAAGGAAGGAAGGAAGGAAGGAAGGAAGGAAGGAAGGAAGGAAGGAAGGAAGGAAGGAAGGAAGGAAGGAAGGAAGGAAGGAAGGAAGGAGACATAGTAAATGAAGCAGCGAAGGAAACAACGAAAGAGGAAGAGATCGGACTGTTCCAAGGGTGGCACAGTCAGGAGCCAAGGGTGACACAGTCAGGAGCCAAGGGTGGCACAGTCAGGAGCCAAGGGTGGTACAGTCAGGAGCCAAGGGTGGCACAGTCAGGAGCCAAGGGTGGCACAGTCAGGAGCCAAGGGTGGCACAGTCAGGAGCCAAGGGTGGCACAGTCAGGAGCCAAGGGTGGCACAGTCAGGAGCCAAGGGTGGCACAGTCAGGAGCCAAGGATGGCACAGTCAAGAGCCAAGGGTGGCACAGTCAGGAGCCAAGGGTGGCACAGTCAGGAGCCAGGGATGGCACAGCCAGGAGCCAAGGGTGGCACAGTCAGGAGCCAGGGATGGCACAGTCAGGAGCCAAGGGTGGCACAGTCAGGAGCCAAGGATGGCACAGTCAGGAGCCAAGGGTGGCACAGTCAAGAGCCAGGGATGGCACAGCCAGGAGCCAGGGATGGCACAGCCAGGAGCCAGGGGTGGCACAGTCAGGAGCCAGGGATGGCACAGTCAGGAGCCAGGGGTGGCACAGTCAGGAGCCAAGGGTGGCACAGCCAGGAGCCAAGGGTGGCACAGCCAGGAGCCAAGGGTGGCACAGCCAGGAGCCAAGGATGGCACAGCCAGGAGCCAAGGGTGGCACAGTCAGGAGCCAAGGGTGGCACAGCCAGGAGCCAAGGGTGGCACAGTCAGGAGCCAGGGGTGGCACAGCCAGGAGCCAGGGAGGCACAGTCAGGAGCCAGGGGTGGCACAGCCAGGAGCCAGGGAGGCACAGTCAGGAGCCAGGGGTGGCACAGCCAGGAGCCAGGGAGGCACAGCCAGGAGCCAGGGGTGGCACAGTCAGGAGCCAGGGGTGGCACAACCAGGAGCCAGGGGTGGCATAGACAAGCACAAGAAGCAATCTGTACTCGCCTATAAACTTATGTCTTCAACCCTCAATATATATGGAAATCGCACCACTCTATTCAAGAGAAACCAGCAGGCTGGAGGCAATTCTCTGTCCGCGCTCTCTCTCTCTCTATCTCTGTCTCTGTCTGTCTGTCTGTCTGTCTGTCTGTCTGTCTGTCTGTCTCTTTCTCTTGTTATTAACCTTTCACTTATTTACTTTTTTCCTATTCACTCTCTCATATATAGAAACTTATACAATCGTAAAATACTGATAAAAACGGCTCTCTTGCTTTCAAAGTCAACATTCAAAACAGGAAACGTGTTGGGGAGAGTTACCTTGAAGTGGGTATTAACTCTGACATTGTAAACGACTTACTGGGCTCAAAGACACACTTCAACCCATGAAGACATTTACTAGTTGTAATATTGATATCAATGCTTAATATGCCAGATTATTTGACACTGTGTGTTAGTTCCTTAGTCCAATAACATGTACTGCTTTTAATTAACTTCTAAATCACTACATTGAACAGAGTAGAAGAATCTGTTCCTGGGTTATTCAAGATGTATAATAATCATTAACACATTTGATGAACTAAAGCTTCTGGCAAATCTTGAGAGAATGAGACAAGCAATCATGCCTTGATTGCTCTGAGATCAATTATTTTGTGCCCCTTAGTATGTCAGTGATTATTGTTAATACACTAATTCACTCTCTGCATGCTTGCTGCTTGAGTAAAAATGTCTGCAACATCATCATATTGAGCTTTGAAAATGGAGCTTATTTGTCAATTACATCCCCAGTTATCAATATGTCGTGTCATATCAATGTGTCCTGTCAAACAGGCACAATACACACCCACCTGCAAGAAGGGCGATAAAAATATACAAACAAATCACACTATATATATCACACTGTGATACATATCAACCAAAAATCAATTGGAGCAATGAGATGACACCCAGCCGCGCACCTTACCCCCTGCACCATGACATGCTGTAAGTTATACCACCTGGTAATCCACTGGAACCACAGGAAGTGTGGAGGCGTCACTGAAGCCAGTTCAAGTGTTTACGTGTGACCCACAAGCACTGTGGGGAAGGTCAAGTAGGGCCTTAACCCCCACCCTGCAGCTTCAGAGACACAAGCCGGAGGTGTAGGGTTGATCACCTACTATACCTACACCACAGTTCATAAGGGTTATATGTAAAGCTTAGACTGGCTTAGACTGGCTTCGGTGAAGCCTCCAGACTTCCTGTGGATGCAGTGGAATCCCAGATTGTATAACTTATACCAATTCACAACGGGTAGAGTTAAGGTCACCTTACCCCTGAAAACAACCTTATAAGGGTAAGGTTAAGGGGTCACCTCTCCCCTGTAACTCACCTTACAGGGGTAAGGTTAAGGTCACTTTACCCCTATAACTCACCTTACAGGGGTAAGGAGCGCGACTGAGAGTATCCTGGTCGCTGGGTCGAGCCACCTTAGTGCTACAATTGATTTTCTCGGTAATGAGAATCTTGCTCGTCTAAAAGCGGCCACACTTCAAACAATTGTCTCTTTGTTAACAAGGTCTTAAGTGTATTACCTTGACACTAATGGCTTGTTACAATCGTCAACACAACACACTGACGCTGTCTGTAATTTGTATAGACACTATATTTGCACACAGCCTAAAAAGTCAGGTTAAACAACTCAATAAACTTTACACAAATAGAACTAGTTACACTACAACTAGTGTAACTAGTTGGAGCCTGGGGTGACACAGTCAGTCAACACACCCTACCATTCAGTGGGAAACAGACCCTACCATTCAGTGGGAACCAGACCTGACCATTCAGTGGGAACCAGACCTGACCATTCAGTGGGAAACAGCCCCACAATAACATCAACACAGAGGCCCTCCAGCGCCATGAGCCACCCAGACCCCGTAAGAGAAGGGCGTTCAACTCACCCATGACGTGCATGGTGGCCGAGGCGGTGGAGGAGGCGGCGGAATTGGAGGCAGTACAGGTGTACTCGCCGGCGTGCCTGCCGCGGATGTCCGAGAACACCAGGTTGGAGAAGAACTGTGAGTGGGTCTCTGTGAGCACGGGGTCCCTGGGCAGCGGGCGGCCGTCCCTCGACCACCTCAGACTGATGGGCAGGTCACCACTCAGCAGGGAACACGCCACAGACAGCCTCATCCCCTCCACCAGACCCTCGGGGAACTTGAGTTCTGCCAACACCGGCGGCTCTGACGGTAAGAAGCACACACGATGAGTTTGTGCACACATATATATATATATATATATATTATCAAGTGTTATATAATACAATGAAGCTCAACAGGAGCGCACTGGAGACTTTTCACAGGACTTGACAGCAAACATTTACCTGCAAACAATGTCAAGCTTAACATCCAGCTATTATATAATTCTGGAAGAAATGGTAAAGTGATTATCAGGAGAGAGCGCTAAGTTTTTACGACTATAAAGCACTGGGAAGGGGTCAGGATAAGGATTTGGGATGGGACGGGGCAAAGGAATGGTGCCCAAGCATTCAGGTTGGGGGATTGAACGCCGACCTGCTAGATGCGAGGTCGTGGCTGTTCCGACCAGTCCAAGTGGTTGGGTTTCTGGAATAAAAACATATTCCGAGGATATTTTGTCTATACATGAGGCAAAGCAGTTTTCTCACTACAGTAATATTATAAGTTAAGTACAGAGTTAAGATAAGGTTCAATTTATAGTTAATTGATGAAAGATGCAAATTAGAATAATTTTTCTTATAAAAAATGAGAGGAATAACTCCTGACAGAATATACAGATCAAGAGAGTCACGGAACACGTAATGTGCGGCAGGTGGAAGCCAGATGTGTGAGAGGTTCACAGGTGACTGACTTGGGTCAGGCGCTCTCCAAACTCCTCTGCAGTCTCCCCTCTCACCCCTTCTCCACCCCCAACCCCTCCTCCTCCCCTCTACATGTATGAATAACAAATGAAAGAATCCTCGACGACTCCCGCTCTGCCGGCATTATGTTCGGCCCAGAATTTGCACAAATTTGAGAAAGTTTGAGATGTGAAGGTTGAGGTGTCAGGAGGTTAGACAAACACCTGGAGCACGAGCAGGTCTTAGAGTCTCCTGGCACTACCGGCCTTCTCCCTCCTGCTGCGTGATGGTTCACCTTCCTTACCCCAAGTCTTAAGGTACTCAACCATTAGCAAAACTGAGTTGTGAAGCATTTATTCAACTATGTTTTCCAACAAGTAGACGAATGCTGTTGGCAATTGTCGATTCAAACAATTTTCCCGCAACGGGCGTTTTAAGCTAATTCGCCGGTAGTTTTATCTCCTTTTTTAAAAGTTGGTACCACATTAGTATCCCTCCACGACTCATGTACTCTGCCTGACTAGTGATTTATTGAACAAACAAGACTGTGGCTCGCAGAGCTCTTCCTTACATTCTTTAAGTACTCTGGCAAACACCTCGTTTGGCCCTGGCGACTTATTTGCCTCTAATTGTTCTATTTGTTTAATAACTTCCTTCCTGGAAAGCACTAACCTGGTCAACCTGTCCTCTTAACTACCACTATACAGTTGCTAGGCTGAAGACATAATGATAAGTGCTTCTTTACAACAGAAACTAAATATCTATTTAACTACTCATCTCTTTGTCATTATCAGTTATCTGACCCATCACAGTGTTACTGAACCTGTCCTTTACTTAGGCTTTGTTTTCCGCCCGTCCTCCTGTTTAGGCAGTACTTATAGTAACCATGTGGACCAACCTACATATATCGACGTAAAAGGCAATTAGAAAGTAGAAATAGGAACTACTGAATGTGGACAAACCGGAAAAGTTGTTGTACTGATGTTGCAAAAAATCTAACCTTCCTAGGCCTGATACACACTATTTGAGGCCTAATATAGTACAAATGTGTGCTATACTAGGCTTAGGAATACTTAAGTTTGGTGTTTAGCTGTATTTTTCGGATTCTATAAAGTGAATAAAACACAATTTTACAATTTGTCTATTACGTGTATGTACGATGGTCCACATAGTTCCAAAATGTACTATCTAAACTTAGTCCTGCTACTTAGTACTACAAAGGCTGGGTTGCACTTTTATATAACTGAAAAAATCCTTTAGGATTTGTCTCTGCCCTGGTACACACGCCTCCTTCTTTTGGCTTTTCTAATTTCTTCGTTAACATTTCAAACTAGTTTGATAAATTTTTTTTCTAGACTGACCCTCCTTCTTAATCCTTCTATACAAAGCTTTCTTTTACATATAGGGAATTAAATTCCAGAATTAAATTACATGTAATTTAATTCATATTAATTTACACTACTTTTTAGAATTTTATTAACATATGTGGCATTTTCTTATGCATATGTGGCATCTTCCTTGACATATGTGAAGCACTGTTCAGTAAAAGATCAGGTGTACTCAGTCCTTTGTAATGAGCTTTTCATTCACTCACACGAGGTTGGTGGATATATTAACGAACGTTTGGCCAATGTCTAAGACGTTCAGACACAGGTAAACGTTTCCTCGAATCTCGACTGTGTTGCCAAGATGGCAACGACTCTCGTCACCATCATGGCAATCTGGTCACCTGACCAGATTGACAGACAGACGGACGGGTTGGCAAACCAAAAGACAGACGGGACAGTTGGACAGAGAGGAGGTGCTCTTATGACCTTCGCTACTCCACGACTGTCCATAAGCATTAAAAAAAAGACAGGAGCTCACGTGGATGCTGCTGACGGCTGACAGGAGCAACAGGCTCCCTCCTGACGCCCTGATATTTAAAATTATGAAAATGAGTTAACAAGCCGCACAGACACGCCAGTCACTTGTCTGACGGACCAAAAACTTACCACCACGATATTTTAACTTTCCAGAAAGTTTGGTCATTTTGCAACAGTAATGAGGTCAGCCCTGTAACTGACTTGTTGTTCAGTAATACATCCGCTGCTAGCTGGCTACTGTACTTGTTTGGCATCAGTGCATGTCTGGCTCCAACACCTGTGTGGCTCCAGCACGTGTGTGGCTCCAGCACGTGTGTGGCTCCAGCACGTGTGTGGCTCCAGCACGTGTGTGGCTCCAGCACGTGTGTGGCTCCAGCACGTGTGTGTGTCCAGCACGTGTGTGGCTCCAGCACGTGTGTGGGTCCAGCACGTGTGTGTGTCCAGCACGTGTGTGGCTCCAACACGTGTGTGGGTCCAGCATGTGTGTGGGTCCAGCACGTGTGTGGGTCCAGCACGTGTGTGGCTCCAGCACGTGTGTGTGTCCAGCACGTGTGTGGCTCCAGCACGTGTGTGGGTCCAGCACGTGTGTGTGTCCAGCACGTGTGTGGCTCCAGCACGTGTGTGGGTCCAGCACGTGTGTGGCTCCAACACGTGTGTGGGTCCAGCATGTGTGTGGGTCCAGCACGTGTGTTGCTCCAGCACGTGTGTGGCTCCAGCACGTGTGTGGGTCTAGCACGTGTGTGGCTCCAGCACGTGTGTGGGTCCAGCACGTGTGTGGCTCCAGCACGTGTGTGGGGACCAGCACGTGTGTGGCTCCAGCAGGTGTGTGGGTCCAGCCATCACAACAACACGTGCCCACACAACCCTCCCCAGCAGGAGGCGGCATCGCAGCTCCAACTTACTGACGACAGCGAGGAAAAAGGTGGCAGTGGCTGAGCGTCCCTGAGCGTCGGTGGCTGTGCAGGAGTAGTGGCCTACGTCGTGCTCAGCCTCCACGCTCTGGATCACCAGCGTCCCGTCGCCCCGGGGCGTCCTACGCGACGTGGAGGTGAGCGGACGACCGTGCAGCGTCCACGACACCGTCGCCAGCGGGTATCCAGCGACGGGACAGACGAGGGACGCCTCGGTGCCCTCCACGGCGCTGACGTTACCAGGGGTCCGCGTCGTGGGTGGACCTGTGTGAGGGGCGGAGGTGGTCAGACGCTGGGTCATAGGTCAGCATGGGCAGTACAAGCACAGGAGAGTGCTTTAAGGCAGTATAAGCACAAAATAACATCCATTCCCTTGGTTTAATGCATAATATCAAGCTTCATAACATTTTTTCAGGAATGCAGAACACATATATCACCATGAAGACACAACCGTCACGTTCTGATCACCGTAGATCACCATGATGACAGTGACGTCACGTGGTGATCTCACCAGCATCACTATGAGGAGAGTGGCAACTTGTGCTGATGTCACTAACCCACCTGACCAGAGTAAAAGTATTAAAAAGGCGCGTATAAACGACCCGACAAGAATGTGGCGTCATTTGTATACAAAACTGCCCCACACGTCGGCTTCCCCACTACTATCATGAAGCCAGTGACGTCATGTACTATCCTGGCTAACATAACCCGCCAGTCTACTATCCTTCACAGTAATCACCTCTCATAACAACAACTTTGTGTCTCACTATCAACAAATGTTTCCTTTAGTTTAGAAGAAAGTTTACCTTTGTGTCTCACTGTTTTGTCAGGTGTTTTTGACTCCTTTTCCTTAGCCAAATGTTGTTGAAGGTTTAATTAACTGTAATATTAATTTAAAAGATTTAATAACTGTGATGAAAACATCAACTTGGTGACTGATCCAAGTCGACAAAATTCTGCTATGAATTAAAGTTAAAAAAAAATGTCAAAGTGAGCTTGAGCCCATTATCTATGGCTTCTTTTCAGTGAACTTTGTTTCATTTAGCAGCAAAATGTCCAATACACACATACACACCTACACAACAGACGTCCCTGTCCGCTATTTTTCCTTAACTTTCTTAATATATTAATATCCTTAACCTCCTCTGACACACCTTTAACCTAAATTATTCCTAAGGGTGTCATGTCATTACATCTTTGGCAGCATCTGTTTAATTCTGTCTTAGAATAACAGTTATTTGGTCAGTGTTTGGCAGGTATTTAACACCAGCACCTTCTCTCACGTCCCGCTCTTTACCTCTTGTGATGCTGCTGGACTTTAACTTTCCGTGGCCTATGAGTTCCCTGATTTCGCATCACTGAGAATGTTGAGTGGCTGAGTCTCCCATCACGGCCAAGAATACGAGCCGTCCGTAGACAGAGGAGAACATGGGAGACAGAGGACAGCACACCATCCTGGTACACTGAAAGACCTCTTAATACTGTCACCTGACCCCATGTACGACTGCAAGATTAACATGTTTTATACGTGAAGATTTCGACCTACCGTACACGTTGAGTCTGGCTGAGTGGTGAACTTTGCCAGCCGTGTTGATAGCTGTGCAGGTGTACGTGCCTCCGTCCAGGTGATCCACGCTGCTAATGTTCACCTGACTCACCACCTGCCCGCCCACGTCCACCCAGGCGCCTACGCCCACTCGCTGACCGCCGTAGTGGGCGCCAGAGGGCGTGAGTGGGCGTGCGTCCAGCATCCAGGTGACGACGGGGGCGGGGTGGCCCAGCGCCGTGCACTTTAGGGATACGGGCGGCCCGGGCTGCAGGGTTTGCTCAATGAAAGTGTGGCGGAGGATGGGCGGCGAGTCTGTGGAGGGCGGGTGGTGGGTGTTAATGTGGGTGGTTGGTGTGAGCGTGGGCGGTGGGTGTTAGCGTGGGTGTAGGCCATTAATATACGTGTTGGTGTGGGGGGGGCGAAAAAGATATGACCATTAACTAGGGGGATCTAAACACAAACCCGCTAACATGATACCTTCAAACATCACGCCACTATAATACAATATTCCTGTTGAATGATCTCATGTACCGGAACCAACTGACTGAACTGCTGGCAGGAAATAATCTTAGCTTGAGTCACAGTATGAAACAAGGAGGCCGTATACGTCTAGTCACACAACAGTATTACTTTTATATCTTTTACAGCCCAAGTCACCACAAACCCAAGGTCAATCGCGCCCAATATTATCCCAATCTGCCGCTAGAAATTGTAAAATTAATAAATACTTTTTAGCAAACCAAAAAATCCTAACCTCTGATGGAGAGCTGGATGGTTGCCTGGGCCTCCCCCAGGCTGTTGGCTGCCACACATTGGTACATTCCAGAGTCCCTTTCTGCCACACCAGCGATGGCCAGACTGTCCCGCCCCTGCAGGACCATGTGGGAGTGAGTGTGGGGGTGCAGGGCTGTACCGTCCCTGTACCAGCGGACCTCGGACACCGGCGTACCTTGTACCTGACAGCCAAGCGTCACGCGACTGCCGGCGGGCACCATCTGGGGAAGAGGTATGCAAAGGCGGTTAAAAGCAGGAATGTAAAGTTACCTGTAAGAGGTAACAGTGACTGGTTGGCGGTCATGGTGTGTCGCATCTGGGACAGTCAGTCCCTGCCGTCGTGTCTGGGACAGTCAGTCCCTGCCGTCGTGTCTGGGACAGTCAGCCCCTGCCGTCGTGTCTGGGACAGTCAGCCCCTGCCGTCGTGTCTGGGACAGTCAGTCTCTGCCGTCGTGTCTGGGACAGTCAGTCCCTGTCGTCGTGTCTGGGACAGTCAGTCCCTGCCGTCGCGTCTGGGACAGTCAGCCCCTGCCGTCGTGTCTGGGACAGTCAGTCCCTGCCGTCGTGTCTGGGACAGTCAGTCCCTGCCGTCGCGTCTGGGACAGTCAGCCCCTGCCGTCGTGTCTGGGACAGTCAGCCCCTGCCGTCGTGTCTGGGACAGTCAGCCCCTGCCGTCGTGTCTGGGACAGTCAGCCCCTGCCGTCGTGTCTGGGACAGTCAGTCCCTGCCGTCGTGTCTGGGACAGTCAGCCCCTGCCGTCGTGTCTGGGACAGTCAGCCCCTGCCGTCGTGTCTGGGACAGTCAGTCCCTGCCGTCGCGTCTGGGACAGTCAGTCCCTGCCGTCGTGTCTGGGACAGTCAGTCCCTGCCGTCCCACAGTCAATATTGACGCCCTGGCTAATCTCAGCCCTGGCCAGGAAAAAACCCACTCAGCAGTCTCGTAATTAAACCTAATAAAAACAAAGAGGAAAAAATCGGCTGAGCTCCGGAGGGAGGAAGAGGTAATGGTTGGAGAGTAATTGGTAATACAAGACCTGCCTCAGCCCGTGCTACAGCGGCCCCACCTGCCTCAGCACGTGCCACAGCGGCCCCACCTGCCTCAGCCCGTGCTACAGCGGCCCCACCTGTCTCAGCCCGTGCTACAGCGGCCCCACCTGCCTCACCACGTGCCACAGCGGCCCCACCTGCCTCAGCCCGTGCTACAGCGGCCCCACCTGCCTCACCACGTGCCACAGCGGCCCCACCTGCCTCAGCCCGTGCTACAGCGGCCCCACCTGCCTCAGCACGTGCCACAGCGGCCCCACCTGCCTCAGCCCGTGCTACAGCGGCCCCACCTGTCTCAGCCCGTGCTACAGCGGCCCCACCTGCCTCACCACGTGCCACAGCGGCCCCACCTGCCTCAGCCCGTGCTACAGCGGCCCCACCTGCCTCAGCCCGTGCCACAGCGGCCCCACCTGCCTCACCACGTGCCACAGCGGCCCCACCTGCCTCACCACGTGCCACAGCGGCCCCACCTGCCTCAGCCCGTGCTACAGCGGCCCCACCTGTCTCAGCCCGTGCTACAGCGGCCCCACCTGTCTCAGCTCGTGCCACAGCGGCCCCACCTTTCTCAGCTCGTGCCACAGCGGCCCCACCTGTCTCAGCTCGTGCCACAGCGGCCCCACCTGTCTCAGCTCGTGCTACAGCGGCCCCACCTGCCTCAGCCCGTGCTACAGCGGCCCCACCTGCCTCAGCCCGTGCCACAGCGGCCCCACCTGCCTCAGCCCGTGCTACAGCGGCCCCACCTGCCTCAGCCCGTGCTACAGCGGCCCCACCTGCCTCAGCCCGTGCTACAGCGGCCCCACCTGCCTCAGCCCGTGCTACAGCGGCCCCACCTGCCTCAGCCCGTGCTACAGCGGCCCCACCTGCCTCAGCCCGTGCTACAGCGGCCCCACCTGTCTCAGCCCGTGCCACAGCGGCCCCACCTGCCTCAGCCCGTGCCACAGCGGCCCCACCTGCCTCAGCCCGTGCCACAGCGGCCCCACCTGTCTCAGCTCGTGCCACAGCGGCCCCACCTTTCTCAGCTCGTGCCACAGCGGCCCCACCTGTCTCAGCTCGTGCCACAGCGGCCCAACCTGTCTCAGCTCGTGCCACAGCGGCCCCACCTGCCTCAGCCCGTGCTACAGCGGCCCCACCTGCCTCAGCCCGTGCTACAGCGGCCCCACCTGCCTCAGCCCGTGCTACAGCGGCCCCACCTGCCTCAGCCCGTGCTACAGCGGCCCCACCTGCCTCAGCCCGTGCTACAGCGGCCCCACCTGCCTCAGCCCGTGCTACAGCGGCCCCACCTGCCTCAGCCCGTGCTACAGCGGCCCCACCTGCCTCAGCCCGTGCTACAGCGGCCCCACCTGCCTCAGCCCGTGCTACAGCGGCCCCACCTGCCTCAGCCCGTGCTACAGCGGCCCCACCTGCCTCAGCCCGTGCTACAGCGGCCCCACCTGCCTCAGCCCGTGCTACAGCGGCCCCACCTGCCTCAGCCCGTGCCACAGCGGCCCCACCTGCCTCAGCCCGTGCTACAGCGGCCCCACCTGCCTCAGCCCGTGCTACAGCGGCCCCACCTGCCTCAGCCCGTGCTACAGCGGCCCCACCTGCCTCAGCCCGTGCTACAGCGGCCCCACCTGCCTCAGCCCGTGCTACAGCGGCCCCACCTGCCTCAGCCCGTGCTACAGCGGCCCCACCTGCCTCAGCCCGTGCTACAGCGGCCCCACCTGCCTCAGCCCGTGCTACAGCGGCCCCACCTGCCTCAGCCCGTGCTACAGCGGCCCCACCTGCCTCAGCCCGTGCTACAGCGGCCCCACCTGCCTCAGCCCGTGCTACAGCGGCCCCACCTGCCTCAGCCCGTGCTACAGCGGCCCCACCTGCCTCAGCCCGTGCTACAGCGGCCCCACCTGCCTCAGCCCGTGCTACAGCGGCCCCACCTGCCTCAGCCCGTGCTACAGCGGCCCCACCTGCCTCAGCCCGTGCTACAGCGGCCCCACCTGCCTCAGCCCGTGCTACAGCGGCCCCACCTGCCTCAGCCCGTGCTACAGCGGCCCCACCTGCCTCAGCCCGTGCTACAGCGGCCCCACCTGCCTCAGCCCGTGCTACAGCGGCCCCACCTGCCTCAGCACGTGCTACAGCGGCCCCACCTGCCTCAGCACGTGCTACAGCGGCCCCACCTGCCTCACCACGTGCCACAGCGGCCCCACCTGCCTCAGCCCGTGCTACAGCGGCCCCACCTGCCTCAGCACGTGCCTCAGCGGCCCTACTGAGAGTGAGAGCTAGAGAGGAGTGAGAGGAGGGAGCAGACTGACCTGGAGCGGGGGGTGGGCGGTGACCTGGAGCTCCTGGAGAACGGTGAGGGTGAAGTGGGCGGTGTCGGTGCCCGCCCCGTTGGCTGCCACGCAGGTGTAGCCGCCCGCGTCGGCTGGCCCCGCCCGCGCCCCGCCCGCCACTGCACCCCGCACCCACACCCGCCCACCGCTCACGCCCATGCTGGCACCCACAGTGCCCAGCTCCCCGCTCACACCGTCACGTGACCAACTGTTGGAGGAAATGACTGTTGCATTACACAAAGTTTGGTATATGATGGTACTAATAAAATGTTATTTTTTTAACACAATCATATATAAACATTAAAATGAAAAATATAACAAATTAATAATAATACATGAATTTAAAAAATAAAACTAATTTTTTTATTAATTTTGTTACTTTTTTATATTTTAACTTTTATATAACATTGTGTTAATAAAATAATATTATGGTTAAGTAATATTAGGGCCAGCCTAATATTTCTGAAAGACTGTCTGTATGTCAGTGTTTGAGCAGCGATGCGGGCCAGGCGCTTGAACTTAACTTTACCAAAATTGGCAGAGGGAATGGTCTGGGGTTCGGGGTGAACATAGGCTGGTCAGGGTCGCCGGAATTCAAAAGGGAACACCATGCCAGGGTCACATTTACACCCCCACAACGATTTTTAGCCCTGTCCCGCCGGCCACAGTTAAATTATGTCAACACAAACATTACAAAACTATTTCTTTTCTTATAGTAATATGCGCCATTATTAACTAATTTTCGAAAATTAACATAAATTTCTTGCTGTGCATAATTTGCCCGTATTGGCATAATACAGAGGCTCATTATCAAAGTCAGAGGGAACTATTATTTGTTTAGTATTTCACACCACTGAGCTCCTCTCACTGGCCACCACCCACATATTACACTATTGTTTATAAGAGTGTGACAGAGACCGAGACAGACAGACAGCCACAGAGAGACGCACAGAGACGCAAACACAAGGAGAGAAAAATAGACATAAAGACAGAGAGCAGATAAATGAATGGATAGATGCATGAAAAGCTGGATGGAGGTATGGTCTGACTAATAGATGGATACATATATGAACAGGTAGATGGATAAATGGATAGATGGACGGGGTAGATGAGTAGAAGGTGGGATAGATGAATAGATGGATGGATAGATGGGTACATGGATGTTAGGGAGAATACGAGGGAGGGGGGAGAATGGGGAGATGGGAAGGACAGCCAAACAGAGAGACCCGGGCACCGCCGGCCACGTCCATCGAGTCTATATAAATGAGAAAATATTTATGTGTCCGTCTGTACAAGGTTAGAGACCAGCTGACTAGGACTAGCCTCACCCAACTTTGACGGGTGAATGATCTGGGGTACGGGACGGACATAGGCTTTTTCATTATCCACCCCCATTAGGCTAGGGGGGGGGGGAGGGGAGAGGCTGACTATCCTGGGTACCACCGGGTACCCCCTTCTATAGAGTATATAAGAAAATGTCTGTCTGTCAGTCCACAGAGGCCAGATGCTAGGAGCTAGCCTAAACCAACTCACTAATAGATATAACAGCTGTTAAATCTATCGGTAACACTCTATCAACAATCATCCCCACATTATAGGCTTCAAAGGTGTCAATGGTTGTTGCAATATAGCCCAACCGTACTTAAAGATATGCTTGGGGTTCGAACCTTACCACGCTACCATACTCTCCATACTCACAAGTCACCATGGAAAGTCGCTTGAGGCTAACCGAAACCTTTTGACGTGCACCCTCGAACGCGCACACAAAGATATTCTCTCTTATACACATTGATTCTTGCTTTTGTTTTCGTTTTATCGGGGACAGAAAGCCTGTGTATATGATATAAACAATTATGGTCCCCCCCCCCCCGAGGTACCTATTATAGGTACCGTAAATAGGTAACGCCCGGGTACCTGTTGACTGCTGGACGAACAAAGGCATAAAGAGAAAGGAAATGTGCCCAACCATTTGTCCTACCCGAGAATCGAACCCTGATCACTGATGATAGGTCGAGAACGAAGCCCGCTGTACTATGACACCCATGGTAGTACAATGAAACAATTAACATTGTAAGTTACTTCACACATATAAACATGACAAAATGGAAAAAATGTAGTAATTGCTTTTATTGAGTTTTGTTTAAATTCTTAAACAACCATTCAATTAATACAACTTTTATTTCTAGTTGAATTAGCTTTACAGCAAAATACTGCAACAATTAACACTGGTATTTATTGCCGCATCATTTGTACAACTTTATACATTTATTATACATTTATTATACATTTATGGGAGACTAATAAATAGCAATATTGCAACGTAAACATAATTAACGTATTATCATACATTCACGTCTTGCAGTGTTGAAGTGTATCATTAACCACCCTTAGCCTTACATGACACTCTCATACGGACACATTGTGAGTAATATAGACACATTGTGAGTAATATGGACACATTGTGAGTAATATGGACACATTGTGAGTAATATGGACACATTGTGAGTAATATAGACACATTGTGAGTAATATGGACACATTGTGAGTAATATGGACACATTGTGAGTAATATGGACACATTGTGAGTAATATAGACACATTGTGAGTAATATGGACACATTGTGAGTAATATGGACACATTGTGAGTAATATAGACTTATTGTGAGTAATATGGACACATTGTGAGTAATATGGACACATTGTGAGTAATATAGACACATTGTGAGTAATATGGACACATTGTGAGTAATATGGACACATTGTGAGTAATATAGACACATTGTGAGTAATATAGACTTATTGTGAGTAATATGGACACGCAGCATCGAATCTAGATATGACAGATCACAAAAGACTGGCAACCCTGTAAAGAGGTCGAATGAAGGTTGAGAAGCGGGACCCTAGAACCGAAGCTCAACCCTTTCTTAAGTATTACAAAGAGAATATAACCTTCTCACGTCACTTCCTGTTACCTCCTCCTTCTCCTACACTCACCCCTCCCTCCCTCCCCCCCTCTTCCACACAGCATCCCTACCTATTCCATCCCCACTCATCTCCCGGCCCCAGCATCCCTGAAGGTGATGCTGGGATATTGACGAATTGACATTAGCGTCAAGTCATCCAATATATCTTGGTGGGGCGAGGAGGCCCCACGAGCAGCGAAGGCGCTGCATCTTTTCGCTCTTATTATAATGGTAAACACACTGTCTCACAGGCTAATGGATGGTATTGTGGCTATCGGCAGCAGTAGGATATATTTGACTAGGTTTTGCTTGTTTTGGCTCACTCGGTGCTCCATACCTGGTGCTCCACACCTGGTGCTCCATACCTGGTGCTCCATACCTGGTGCTCCATACCCGGTGCTCCATACCTGGTGCTCCATACCTGGTGCTCCATACCTGGTGCTCCATACCCGGTGCTCCATACCTGGAGCTCCATACCTGGTGCTCCATACCTGGTGCTCCATACCTGGTGCTCCATACCTGGTGCTCCATACCTAGTGCTCCATACCCAGTGCTCCATACCTGGTGCTCCATACCTGGTGCTCCATACCTGGTGCTCCATACCTGGTGCTCCATACCCGGTGCTCCATACCTGGTGCTCCATACCTGGTGCTCCATACCTGGTGCTCCATACCCGGTGCTCCATACCTGGTGCTCCATACCTGGTGCTCCATACCTGGTGCTCCATACCCGGTGCTCCATACCTGGTGCTTCACACCTGGTGCTCCATACCTGGTGCTCCATACCCGGTGCTCCATACCCGGTGCTCTATACCCGGTGCTCCATACCTGGTGCTCCACACCTGGTGCTCCACACCTGGTGCTCCACACCTGGTGCTCCACACCTGGTGCTCCATACCCGGTGCTCCATACCTGGTGCTCCATACCTGGAGCTCCATACCTGGTGCTCCACACCTGGTGCTCCATACCCGGTGCTCCATACCTGGTGCTCCATACCTGGTGCTCCATACCTGGTGCTCCATACCCGGTGCTCCATACCTGGTGCTCCATACCTGGTGCTCCATACCTGGTGCTCCATACCCGGTGCTCCATACCTGGTGCTTCACACCTGGTGCTTCATACCTGGTGCTCCATACCCGGTGCTCCATACCTGGTGCTCCATACCTGGTGCTCCATACCTGGTGCTCCATACCCGGTGCTCTATACCTGTTGCTCCACACCCGGTGCTCCATACCTGGTGCTCCATACCCGGTGCTCCATACCTGGTGCTCCATACCTGGTGCTCCATACCCTGTGCTCTATACCTGTTGCTCCACACCCGGTACTCAAAACTAGGGGCTAGATTCACGAAGTAGTTACGCAAGCACTTACGAACCTGTCCATCTTTCCTCAATCTTTGGCGACTTTGTTTACAATTATTAAACAGTTAATGAGCTCCGAGGCACTAGGAGGCTGTTTATAACAATAACAACAGTTTATTGGCAAGTTTTCATGCTTGTAAACTGTTTAATAAATGTAACCAAAGCCGTCAAAGATTGAGGAAAAATTTACCCGTTCGTAAGTGCTTGCGTAACTGCTTCGTGAATCTGGCCCCAGGAACTTGCATATTAGGACTTACCTATCAGCGTGTACGATTAAGTGACGGCAAACTCTTTATGCCTGGTCCAGTAGGCTTTATGTACCTGTGGCTTTATAATACAACTTTTCTGACGTTTGAATTTGTTGGAGTTGTGTCTGGAGGAGGCTTCCACAACTTCCTTCAGTGCGTCTCACCTGTTGACAACCTGTTCAGGCTACAAGTGTATCCTTACATGTCTCTGACTCATCTTAAAGAGGCTGTTTTTGTCCATCTGGCCTATTCCCCTCAGTATCTTGAATGTTGTGATCATATCCCTTTGTCCTAATAGCTTATCTCAATAGCTCTGTGCTTTTTTTTAATTTAATTTTATGCTTGATAAGGTGCAAATTGTATGCCGGTGTTATATTGTAGTGTTAGTCTGACAAATGTTGTGTAGATAGCCCTGAAAGAGCCCTAATTTATTTGTCTTAACGGTGTAGTTATCACCTAGTCTCCTCTCATCCTCATTACCTTACACGTGTTGGGATTTAATTCCAGCAACCATTTGTTTACCTACTCCTGGTGTTTACAAGGTTCTCCAGTAACTTTCAGCAGTCGTCCTCTATTTTTACATTCATTATCAGTTGTGCATCTTCAGGTGTTCATCATTCTTAAGCTGATTACTTTCTCCAACACATTACACGGAATACTTGCCGGTGACACTAGACTGTAACCAGGTGATCAGGTGATTGATTGATGAAGATTATGCCACCCAAGAGGTGGCACGGGCATGAATAACCCGTAATATTCCAGGTAATTTTCTTACCACATCTATAGTGACTACAAAATATTTCTCCGGGCCATTCATCTCACACAGGGAGAGTTAGCAGCCCTGAACTAGCGAGGAGCTCGTGTTTCAGCAGCGTCATTCACTCTCTTGTGCTCGTTGGCTGTTACACTATCATGAGCTTGCAACAAGATTAGTGTCAAGGCTCAGAGGGTTCGGCTATGAGAATAAGTTAAGGGAACGCATCTTACAACCATAGAAAATAAAGCTGGGACGAGCTAGACAGGTAAGGGAATTAAAGAAATACAAGGAAATACCCTGTAAGGGAGGTCAACAAGTGTAATATAGAAAAAAAGAATTGTTACAATTATATCACAAGTACAAGAAGGGCGGTAGACGAGGCATAGAGAGGCGCCACTCCCCGTGGGCAGTGACAGACAGACACTGACAGGTAAGCATTCAGTGTTACACAAACACAAAAAAAAAATCAATTTATCATTTAAATATTTTCAAACAACGCATGATTACAATACACGAATTTGGCCGCGGCCGAGTGCTGGTGGTCCTCGTGCGTGACAAGAAAATTAAGGTCCGGTATTAACCATTTTTTTGTACAAACAACAATTTCCTTTGTAGTATTTTGTCGGCTGGCCTAACATGCGAGTCACACGCGCCCCGCACACATACACGCCCGCACACATACACGCCCGCACACATACACGCCCGCACACATACACGCCCGCACACATACACGCCCGCACACATACACGCCCGCACACATACACGCCCGCACACATACACGCCCGCACACATACACGCCCGCACACATACACGCCCGCACACATACACGCATACAAGAGCATACATATGTATCCAAATGCAGCGAACTTAACACCAACATAATAATGGATCTACAGAAGGAACACTGGACCATGTATGACAGTACCCATGTGTTAAGTTTGCAATCATAAAACAATTTGGCTGCATTTCCTTTCATCTCATGCATCTGTTGAGAGAGAGAGAGAGAGAGAGAGAGAGAGAGAGAGAGAGAGAGAGAGAGAGAGAGAGAGAGACAGAGAGAGAGACAGAGAGAGAGAGAGAGAGAGAGAGAGAGAGAGAGAGAGAGAGAGAGAGAGAGAGAGAGAGAGAGAGAGAGAGAGAGACAGACAGACAGACAGAGACAAAGACAGAGACAAAGACAAAGACAGAGAGAGAGAGAGAGAGAGAGAGAGAGAGAGAGAGAGAGAGAGAGAGAGAGAGAGAGAGAGAGAGAGAGAGAGAGAGAGAGAGAGAGAGAGAGAGACTGAGAGACTGAGACTACATAGCACAGGCACACACCACACACCTGCACCGTGGGTGTGTGGTGTGACCACATGTGCAGCGTGAGGGATTAAGGTGTGCCACACCTGCTAGGGCCACCACCAGCGGGGCCACACATACAGCGGACCTCTCCACCCTCCGGATAACCCACTTCTGGCAATCCTGATAAATTCTCCCCAGTTGTCAATACAGGTGACAGGGGGGGGGGGACGGGGAGCCCCCCGGGGTGTCGGCCCAAGTTTATATTCATCGACACACATGACTGTAAAGTGTCGACGTGTGGGGGTGTATTCATGTGCGTGTGGGAGTGTACTCATGTGCGTGTGGGGGTGTACTCATGTGCGTGTGGGAGTGTACTCATGTGCATGTGCGTGTGTACTCATGTGCGTGTGCGTGTGTACTCATGTGCGTGTGTACTCATGTGCGTGTGGAGGTGTACTCATGTGCGTGTGGGGGTGTACTCATGTGCGTGTGGGAGTGTACTCATGTGCATGTGCGTGTGTACTCATGTGCGTGTGGGGGTGTACTCATGTGCGTGTGGGGGTGTACTCATGTGCGTGTGGGGGTGTACTCATGTGCGTGTACTCACGTAGTTGTATTCACCTGACAAAGCACCTGACAGCTGAGTAGACAGCGCTTCGGATTCGTAGTCCTGAGGTTCCGGGTTCGATCCCCGGTGGAGGCGGAGACAAATGGGCAAAATGTTTCTTTCACCCTGATGACCCCTGTACACCTAGCCGTAAATAGGTACCTAGGAGCTAAGACAGCTGCTACGGGCTGCTTCCTGGGGATGTGTAACAAAAAGGACGCCTAGTCGAGGACCGGGCCGCGGGGACGCTAAGCCCCGAAATCATCTCAAGATAACCTAGTTGTGCTTGCGGGGGTTGAGCTCTGGCTCTTTCGGTCCGCTTCTCAACTGTCAATCAATCAACTGATTCCCCCCCCCCACACACACACACATACCCAGGAAGCAGCCCGTAGCAGCTGTCTAACTCCCAGGTACCTATTTACTACTAGGTGAAGAGCTGCATCAGTGCAATAGAAACTGCCCATTTGTTTCCGCCATCGCCGGGGATCGATCCCTGAACCCTAGGATTACGAATCCCGAGAGCTGTCCACTCAGCCGTCACAACCCCCCCCCCCCACACACACACACCTGTGTGTATGTGTATTGTATTGTGTGTGGCACATTTGAGTAACTCATTTCTGGTAATCAGTGGGTCGTAAGCAGCTTGTAAATGTTTACGAGGCACTGGTTGCTATTGTCGTAGTAAACATATATATATATATATATATATATATATATATATATATATATATATATATATATATATATATATATATATATATATATATATATATATATATATATATATATATTTTAATATGTAATGCACATAAAGAGTGAAGCATGCCAAGTTATAAGTTATGTCAATATAAACCTAGCAATACTGTTATGCAGAATCTCACCAACAGTTGAGTGTTGCTCATGACAAACACTTGCAACACTTGTCTTCACTATAACAGATGTGAGGAGCATAATGACTGTACAAGGGTCAACACCACTCGCAGCAGCTGCGTGTTGATCTGGCAGCAATAACATTTACACACAGGCTATCACTGTCAGGATAAACAAATGACTCGACGCTTCACAAACAGAATTAGCGGCACTATAATTAGCTACCAATACACTTCACAACAAAGGAGTAGATTTATGTGATTCAAAGTCTGTTATTCAAGTACTTAAACACGTGTAAAAGACAGAACAGGTCTCATATTAGCAATTATATATAGCGAATTCCCTGTACAAAGTAAAGGATTTGTAATCTCTTTCGTATGGATTATGTCTCACACAAATATAACTCACTACGATGACACAGACATAGCAGCTAAATTAGCACATAACAAGGATGAAGATGAACCAGAACAAGGTATTCCCACCCCTGCTGTTAAGACTATATTGCTCCAAATATTATAAGCCTAATAGGAGAGAAATCACAAACCCTCAAAGGTGTGAAAGCATTAAAATATAAAGATTTGATTTGTTTAGATCTGACACCTATTACACACAATAGGAGCACAAACTATGACATAGTAAGAGTCGGGATCAGGTGAGGTGATTGTCACCTGTGGCAGGTGGCTACAGGTGACGGATCTCACCATGGTAAACACTCCAGGTGTAAACTCTGTCAGCACCAACTGGCACACTTATCTCACACACTAAACTGTTGAATATCCAGTCATTAGTGCCTTAACTTCTACCGGTAAGAGGTGCCAGGAGCTTTCTAATCCACTCCTGTGTTCTTATGGATATCCCAGTAATGCATCAGACAGACAGACAGACACACATACATACAGACAGACAGACAGACAGACAGACAGACAGACAGACAGACAGACAGACAGACAGACAGACAGACAGACAGACAGACAGACAAAGATTGTATTTTATAGATATAAATAGACACATTCTGCAGATTATAACCAACATATATATTTGAATAGATTAAGAAAAAACACCCAAAATATATTTATCAGGAGATAGCCCTATGCCATTACTATACAGCACTTATAAGGGATATGAGGATAAGGATTTGGGATAGGACAGAGGGAAGGAGTAGTACATAACCCCTAAGACGGTCGGGGATTGAACCCCGACCTGCAAGAAGCGAGCCCGTCGCTCTACCGTCCAGCCCAAGTGCTTGGGTGAAAAGTGACTCATTATCTATCCTTGTTATATACAAAATAGTAATACAAATAAAATGTTTATACATAAAAGTGGAGCGGGAAGTATTGGGCGGTTGAGCAGTAATGGCGGGTGCATGAATAACCAATGGAGCACTTACAGTAAGTGGACAACGGTGTCTCGCGGTCCACTGTGTTCATATTGCGACCACCACAAATATGATGCAATTAAGAATAAAGTTAATGTAAGTCCACAACACGCGCCGCGAGGGTATACCATTAGGGGGGGGGGGTGAGCCCCCCTCCTCCACCTGTGAAGGTTTACCGAGTGCCGGACCAACCGGGCTGTGGTGGGTATGTGGGCCTGCGGGCCGCTCCAAGCAACAGCCTGGTGGACCAAACTCTCACAAGTCAAGCCTGGCCTCGGGCCGGGCTTGGGGAGTAGAAGAACTCCCAGAACCCCATCAACCTGGTATCAGCCAGGTACCTTACAGTAGGTAAACTCAACGATACGATGCCTGAAGCTTGTCTCATATGAAGGAGTAAAATAATTCCAAACATTCAAGACACTATACACTAACATGGACACTTACACATCATCATAGACACACAGGAGGAAAGGAAAGATAGAGGGGACATGGTAACAACATATAAGATTCTAAGGGAAATTGACAAAGTGGACAAAACAGCGTTGTTCATCGCTAGGAACAGGAGAACGAGGGGTCATAGATGGGAACTGGAGACGCAAATGAGTCATAGAGACACCAGGAAGAAGTGTCTGAGTGTCACAGCTGTCAGTAAGGGGAACAGGTTAGATGCAAGAGTCGTTGAAGCTAATTTGATTCAAAATATTAAATGTAAATATGATAAAAGTGTGAGAAATGAGTCATTGTATTAATTAATCTAAGAACTTTCGGAAGGCGGGGCCTGGAGCCTAGCTCGACCCTGTATATACGCGCACGCGCGCACACACACACACACACACACACACACACACACACACACACACACACACACACACACACACACACACACACATGGTCGAGGAATGGTCGAACAAATGGTTGTTAGAGTTTAACCCAACCAAATGTAATGTAATGAAGATAGGTGTAGGGAGCAGGAGGCCAGATACAAGGTATCATCTGGGAGAGGAAATTCTTCAGGAGTCAGAGAAGGAAAAAGACTTGGGGGTTGATATCACGCCAGACCTGTCTCCTGCAGCACATATCAAGCGAATAACATCAGCGGCATATGCCAGGCTGGCCAACATACGAACGGCATTCAGAAACTTGTGTAAAGAATCATTCAGAACTTTGTATACCACATATGTCAGGCCAATCCTGGAGTATGCAGCCCCAGCATGGAGTCCATATCTAGTCAAGGATAAGACTAAGCTGGAAAAGGTTCAAAGGTTTGCCACCAGACTAGTACCCGAGCTGAGAGGTATGAGCTACGAGGAGAGACTACAGGAATTAAACCTCATTTCGCTGGAAGACAGAAGAGTTAGGGGGGACATGATCACCACATTCAAGATTCTAAAGGGAATTGATAGGGTAGATAAAGACAGTCTATTTAACACAAGGGGAACGCGTACAAGGGGACACAGGTGGAAACTGAGTGCCTAAATGAGCCACAGAGATATTAGAAAGAACTTTTTTAGTGTCAGAGTGGTGGACAAATGGAATGCATTAGGAAGAGATGTGGTGGAGGCTGACTCCATACACAGTTTCAAGTGTAGATATGATAGAGCCCAATAGGCTCAGGAATCTGTACACCTGTTGATTGACGGTTGAGAGGCGGGACCAAAGAGCCAGAGCTCAACCCCCGCAAACACAACTAGGTGAGTACAACTAGGTGAGTACACACACACACACACACACACACACACACACATACACATGATCACCACATTCAAGATTCTCAAGGGAATTGATAGGGTAGATAAAGACAGCCTATTTAACACAAGGGGTACACGCACTAGGGGACACAGGTGGAAACTGAGTGCCCAAATGAGCCACAGAGACGTTAGAAAGGACTTTTATTTAGTGTCAGAGTGGTTAACAGATGGAATGCATTAGGAAGTGATGTGGTGGAGGCTGACTCCATACACAGTTTCAAGTGTAGATATGATAGAGCCCAATAGGCTCAGGAACCTGTACACCAGTTGATTGAGAGGCGGGACCAAAGAGCCAGAGCTCAACCCCCGCAAGCACAACTAGGTGAGTACAATTAAGTGAGTACACACACACACACACAAATAATTTAATGACTTATAAACACAACGAAGCTATTTAATCATATATAACAAAAACAAAAATATACATGAACAAAATAAATAAAGTCAATACAATTCGTCCAGTTAAAATGTTTAAACTTCGTTTGTCACTAATTATAACGAGAACTTCGTCCATATATATATATATATCACTGTATCCAGCACACACAAATACTCGAGCTTCAGCTATTGGGCCCGGACTCTGCAGCCTGAGCAGCTGATTCAGATCCTTCAGATATTACACTCAGGCGCTGTTTACCTGTGTCCTCTTGTTCTGTTGCTGGTAAACTATGTCCTGTTGTTGTTAAATGTAAACCTCTGGCTCGTATCCACCTTGTCGATCAACCTGTAAATCTTGAACGTCTGGGTCATGTCACCCTGCACCCTTCTCTTCCTCTCCTGGTGTCACGGGGTCGAGGCTCTCTTCATCTCTCCACTGTTTAGTTTCCTCAGGTGAGAGACCACGTGTCCATCACCTATGAAGTCATTGTGTCACCTTGTAGAGCTCCTAGTTAATGCTCTCATTAAAGCACTAGTTTAATATATAAGATCCATCAAACAAGAGCAGACCAATAGAGTCCAACTGGTGACCACAAGTGCACCAGCAGGCGACCTGGTCACGGACTAACAACCAGATGATATAGAACATCAACAGCTCTCACAGCTCCACGTGAGGAACAAAATATGCCAATCAATAATAATGAATAATTATTCCCAAAATTTGATGAACACGAGAACAATAGCAAAAGGTTCTCACAGGGTTTAAGAGAGACGTGTGTGAGAGAGTGAAGAATGTGAAAAAAGTGAGAGTGAAAAAATGTAATAATATAAGTCAATAGAAATGTAAAAAATAATATATAATTAGGCTTTCAATGAAAGAAAGTCGATTCCCCAAAAGAGTTCTTCCAGATCCAGAACGCCTGGCGTTCCGCGAGCGCTTTGTCATGGGTTCGTATCCTGGCCGGGGAGGATTTACTGGGCGCAAATCCTTAACTGTAGCCTCTGTTTAACTCAACAGTAAAATGTGTACTTGGTTGTAACAACGATTCTTCGCGGCGGGGATCGTATTCCAGGGACCTGCCCGAAACGCTACGCGTACTAGTGGCTGTACAAGAATGTAATAACTCTTGTATATATCTCAAAAAAGATGGATGGCGTCTGGGCTCTACAGAAAACTGCCCCATTTAAAGTCAGATCGAACAAAAAAACGTGGAAGAAATGGGCAGTTTTTAAATAGTTATCTTGGACAGTCATCGAGAAAAATTTACAATTGGGCCGCAATTTATACAATTTAAACAAATTAAGGCGGCCAAGTAATCAAACTAATGCACACACTGAAAAATTATTGCCCAATAAATCCCGAGGCTTTGACGAGATATTGCCTCGTAAACATTATAAGGACTTGACCCTCATCCAGTATATTGAGCAAAACATTAACTGAACAATGTTCCTGAACTGTGATGGAACACTAAGGATCAGAGACAAACAAATATCTTGGACACACGTTTCTTGTACCTCTATAGATATATCTATAGAGATAAATTATAGATATATCAAAATAATGTGATTTATCCACGCTTGTCCAAGATTTCTACGGTTGTTCCGGCAATATTTCTTATGTTCGCTGGGAGGACGTTGAACAACCGCGGACCTCTGATGTTTATACAGTGTTCTCTGATTGTGCCTATGGCACCTCTGCTCTTCACTGGTTCTATTCTGCATTTTCTTCCATATCGTTCACTCCAGTACGTTATTATTTTACTGTGTAGAGTAGGAACTTGGCCTTCCGGTATTTTCCATGTGTATATTATTTGGGATCTCTCTCGTCTCCTTTCTAGTGAGTACATTTGGAGAGCTTTGAGACGATCTCAATAATTTAGGTGCTTTATCACGTCTATGCGTGCCGTATATGTTCTCTGTATTCCCTCTATTTCAGCAATCTCTCCTGCTCTGAAAGGGGACGTGAGTACTGAGCAGTACTCAAGACGGAAGAACACAAGTGACTTGAAGAGCACAACCATTGTGATGGGATCCCTGGATTTGAAAGTTCTCGTAATCCATCCGATCATTTTTCAGGCTGATGCAATATTTGCTTGGTTATGTTCCCTAAACGTTAGGTCGTCAGACATCATTATTCCCAAATCCTTGACATGCTGTTTTCCTACTATGGGCAGATTCGATTGTATTTTGTACCCTGTATTATGTTTCAGATCCTCATTTTTGCCATACCTGAGTACCTGAAATTTATCACTGTTAAACATCATGTTATTTTCTGCTGCCCAATCGAAAACTTTGTTGATATTTGCTTGAAGTTTTTAATGTCTTCCGCTGAGGTAATTTTCATGCTGATTTTTGTGTCATCTGCAAATCTCAGCCCCTAATACAGGGGCGGAGATTTATGTATGAGGGAGTCCCTCCTCCATACAACCCCCCCCCCCCATAATCCAACCGCTTGGCTGCGTACCACCTAAGCGCAGTCAAGTCTATGCAGACAGCACGGAGGCGAAACTCACCCTTAAAACCATGCTCCCATAAGGCTTATATTCCCACTCTCTCCCTCTCAAGCTTCCATGATTGGTCCGTGTTTGCTCCTCTGATTAAAAGACAGACAAATATCGAAGAGTTTAAGTACCAGATTAGTTTTTTTTGGGTGGGGGGGGGGGGGGGGAAGACGCTTAGAGCGGTGAGGGTGGGTCCACTGGGGTGGGCCAGGTGCGTCACTTTTCATCTGGGGTGTGGAGGGAAGTCACCTGGGGTGGAAAGTACGGATTGTACTTGTTGGTGCTTAATGACGATTCCTTCATTATTCCTTCACTCCATGAAGACTCCTCCAATGTTCCTTCACTCCACGAAGACTCCTCCAATGTTCCTTCACGCCATGAAGACTCCTCCAATGTTCCTTCACGCCATGAAGACTCCTCCATTGTTCCTTGTAATAATATATTGCAGTCCTCTTCAATTGTGATTCGCTTCCTTATCTTAGCCTCGTCACCAAACACGAGTAAGAGTGGACTTACGTCCTTTATTAATCCATTAGAAAGAGGATGGGGTCCAGTACTGACCCCTGAGGCACTCCACTCGTTACCTCTCACCATGTTGGGACCTCTCCTCTTACTTTTTGTCTCCCTCCTGAGAGGTACCCCATCACCCACTTTATTACTCTTCCAGATTTATTGCAATAAAGGAAAATGCAGTCTGCAGTAACCTCTATGTCCTGTTTGAGTGTTTATCTTGTCGTAAAACTGTAATAAGTTGGCCAGACTGGATTTCTTTTGTTGACGGTTGGAAACAAGATTTGTAAGTTGTGAATGATCGCTGAGTCTACTTTTGTCTTGCCTCTCTGATATCTTAGAGGGAATACTTGGTAGTGATGCCTGTCTCAAGTGGAATGTTTCTGGTCTTCCTCCTTGTATACAGGTACCATATTGTGCAGCCTAAAGTATAAGTGGACTGTCCATTTTGGGGGCAACAGTCCTATTTTCTCTTATTTTCTTACTTCCCTCCATCTTCCCCCTCTCCCTCCCCTCCCTCACTATACTATACTCTCTCACTATACTATATATACTCTCTCTCTCTCTCTCTCTCTCCCTCTCTCCCTCTCCCTCTCTCCCTCTCCCTCTCTCCCTCTCCCTCTCTCTCTCTCTAGGAATAACCCACTCACTCGTCCCTATATACAACTATCCCCCACAACGACAACAATCAACAGAAATCCAACTATCCATTCCAATTTTCAGGAACCTTTGAAATCAATTCTCTTGCCATAGAGAATGGGACTTGAAGCGGTGAGGCAGGATTCGCTTCCCCCCACTCCCTGCCTTTGATAGAGGATCCAGCCCCTCCATCAGTGGGGTTTAGAGTGGTGAGGGTGCAGGGGGCGGGAACATGCAGCGGATCTGATCCTTTTGGTCAATATCGAGGCGCGATCTCACCCAACGGACTCCTCTTGATGTAAACACGTCTGGTGTAGTGAGTGTGTTGTGTGGTGAGGCACTCAGGGCGTTCGTCCCTCTGCCTCACTGTCTTGTCTCCTGGTCTGATTGGCTCTCCCTCACTATGTTTCTGCCTCGTTCCTTACTCTCTCTTTTCCTTCCCTCTCACTTCCCCTCACCAGCCAATAGCGACACCCCATCACTGTCACCAGCCAATAACGCCACCTAATCACTCTCACCAGCCAATAGCGACACCCCATCACTCTCACCAGCCAATAGCCGACTGACTCCTATCAGCCAAAAAAACCACCTTGCCCGGGTCACTGCCAGATATCAAGTGTTTACCTCTCCCTCGTTAAAATAACACTTCCAGTCCAATTCATTCCTCGGCCCAACTTGTCAATTTTAATCCCGCCTACCATTAGGGCAAGCTGGCTGCACATAGCACTTGGCGGACTATCTCCCTGGCTCGCCATAGTCCCTGGAGCCCCGGTGTGCCCGACACTCGCTCGCTGGAGTCATGTAGCCAATAAGCTGATAATGACTCGATCCCACACACAAAATTTCACATGTGGATAACCTGAGAACCGATAACGGGCTCCAGTGGTTGCTGTATGCAAGAGTAACGTCGCTTCGACGTTGATTCAATGTCATCAACGTTAATTCAGCGTTGGTGACGTCGAATTGGTGTTGCTTTTGGATATTGTGGTCTGTGAGGATCTCTGTCTCGGTAGTGTTGTAATTGTGCTGTGTTTGACTATATTGTGGTGACACGCACGCGCCTTCCCTGTCTCGCCTCATCACTGTAACCACCTCACAACACACAGGTCATCACAGTTAACACCGTCACAACATGGTTAACATGTTAACACTGTCACAAGCCCCCTTAGCTTGTGTCCACAGCATAAATCTATCATCTGAACATTCGTTTTGCATGTCAATATCAGCATTCAATAATATTTATACACATGCTAAACTCTACGGATATTTGATTGCACATTTCATATCTACCGACTCGGTGCAGGGGATGTGAAGGGTGGTTCCCCCTTCAGGGAGGGCTTAAGGGCTGTTAACATGACCACCTTATGTGAGATTTCATACAAATCACCACTGGCCATGTACACTTGCACGAGACTAGCCGTAAACATCTGGTTTCCAGTCTTAGACAGATAAACATTCTCATTTATAACTATATGGATTGGGCATTCGGCTATGACTGGCTTATTGTATTTGTTTGGGTTTGTTTGTTTCTATATTCCTCTTTCCCTCTCATTTCTCTTTCCTTCTCATTCTCTCTCCCATTCTCTCTTCCATTGTCTCTCCATCCTGTTCTCTCTCTCTCTCTCTCTCTCTCTCTCTCACTCTCTCTCTCTCTCTCTCTTCCCCATTTTTTCTCCCTCCCGTTCTCTGTACCTCCCTCCCTCCCCCCAATTCTCTCTACCTCGACCACACGTGGTCTCTACCAGGTCACACACGTGGCGACGCTAAGTGCCACGTGAAGTGTACACGTTGATGAACATAACGTGAACATGACCAAGGATCGATCCCTGATACCTTTATAGGTACTTTGTTGCGTCACCGTTCAGCACTGCGTACTCTACTATAATGACATCCCGGGAGTCTCATATTTTGTCTACATCACCTCACTTCAAAGCATTTATAATGAACTTGGTCAACGCCCTTATATGTAATCTTTGTAATCTAAATTGTTTATGTAATGGAACAATTAAAACGGCTTCTTTAGTTATGATGATATACGATATATTGAGATATTAAGGTATATATATATATATATAATATATTGTATATATCAAAGAGAGAGAGAGAGAGAGAGAGAGAGAGAGAGAGAGAGAGAGAGAGAGAGAGAGAGAGAGAGAGAGAGAGAGAGAGAGAGAGAGAGAGAAGTGGGATAGCTGCAGATCCTCTTGTCTCCAACTAATGGAAATCTAACCCCCAGAAGATAGCCTTGTCCGGACAGGTAGGACGATCTATCCTCTCCCAAGCCACCTCCACCATTCCCCGGGCTCACCCAATCAATTATATCTCAACTCCAAAAGACGACCCGGAAGCCAAGGTCTTGCAAATCACATTCATTTCCCCCCTCGTGTGAAAGGTAAATATTTAGTGGGTGTTAAGACCCGTGGCGGCTCTTCCCGCCAAACACACGACGGAAATACGACGTTCCTACAACGTTTCACAAGTTTTAACACCTCCTTTAACAACACAGCACGTTGTAACAACGTTCTAATACGTCATAAAAACGTTATAACAAGATGTAACAACTTTATTACAAGTTGTAACAAGCGGATAACAGGGATAGTTTTTGTGTTTGTATTGTTGGTGACACATGTCATAGATCCGCTATCTTCTTCAGCGTGACGTGACGAGATAACAGATATTCGTCTCCTCCAGCTCACATATACGCCCGGGGGGACTGGGTATATATACTGCTCAGACGCGGAATGGTTAATTGAATTAGAGTGCTGGAAGTCAAGAATGGTGAATGTGCTGGTGTGCTGGGAATGGAGTAGTTCCCCCTGGCCTAAGACTGCTGGCTTATGGAACGGTGATTACGAGTGACTGGGAGAGATATAACGACTGAACCAGCTGGTGGTGGGAGAGGCAGCGCCACAATGCCATGCCTCACGCTGTGAAAGATGCGGATAATTAAACCATCTGCGGATTTACGCTGAAGGAGATTACTTGAGAGAATGATCCGGCGGCTGAGGAAGAGAAGCGCTTATGTTGAATGTAAACTGGTGAGAGAATGGTTCCTGAACCAGGCTCCTGATTGGTGCAGCTCCGAGCATGCCACGCCACAGGCAGAAGAAGAATGAACTGATTGATTTCAAGTTGAATGATGATTGATTTGAACGAGGGAGGTGGAGCAGGCCAGATACAGTGTGTAGGCCAGGAGGCCAGACATACTGGGCCAGGGGGCCAGACATACCTGTAGTGTGGGGGAGGGTGACCGTGGGCCAGGGGGGGCCAGACATACCTGTAGTGTGGGGGAGGGTGACCGTGGGCCAGGCAGGGGATGGTGAAGGGCTGGCCCTCCACCACCTGCACCATCCTGTTCATCTCGGGGTCCATCCTGGGAGAGGTGTCCGTCAGGGGCGCAGCTGGGAATCAAACGGCCGTAAGTCATTACTCATTCACGTCTCCCTTAACACCGACCTAAAGATACACAACCCTTTAATGGACAATACAGTGTTAATCTGGCTAAATTCTACCTCACAGCTTCGTGTAGTGTGTGAATCTTGAAGGTCTGAAACTGTTTTAAATAATGTTAGGGAGTATTTACTAAATTAAACCGAATATATAATACAGTCTATAGTTAACTACAGTGGTTATGGAGTCTTAATGTTTTGAATACAAACTCTAATCTCTGTTTAATGTTCTTGAAATACATTTGACTGTTTTGTTAGGTGAGATTAGAGAATAGTTCAGGACGGAGAGTAAGGTTAACACTGCCTATATCTCCAGGTGTGTGGGCTGGGTGGACGGCAGGTGTGTGGGCTGGGTGGAAGGCAGGTGTGTGGGCTGGGTGGAAGGCAGGTGTGTGGGCTGGGTGGAAGGCAGGTGTGTGGGCTGGGTGGAAGGCAGGTGTGTGGTAATATTTGGATATGTAAGGTGAGATTAACTAGGCCAGGTAAGCTTACCTTAGCGTAGTTATGGCAAAGTTATGCTATGTTAGCTAAAGAAACTCGCCCCTCCCCTAATCTAACCTTACCTAAATGTGCACATTTCCGACTTAATCCGGCCTAATAATACACCAAATTATGTACTTGTGTATGTGTGTTAGCTCCGTCATATGTGACTATATAGTTGTTTGTTGTTTCTCTACTTTAAAATCAATATCATTTTCATAGTTTCTAACCTATTTTTTATTGTTAAAAGGCGGTTAGTTTATTGCGCACCCAATACTTATCCTGTGAGCGGTAGCGCAAAAAGGATTAGAGAGCATAAAAGGTGTCTATCAGACGTCAACGGAGAATAATTACTTTAGCAAATACAACAATTCTACACACCTTATAATCACAATGTCAGCTCGTTACAGCGATATTTTTAATTTCAATATCTGTGTATTAACAATTAATAATTATACATTCATGATAAGTCCATTCGCTAATACATAACTATTTTAGTTATGCGGGTGTTGCATGGTCACAGACAAGCTGCAGGTTATTATTATTAGTCTTCACTACACTGATTGTTCATTAATCTCATGTCATGTATCTACTGGAAGCATTTCAGATATTTTATCATTTGTTGTAAGATAGTTTGCAGGTCTTATTACAAATAATTAAGTCTAAACTCACGCTGCATGAAAACTGTCTATTAAACCATGGCGTAACTTCTCTCTACTTTTTGATCGTATTGTTAGAATGGAACTCTGTTCTGTCTCTTTGTATTTCCATTTGACTTGCAGACGAGGAGTCACAATAACGTGGCTGAAATATGTTGACCAGACCACACACTAGAAAGTGAAGGGACGACATGTTTCGGTCCGTCCTGGACCATTCTCCATCGACTTGAGAATGATCCAGGACGGACCGAAACGTCGTCGTCCCTTCACCTTCCATTTGACTTGGTCGATCATTTCCTGGATTATCTTTCCTTTATATATTCTTCTCATCGACCTGTTTCCAGATACCCTCAGATAAACTCTTTTTCTACATACTATCTCTTTTTCCTGACCCTTGTCTTATGGTCATAATTTTCAGTTCGATCTTATACTCATAGAGCAGGAGAGAATGATGACTGGCTCCTGGTGTGTGTCGTGATCCAAGGTCTCTGTGTCTTCCTCCTTCTGGGGCCACGACTGAGCAGAACTCTGGGTCCAATCCATTCTGGGTCAAGAGCAGAACTGATTGGGATGTGCTTGTATAAGGCCCAGGAGATAATATTATCATGTTGTGTGCATGCTATTGTTCTGCCTACTCAACACTTTCCACCATACGTATCTCTTAGATCTTACTTTAATATGTTGTTAATGTAAATAGTTATGAGTATTATTTAATTCGTATCAGTATGAATATTTCCAATAAAATAATAGATGGCACTCATTGGTACTCTGACGTCGCTTCCGTAAGTGCATGATGTCACTTGTCCAAGCCAATAGTTGCTTGGGAGACATCAAATCAGTCAATGAGTGACAAGATGGTTGACGTAGTGCGTGCGCGGGTGCGCATGACTGGCGCTAGAGAGCGCACCTGACCTCCTACCTGGCAGTACCTCAAGCACCAGGTGGTGAGGGTCCAGCCGTCCTCCTAAGGTCCCCCACCCTCATGAAACCGGTTACTTTAAAGTGTCCTAACCTACCAGAGGACCCAAAACAGAAAACGGGACAGTACGTCACTTTCGCCAGCGAGTAATAGGTCCCCCCTACAGGTAAGAGGTCTCCCGTCGCGGCTGAAAATCAATTACATCAACGTATATACACCCCCTTCAAAATTACGTCATTACGTCATTTTGTGGCGTCACAATCTATTTTGTGACGTCACTGCTTGTTCATTAACTACAGAGGAACTCATTCGTCGTAAGTAATTGGTAACGACTTCTCTTACCTTCCTAACTCGAATATCAACTACTAAGACTTATACGAGAATCTTTAGGGGATTTCCAATAATACCTCTCCCAAGATGGCTGTTTAAAACCAGGTTATGGGGCTGTGAGCCCCGGGTCTGAGCCCCGGGTCTGAACCCCGGGTCTGAGCCCCGGGTCTGAACCCCGGGTCTGAGCCCCGGGTCTGAACCCCGGCCACCATAAATGCCGTCAGTTTCTCCCGCGTATTGAGCTGTCTCACCTCACAGCCGTTTCTGTCTTCAATAATTACGGGAACCGTTAATTGGATAGTTAGTACCGCGCTAAATTGTGGTCCGGATCACCAAATTGATATTCAGTTAAAAAAGAGAAATGGAGTCGTGAGATTTTGTCTATGTAACAGGGAGGAGCGTCAGAGCTGGGAGAACTGTCACATTTCACCAGGGGGGGGGGGGGAGGGGTGTCGAGGCTAGGATGATAGGTGTAACAGACTGAGAGTGAGGATGGGAGGCTGGTAAGGATTAAGGAGGATATGAAGGGATGAGATGGTGTTTACCAATAATTAATCCGCCGTTACATAACCCAAGATAATGGTACCGTATCTATCCAATATTCACTTGAGCTCTGAGTGTGAGGCTTACAGTCTGGGCTCAGCTTGGGGCTGGGCGGCCCGTCAGATCAACAGGGCTCACGACTGCAGCAGACATTTCCAACTTGCAGCAGACATTTCCAACTTGCAGCAGACAACCAAACGTCTTGGTACGTCAAAAAACGTTGTTTGGGACGCCTCTATATGTGCTACGATTTAATCTCTCTCTTTCACAAAAGACTTATCTATTAAATCATCAGATTACATTTCACATCTGTACCTAATAGAAGCTAATAAAAGTCAAGTGTCGGTTGTAAGACAAATACTTTCCATAATAAATACTGAACAAGGAATAACATGTTGGGCACATTAGTTTAATTACCGGAAATTGTTACAAATGTCATAATTTCTTACTGTCAAAGTTAAATTTCAGCACAAAAATGTTCCATTGCATTTTAGTTTTGCGACTAAAAGTCTTGAAATTAAAAGTAGATGAGTCAGTTCAAATTTTAAACGAGAGCAATGAGGGTATCGCCCAGGTAATGTTAGCGTGCCCCCTGGGCAGTAGGGGCATGGGGCATCCCCAGTCTTGTGCGGGGCATAGGGCATCCCCAGTCTTGGGCGGGGCATGGGGCATCTCCAGTCTTGGGCGGGGCATGGGGCATCACCAGTCTTGGGCGGGGCATGGGGCATCCCCAGTCTTGGGCGGGGCATGGGGCATCACCAGTCTTGGGCGGGGCATGGGGTATCCCCAGTCTTGGGCGGGGCATGGGGCATCACCAGTCTTGGGCGGGGCATGGGGCATCCCCAGTCTTGGGCGGGGCATGGGGCATCACCAGTCTTGGGCGGGGCATGGGGCATCACCAGTCTTGGGCGGGGCATGGGGCATCACCAGTCTTGGGCGGGGCATGGGGCATCACCAGTCTTGGGCGGGGCATGGGGCATCACCAGTCTTGGGCGGGGCATGGGGCATCATCCAAACAAATCAGGACTATCAGAAACACCTGTATTTTCATGTAATTAAAACCAATAATATTGACCTTAAAGCTGTCTTTCTACTAGACATTTATAAACACCATTACACATGTCTCCGCCGTTCCACAGTGGCGTCTGATAATGAAAATTACAATTATTCGTTACTTTTTCTATTGATTTGTGTTTGGAAAACCAGATCTTGCTGTCTTTTTTTAGTTGAAGTATTCAACAGGTTTATTGACGTGTTCTCTATGTTTCGTTTGTAAATGGCGGCGAAGTTTGGTTGTTATTGCAGTGTTACATAACAGAGAACACACTATGGCTGTTCTTCTTCTTTATGACCTGTCTTTATAAGTCCAAGGCAGACGTGTTCGTCACAATATTCTCGTGTTTGTGATGACTGATGAGCCAGATGTCTTTCCTTACACCGTGTTCCACCTTGGGAGAGTGGGGTGGTGTGAGAGGAGAGAGGGACATGGGGAGGAGTGAGGGAAGAGAGAGGGGAGGGGGCGAGGAGGGTGAGAGACAGTATGGGGAGAGAGGTATGAGGGAAGGTATGGTGGGACAGCATCACGTGTTATGGTGTCATCTGAACGGACAGTTGTGACATATGCGGAAGGAAAGTGAAACTAGAAACTTAGAAAGATGGGAGATGTGAGAGGGAAGAAACTTAGAAAGAGGGGAGAGGTGAGAGGGAAGAAACTTAGAAAGATGGGAGATATGAGAGGGAAGAAACTTAGAAAGATGGGAGATATGAGAGGGAAGAAACTTAGAAAGATGGGAGATATGAGAGGGAAGAAACTTAGAAAGATGGGAGATATGAGAGGGAAGAAACTTAGAAAGATGGGAGATATGAGAGGGAAGAAACTTAGAAAGATGGGAGAGGTGAGAGGGAAGAAACTTAGAAAGATGGGAGATATGAGAGGGAAGAAACTTAGAAAGAGGGGAGAGGTGAGAGGGAAGAAACTTAGAAAGATGGGAGATATGAGAGGGAAGAAACTTAGAAAGATGGGAGAGGTGAGAGGAAGTATAATGAGTATTCTCAGTAGTGTAGAGGATCAGGGGAACCATCAAGACCAGAACCACAGCAGAGGACAACCAGGTGTTCCACTAGAGCACAAGCTGGAAGACTGTGAGGCCTCACCTAGCACGGTGAGAGAGGTGGGCGGGCTGGTGATGGGCGTGTGGGCGGCGCGATGCCTCATGCGACACATGAAGGAGGCGTGGGCGTCCGTCTGCGTCACCTCCTGGACGTACAACGTCCTCCCCGACCCGTACACGTACCTGTAGACGGAAGGGACAACACCTACACTCAAATATACACCAGGATTAATATGGGTATTTGGCTTACACAATTACTCACACTGAAAAAGAGTGCCAGAGCTAAGAAGGGTAAGCTACGAACATAGGCTAGTGGGACTGGCTCTAACATCCCCTAGAGGATAGAAGAAACAGAGATATGATCACAACTTACAAAATACTGAGGGGAATAGATCAGGTGGACAAGGATAGCTTCTTCTGACTGACAGACAGGACAATATGTACTAAAATTTAATATGTCCAACACGCGTCCTCTCTCATATGCCCTCACCCTCTCCTCCCCCCCCTCCCACTCCCCTTCACGTCTATCCTTCTCTCCCTTGCCCCCACCCCTCCCCCTTATCCCTACCCTCCCCCTTAACCCCTACCCATTCTGTCAAAACAAATTGAATGGCAAATGAATCGAGTGAGTTCAAAATTGGAAATGAGTTACATATGTGCTAACACGATGCTTTTATGGCTTGATAATACAACAACAACTCTTTTACAAGTCTGTTGTAGCAGGTGTGTTGAGTGTGATGGCCACGGAGGGTCAACACTCATGTGTTGAGTGTGATGGTCAGGGAGGGTCAACACTCATGTGTTGAGTGTGATGGTCAGGGAGGGTCAACACTCATGTGTTGAGTGTGTTGGTCAGGGAGGGTCAACACTCATGTGTTGAGTGTGTTGGTCAGGGAGGGTCAACACTCATGTGTTGAGTGTGTTGGTCAGGGAGGGTCAACACTCATGTGTTGAGTGTGATGGTCAGGGAGGGTCAACACACTCATGTGTTGAGTGTGATGGTCAGGGAGGGTCAACACTCTCATGTGTTGAGTGTGATGGTCAGGGAGGGTCAACACACTCATGTGTTGAGTGTGATGGCCACGGAGGGATGGTCAACACAATAAACATAAAATAATGACACTCTCACAAAACTTGGTCAATACGGGCGCCAGTTCGCAGCGCAACATGCAATACACCAATGCAATAAACGAAATTAATTGAAAATCGTGTTATCTAGATTAATGGCGGACTGATACAATACCGGGCTGCATATTCCATTCCATTAATACCCTGATGAATACAAATAAAGATATCTATCATATATGATGAAATCGACACTGGATTGTAGTTCCCTCTCCTCACACACACACACACACACACACACACACACACACACACACACACACACACACACACACACACACACACACACACACTGCCTACTGGAAACAGCCTACCTGTAACGATTCGAGAAAGAGACCTGGGAGTGGATGTGACACCTAATCTAACTCCTGAGGCACATATAAATAGGATAACGACAGCAGCGTACTCTACACTGCCGAAAATTAGAACTTCATTCAGAAACCTAAATGAGGAGGCTTTTAGGGCGCTTTACACTGCCTACGTGAAACCCGTCTTAGAGTATGCCGCGCCATCATGGAGCCCCCACCTGAAGAAACACATAAGGAAACTGGAGAACGTTCAGAGGTTTGCGACGAGGCTTGTCCCAGAGTTACGAGGGATGGGATATGAAGAGCGTCTGAAGGAACTGAACCTTACAACAATAGAGAAAAGAAGGGAGAGAGGAGATATGATAGGGACATATAAAATACTCAGGGGAATTGACAAAGTGGAAATAGATGAAATGTTCACACGTAATAATAACAGAACGAGGGGACATGGGTGGAAACTGGAAACTCAGATGAGTCACAGAGATGTTAGGAAGTTTTCTTTTAGCGTGAGAGTAGTGGAAAAATGGAATGCACTTGGGGAACAGGTTGTGGAAGCAAATACTATTCATACTTTTAAAATTAGGTATGATAGGGAAATGGGACAGGAGTCATTGCTGTAAACAACCGATAGCTGGAAAGGCAGGATCCAAGAGTCAATGCTCGATCCTGCAAGCACAAATAGGTAAGCACAAATAGGTGAGTAGAAACACACACACACACACACACACACACACACACACACACACACACACACACACACACACAAACATGCACTAGGAAGTGATGTGGTGGAGACAGACTAGTAAGCTAAGCATATCTAAACAATCACTCTATACATACGAAGATAAGAAAGAGTGAAATTGCATGAGACACATTGACTCACAGGATGCACCTCCTATGTATATCCACCCAAACTCACTCATATGTCTGTCTAACTGACCATGAAACAATCCAGTAATCCCCCGTCTATAATCACAGGTAAAGTGTTAAGTAAATCAACCATCATATTTCCAAAACGTATATATAAAAATCCTCACGCAAATATCGGAATACACTTGATTATATCTGAAAACTTCATGGTGGTGCTCGGCCAGCAGACGCCGCGAAGGGTCAGATAACGCATCGTGTCTGGCTGAAGATATTCTGATATCTTCCTGCTCTCTGACGCAAGAGAGCAAAGAGCAGTGCGCTTATCTTACTGACATGGCTCATGGGATCACTCCACAAGCTCAGGTTTACTGCACCTCTCCTTCTCTTAGTCCCACCGCAGGGCACCAGTGGCTCTGAACGCAGCATTGCAGCACCTGTGATGCCGTGTTCTGGCTCTGAACGCAGCATTGCAGCACCTGTGATGCCGTGTTCTGGCTCTGAACGCAGCATTGCAGCACCTGTGATGCCGTGTTCTGGCTCTGAACGCAGCATTGCAGCACCTGTGATGCCGTGTTCTGGCTCTGAACGCAGCATTGCAGCACTGTGATGCCGTGTTCTGGCCCTGAACGCAGCATTGCAGCACCTGTGATGCCGTGTTCTGGCCCTGAACGCAGCATTGCAGCACTGTGATGCCGTGTTCTAGCCCAGAACGCAGCATTGCAGCAACTGTGATGCCGTGTTCTAGCCCTGAACGCAGCATTGCAGCAACTGTGATGCCGTGTTCTGGCTCTGAACGCAGCATTGCAGCACCTGTGATGCCGTGTTCTGGCTCTGAACGCAGCATTGCAGCACCTGTGATGCCGTGTTCTGGCTCTGAACGCAGCATTGCAGCACCTGTGATGCCGTGTTCTGGCTCTGAACGCAGCATTGCAGCACCTGTGATGCCGTGTTCTGGCTCTGAACGCAGCATTGCAGCACCTGTGATGCCGTGTTCTGGCTCTGAACGCAGCATTGCAGCACCTGTGATGCCGTGTTCTGGCTCTGAACGCAGCATTGCAGCACCTGTGATGCCGTGTTCAGGCTCTGAACGCAGCATTGCAGCACCTGTGATGCCGTGTTCTAGCCCTGAACGCAGCACTGCAGCACCTGTGATGCCGTGTTCTAGCCCTGAACGCAGCATTGCAGCATACTGCCACAGCTGGAACACAGTTAAAATACATAGAAACACAAATAACAATTTCTAAAGAAAATATTGACCGTAAATCTTTTAATTAACTTTCATATTGTCTTGTTAACTGTGATTCAGGACGGCAACAATATTTAGTTACAAAAAGCTTTATTAGTCACTATTAATTAAACTATTACTGCTGGCAATTTGCATTCTAACATCAGTTTATTATGATAAATATCATAAGTTTATTTGGTTAATTCAATATTGTCTCTGTTAAATATTTTCACTTTCCAGTATATAAATATGTATCCATTGACCCACTACACCCATGAGTGACCATTGACCACTACACCCATAAGTGACCATTGACCCACTACACCCATGAGTGACCATTGACCACTACACCCATGAGTGACCATTGACCCACTACACCCATGAGTGACCATTGACCCACTACACCCATGAGTGACCATTGACCACTACACCCATGAGTGACCATTGACCCACTACACCCATGAGTGACCATTGACCACTACACCCATGAGTGACCATTGACCCACTACACCCATGAGTGACCATTGACCCACTACACCCATGAGTGACCATTGACCACTACACCCATGAGTGACCATTGACCACTATACCCATGAGTGACCATTGACCCACTACACCCATAAGTGACCATTGACCACTACACCCATGAGTGACCATTGACCCACTACACCCATGAGTGACCATTGACCCACTACACCCATGAGTGACCATTGACCACTACACCCATGAGTGACCATTGACCCACTACACCCATAAGTGACCATTGACCACTACACCCATGAGTGACCATTGACCACTACACCCATGAGTGACCATTGACCCACTACACCCATGAGTGACCATTGACCACTACACCCATGAGTGACCATTGACCACTACACCCATGATCACCCCCCCCCCCCTGCAGTTTTCAAAATATCCCAAACATCCCAAATTCGACGCCAGAGCCACATTTTGGGGCCAAAATCAGGCTCTCTGCACGTATTCGCAGTTTGAAATTCCGACTTTTTATACTGAAAATATGCCAATTACTGAAAGCGGCGGTGGGTCACATTTTGCCCAAACCCCCCTGCAGTTTTCAAATTATTGGAAATATCGCACATATACCCCACATACACACTGTGCCACACACTGACTGTGTCACATAATGTTTACGGGAGTTAAACCTCACGTCGGTGGAAGACAGAAGAGTTAGGGGGGACATGATCACCACATACAAGATTCTCAAAGGAATTGAAAGGGTAGATAAGGACATGCCATTTTACACAAGGGGCACACGCACTAGGGGACACAGGTGGAAACTGAGTACCCAATTGAGCCATATATATTAGAAAGAACTTTTTCAGTGTCAGAGTGGTTGACAAATGGAATGCATTAGGAAGTGATGTGGTGGAGGCTGACTCCATACACAGTTTCAAGTGTAGATATGATAGAGCTCAATAGGCTCAGGAATCTGTACACCAGTTAATTGACTGTTGAGAGGCGGGACCAAAGAGCCAGAGCTCAACCCCCACACACACTGTGCCACACTATACACACTGTGCCACACCTATTCCCCCTAAAGGTTATGGTAACTGGTGTGGAATAATTGCTGATTGTAGAAGCTCTCAGCTAAAAAATTGGATTTTGATGTCATTTAAATTGCACTTTGGTGGTTTTAGCTGTTCAAGTTTTTTGTACAATTATCATTAAAGGTATCGTATACCCGTATGATATTGTTAGTCACAATAAGGGGCTGTTCATGATTATATTAGTAACAACAGGGGCTACACATTATATTAGTAACAACAGGGGCTACACATTATATTAGTAACAACAGGGGCTACACATTATATTAGTAACAACAGGGGCTACACATTATATTAGTAACAACAGGGGCTACACATTATATTAGTAACAGGGGCTACACATTATATTAGTAACAACAGGGGCTACACATTATATTAGTAACAACAGGGGCTACACATTATATTAGTAACAACAGGGGCTACACATTATATTAGTAACAACAGGGGCTACACATTACATCAGTAACAACAGGGGCTACACATTACATCAGTAACAACAGGGGCTACACATTATATTAGTAACAACAGGGGCTACACATTATATTAGTAACAACAGGGGCTACACATTATATTAGTAACAACAGGGGCTACACATTATATTAGTAACAGGGGCTACACATTATATTAGTAACAACAGGGGCTACACATTATATTAGTAACAACAGGGGCTACACATTATATTAGTAACAACAGGGGCTACACATTACATCAGTAACAACAGGGGCTACACATTACATCAGTAACAACAGGGGCTACACATTATATTAGTAACAACAGGGGCTACACATTATATTAGTAACAACAGGGGCTACACATTATATTAGTAACAACAAGGGCTACACATTACATCAGTAACAATAGGGGCTACACAATACAGCAGTAACAATAGGGGCTATACAGTGCAGAATCGAGCAGCCATACAGAGGCGAGGCAGTTACTGAGGATGTTTCGTTCACCAAGTTCGTCAAAAGAAAATCCCCTGCATGGGGAGCACTGACACCTGTGAGGCGAGTGTGAGCACTGTGTAGGTGTACCTGGCACTGTGTAGGTGTACCTGGCACCGTGTAGGTGTACCTGGCACTGTGTAGGTGTACCTGGCACTGTGTAGGTGTACCTGGCACTGTGTAGGTGTACCTGGCACCGTGTAGGTGTACCTGGCACCGTGTAGGTGTACCTGGCACCGTGTAGGTGTACCTGGCACTGTGTAGGTGTACCTGGCACTGTGTAGGTGTACTTGGCACTGTGTAGGTGTACCTGGCACTGTGTAGGTGTACCTGGCACTGTGTAGGTGTATCTGGCACTGTGTAGGTGTACCTGGCACTGTGTAGGTGTACCTGGCACTGTGTAGGTGTACCTGGCAGTGTGTAGGTGTACCTGGCACTGTGTAGGTGTACCTGGCACAGTGTAGGTGTACCTGGCACTGTGTAGGTGTACCTGGCACCGTTTAGGTGTACCTGGCACTGTGTAGGTGTAACTGGCACTGTGTAGGTGTACCTGGCACCGTGTAGGTGTACCTGTCACTGTGTAGGTGTACCTGGCACCGTGTAGGTGTACCTGGCACTGTGTACGTGTACCTGGCACAGTGTAGGTGTACCTGGCACTGTGTACGTGTACCTGGCACTGTGTAGGTGTACCTGGCACTGTGTAGGTCTACCTGGCACTGTGTAGGTGTACCTGGCACTGTGTAGGTGTACCTGGCACTGTGTAGGTGTACCTGGCACCGTGTAGGTGTACCTGGCACTGTGTAGGTGTACCTGGCACTGTGTAGGTGTACCTGGCAGTGTGTAGGTGTACCTGGCACTGTGTAGGTGTACCTGGCACAGTGTAGGTGTACCTGGCACTGTGTAGGTGTACCTGGCATCGTGTAGGAAAATGCGTTCATACGGTGTGTAAAAATGAAACATTCAGAATTCCAAAACAAAAATTCATTTCGACAAATCGGGTGTGAATTAGTACGGAATTAGTTCCAATTAGCAGCCGTTAAAGAGCAAAAGGGTGCAATTAAGCGGCCATTGATTAATTACGGAAGCCCTAATGCCTTCCTAATTGACGAAGCTATATGTGTGTGAATCACCACCCCGCGCCTCGGGCCCACACGGCATTATTTATGGCGACACGGAGGCGAAGGTGAGTGAGGCAGGTGTTGATAGTGAGGTGTTGGTGTGGGGGGGGGGTGTTGAAAGTGAGGTGTTGGTGGTGGGGGGTGTTGATAGTGAGGTGTTGGTGGTGGGGGTGTTGAAGGTGAGGTGTTGGTGGTGGGGGAGGGGGGGGGGTGTTGAAAATGAGGTGGTGGTTGAGGGGGAGGGGGTGTTGAAATTGAAAAATATATTAATTCAGGAAAACTTGCCTTATTAGGCAAATCAGGCTTTGCATAGTAGGCCGAGTACTGCGTTCTGGCTACTAGGTACAACATATATATATATATATATATATATATATATATATATATATATATATATATATATATATATATATATATATATATATATATATATATATATATATATATATATATATATATATAATATATATATATATGTAGAACAGTACAGACATTTGCTGATGCCACCAAGCTAGGCATCAAAGTTGCATCACTATTAAAGTGATAGTGAGCGCAAGTTGACCTCAACACTCAAGCTAATTAGCTTGACAAATGGCAGGTGATGTTGAATGCTGAAGAATGTAAAGTGATCCACATTAGATATATTAATGAAGAGCAAACTGAAAATAACAAAATAAAAATTACAAATGGATCTTCCAAATTTGGAACTATGAAGGTATTGCTAACTTGGTATATTTTATGGTGGCGTCTTGTGCTTGAGTATGGCATGAAGAGTACCAGGCGACCACGAGAGAGAGAGAGAGACAGAGAGAGAGAGAGAGAGAGAGAGAGAGAGAGAGAGAGAGAGAGAGAGAGAGAGAGAGAGAGAGAGAGAGAGAGGGGGGGGGGGAGGGGCCAGGTATCAGTTCAGGAGAAGCTGGGAGTGCTGATCGACTTCATTTCCGAAGAGATCCGGGGAATTTAAATGATCCCAACGCCTTCGTTTTCCTTCCAGGATGGTTGCTGAGCTCCCTGGTGTCCCCAGGATGGTTCGTGAGCTCCCTGGTGTCTCCAGGATGGTTGTTGAGCTCCCTGGTGTCCCCAGGATGGTTGTTGAGCTCCCTGGTGTTCCCAGGATGGTTCTTGAGTTCCCTGGTGTTCCCAGGATGGTTCTTGAGCTCCCTGGTGTCCCCAGGATGGTTCTTGAGCTCCCTGGTGTTCCCAGGATGGTTCTTGAGCTCCCTGGTGTCTCCAGGATGGTTCATGAGCCCCCTGGTGTCTCCAGGACGGTTCATGAGCCCCCTGGTGTCCCCAGGATGGTTCTTGAGCCCCCTGGTGTCCCCAGGATGGTTCATGAGCCTCCTGGTGTCTCCAGGACGGTTCATGAGCCCCCTGGTGTCCCCAGGATGGTTCATGAGCCCCCTGGTGTCCCCAGGACGGTTCATGAGCCTCCTGGTGTCTCCAGGACGGTTCATGAGTCTCCTGGTGTCTCCAGGATGGTTCTTGAGCCTCCTGGTGTCTCCAGGATGGTTCATGAGCCTCCTGGTGTCTCCAGGACGGTTCATGAGCCTCCTGGTGTCTCCAGGATGGTTCATGAGCCTCCTGGTGTCTCCAGGATGGTTCATGAGCCCCCTGGTGTCTCCAGGATGGTTCTTGAGGCCACCCTGGTGTCCCCAGGGCGGTTCTTGAACCCCCCTGATGTTCCCAGGGCGGTTCTTGAACCCCCTGGTATATTTATATATTTCACTTCCGTGCTACAAAATACCTCACTGACTCCCTCCCCCCCCCCCCCCCCCCCCCCGACCTTTCTCTCAACCCACACAAACAATGTTGACCCTAAAAACGTGTTGACGTTTATCAAATGGATTTTTCCTGCAGTCGTCCAGGCCGTGACAGTCAGCATTACCACAACCCCACATTCCTGGCCTGGGGAAAGTCAAATATTACTTGATAAAATACTCGAAATATTTGGCGTGGAAAAATCCTAAACCACTGAAGGAATTATGTAGTTGTTGATGCTCAGTTGTTGTTGTAGGGAGTTGTTGATGCTCAGTTGTTGTTGTAGGGAGTTGTTGATGCTCAGTTGTTGTTGTAGGGAGTTGTTGATGCTCAGTTGTTGTTGTAGGGAGTTGTTGATGCTCAGTTGTTGTTGTAGGGAGTTGTTGATGCTCAGTTGTTGTTGTAGGGAGTTGTTGATGCTCAGTTGTTGTTGTAGGGAGTTGTTGATGCTCAGTTGTTGTTGTAGGGAGTTGTTGATGCTCAGTTGTTGTTGTAGGGAGTTGTTGATGCTCAGTTGTTGTTGTAGGGAGTTGTTGATGCTCAGTTGTTGTTGTAGTGAGTTGTTGATGCTCAGTTGTTGTTGTAGGGAGTTGTTGATGCTCAGTTGTTGTTGTAGGGAGTTGTTGATGCTCAGTTGTTGTTGTAGGGAGTTGTTGATGCTCAGTTGTTGTTGTAGGGAGTTGTTGATGCACAGTTACTGCTGCACAGTTGTTGATGCACAGTTACTGCTGCACAGTTGTTGATGCACAGGTGTCAAAGAGGTAACTATTGTGAGCCCTGAGAGTCTCAGGTCCTAACAAGCAGACAGTGTGGCCGTGGGTCTCCTCTGTGTACTCATCAAAGTTGTGCTATGGATGAGTCAGTCACTATTTATAAGGTGTTAAAACCTGGCCCGTACTGTGTGTGTGTGTGTGTGTGTGTGTGTGTGTGTGTGTGTGTGTGTGTGTGTGTGTGTGTGTGTGTGTGAGAGTGTGTGTGTGTGTGTGTGTGTGTGTGTGTGTGTGTGTGTGTGTGTGTGTGTGTGTGTGTGTGTGTGTGTGTGTGTGCAAAATGCCGAAGATTTTCGTACATTGTACAAAAAAAAATCACAGAAACAAAACAATTTTGGAAATAATGAGACACAGCCAACCGGTTCTGTTCCTTGCCTGCCCTCCCGTAACTGTCTTAACCAAACCACACACACACACACACACACACACACACACACACACACACACACACACACACACACACACAGGATTGAGCTACGAGGAAAGGCTAAAGGAGCTGAACCTCACATCCCTGGAAAACAGAAGAGTAAGGGGAGACATGATAACCACCTACAAAATTCCCAGGGGAATTGACAGGGTGGACAAAGACAAACTCTTCAGCACGGGTGGGACACGAACAAGGGGACACAGGTGGAAACTTAGTACCCAGATGAGCCACAGAGACGTTAGAAAGAAATTTTTCAGTGTCAGAGTAGTTAATAAATGGAATGCACTAGGAAGTGATGTGGTGGAGGCTGACTCCATACACAGTTTCAAATGTAGATATGATAGAGCCCAGCAGGCTCAGGAATCTGTACACCAGTTGATTGACAGTTGAGAGGCAGGACCAAAGAGCCAAAGCTCAACCCCCGCAAGCACAATTAGGTGAGTACACACACACACACACACACACACACACACACACACACACACACACACACACACACACACACACACACACACACACACACACACACATTTACAAATATTCTCGGGAGCACTGGGAGGCGTTTCCGTGTTTACAAACCATTCAGGAAGAGCTCACGTGATGGTGGGTAGTGAGCTCTCGGCGCTCTCAAAGCCTCATCACCAAGAACATTTCATTTATTTTCTTTAAACTCAAAATTCTCAGCCCAGAAATTTATTATTACAAGAGAGAGGACTCAGAGGACCTCAGCGCGCCACAAGAGAGGACCCAGATGACCTCAGCGCGCCACAAGAGAGGACCCAGAGGACCTCAGCGCGCCACAAGAGAGAGAGGACCCAGAGGACCTCAGCGCGCCAAAAGAGAGAGAGAGGACCCAGAGGACCTCAGCGCGCCACAAGAGAGAGGACCCAGAGGACCTCAGCTCGCCACAAGTGAGGACCCAGAGGACCTCAGCGCGCTACAAGAGAGAGGACCCAGAGGACCTCAGCTCGCCACAAGTGAGGACCCAGATGACCTCAGCGCGCCACAAGAGAGAGGACCCAGAGGACCTCAGCTCGCCACAAGAGAGGACCCAGATGACCTCAGCGCGCCACAAGAGAGAGGGCCCAGAGGACCTCAGCGCGCCAAAAGAGAGAGAGAGGACCCAGAGAACCTCAGCGCGCCACAAGAGAGAGGACCCAGAGGACCTCAGCGCGCCACAAGAGAGAGGACCCAGATGACCTCAGCGCGCCACAAGAGAGGACCCAGAGGACCTCAGCGCGCCAAAAGAGAGAGAGAGGACCCAGAGGACCTCAGCGCGCCACAAGAGAGAGGACCCAGATGACCTCAGCGCGCCACAAGAGAGGACCCAGAGGACCTCAGCGCGCCACAAGAGAGAGGACCCAGATGACCTCAGCGCGCCACAAGAGAGGACCCAGAGGACCTCAGCGCGCCAAAAGAGAGAGAGAGGACCCAGAGGACCTCAGCTCGCCACAAGAGAGAGAGGACCCAGAGGACCTCAGCGCACCACAAGAGAGAGAGGACCTCAGCGCACCACAAGAGAGAGAGGACCCAGAGGACCTCAGCGCACCACAAGAGAGAGAGGACCCAGATGACATCAGCTCGCCACATGAGAGAGAGGACCCAGATGACATCAGCTCGCCACAAGAGAGAGGACCCAGATGACATCAGCTCGCCACATGAGAGAGAGGACCCAGATGACATCAGCTCGCCACAAGAGTGGCCTCAGCTAGTCACAGGACGCCGGGGGAAATAACACGAAGGAGTTCTTACAACGCGTCATTTACGTTTTAAACCAATATGAAAATTGTCCTTCAGGATGTTAGCTGAGATAATTGGAAGGAAGCGGCGGTAGCCAGCAGCAGGAGACGGCAGCCAGCAGCAGGAGACGGCAGCCAGCAGCAGGAGATGGCAGCCAGCAGCAGGAGACGGCAGCCAGCAGCAGGAGACGGCAGCCACCAGCAGGAGACGGCAGCCAGCAGCAGGAGACGGCAGCCACCAGCAGGAGACGGCAGCTGCCAGCAGGGAGTGCGTCCCACTATGCCTCACTGAGAGGGAGGGCAGGGCTGGCGTAGGCAGTAAGAGGAACAAAATCGGAAATTTCCAACTTGGCAGGCTGGCAACGGCGCCATCATGGCCAACTTAAGGCCTTAACAGCCCAAGTTATGACGTCATAACAGTAAACAGGCCCAGGGCGCCGCCTCTGGCTTTCACTAGGCATTCCTTCCTTCCTTTCTTGGTCTTCCTTCTCCCTACCTTCCTTTTTCTTCATTGCTTTATTTAGGCAAGACCTCGGTTGCTGTCTTTGGTGGTGTTTCAGTGTTGTCACATAATGCTCGTCTCTTGTTGTTGTGTTGGTGGTGTGGAGGTGTTGGTGGTGGTGCTTGTGTTGGAGCAGACAGTGGTGGTGTTGGTGCTTGTGTTGGAGGTGTGTTTGTGTTGGGAGATAGTGGTGTTGGTGGTAGTGGTGGTGTGGTTGTGTTGGGGAAGGGAGGTGGACTGCCTACAGTGGTGGCAGGGGCAGAGGACTGCTGCGACGGGGGAGCGGGAACGCTGCAGCTGTCACTGCTACGAGAGCGTTCACAGCACCAACAAAACATTAACCGTTTAATAATGAACGGAAGAACCATTCTGCGGTGGTCTGCGTGCGCGCGCATGAGTCCCTAAGCCTCCCCTCCACCTGTGTTTACTCCTAGTCAAGCGTTTGTTTACATGTACATGCCCGCTGATTGGTCAGTCTCAACCGGGAGAGGGCGCCAGCCAATAGCTGGAGAGCATAACATACACTCATAAAATAACATGAAAACGTACTCCAGAAAAACAATGTGTAAAACATTATTATTTTTCTCAAATCAAAAAGCAATGATGTTATTAGTGTATATTTATATACGATGCAAATACAACCTGGAAATACTATGTATATGTGTATATAAAGAGGAAAATTCACACACACACACACACACACACACACACACACACACACACACACACACACACACACACACACACACACACACACACACACACATTTGGCTGAAGCAAGCAGATATATAACCGGTTATATATATCCGTCTACTACAACCAAATTATATTTACTTCTCTGTATTTGAAAATGTTGACATGATCAACAAAACCCATCTCTTAGCGTCAGACCTGAGAGACTGGAACATTAACTTTGGAGACTTAGATTTTGAAATGTACAAGTAACTGACTTATTAAGTAACAGCAAAGTTAACACTCAAATTAATGCTTGCATTAATTAAGTCCTTGGAGAATGACTGGAAACACACAGATGAAAGACTGGAAACACACAGACGAAAGACTGGAAACATACAGACGAAAGACTGGAAACACACAGACGAAGGACTGGAAACACACAGACGAAAGACTGGAAACACACAGACGAAGGACTGGAAACACACAGACGAAGGACTGGAAACACACAGACGAAGGACTGGAAACACACAGACGAAAGACTGGAAACACTCAGACGAAGGACTGGAAACACACAGACGAAAGACTGGAAACACACAGACGAAGGACTGGAAACACACAGACGAAGGACTGGAAACACACAGACGAAGGACTGGAAACACACAGACGAAGGACTGGAATGCATAGAAGCGCGGAAGGCAGTTTTGCCTCCTTCCAGAGTTCCTTCATAACCAAATATGAATTCACTGGAGCGAATCCGGTCGCTTGGCCAAGTTTCTTTATACCTTTCTACGAAAAAGAAATGTAAATATTCGTCTGCGATCTTTTCCAAAAGTTGCAACCACTCTGAAGGAAGTTTGCAACAATCAATAAGTGGTTCTCGCTATTGGATGCAGTCCTTGTCGGAGCAAAAGTTGAGACAATGAGGTTATTTTCTCGGGTCCTTTTTGGAGTTGCTGGGACCTGCGGGGTGGCCCATCCTGAGTCAGGCTGGGACCTGAGGGGCGGCCCATCCTGAGCCAGGCTGGTACCTGAGGGGCGGCCCATCCTGAACCAGGCCGCGACCTGAGGGGCGGCCCATCCTGAGCCAAGCTAGGACCTGAGGGGCGGCCCATCCTGAGCCAGGCCGGGACCTGAGGGGCGGCCCATCCTGAGCCAGGCCGGGACCTGAGGGGCGGCCCATCCTGAGCTAGGCTGGGACCTAAGGGGCGGCCCATCCTGAGCAAGGCTGGGACCTGAGGGGCGGCCCATCCTGAGCCAGGCTGGGACCTGAGGGGCGGCCCATCCTGAGCAAGGCTGGGACCTAAGGGGCGGCCCATCCTGAGCCAGGCTGGGACCTGAGGGGCGGCCCATCCTGAGCCAGGCTGGGACCTGAGGGGCGGCCCATCCTGAGCCAGGCTGGGACCTGAGGGGCGGCCCATCCTGAGCCAGGCTGAGACCTGAGGGGCGGCCCATCCTGAGCAAGGCTGGGACCTGAGGGGCGGTCCATCCTGAGCCAGGCTGGGACCTGAGGGGCGGCCCATCCTGAGCCAGGCTGGGACGTGAGGGGCGGCCCATCCTGAGCCAGGCTGGGACCTGAGGGGCGGCCCATCCTGAGCCAGGCTGGGACCTGAGGGGCGGCCCATCCTGAGCAAGGCTGAGACCTGAGGGGCGGCCCATCCTGAGCAAGGCTGGGACCTGAGGGGCGGCCCATCCTGAGCCAGGCTGGGACCTGAGGGGCGGCCCATCCTGAGCAAGGCTGAGACCTGAGGGGCGGCCCATCCTTTACTCTGCTATGTATAATTTTGTTTTCTTAAGAGCTCAATTAATCCGGAAAAACTGAGAGGAATGAATTCTCATTATCTGAAGAAGGCAGCCATCATGGCAACACCCCGGCAACTGTCATGGCAACACCCCGGCAGCTGTCATGGCAACACCCCGGCAACTGTCATGGCAACACCCCGGCAACTGTCATGGCAACATCCCGGCAGCTGTCATGGCAACATCCCGGCAACTGTCATGGCAACACCCCGGCAACTGTCATGGCAACACCCCGGCAGCTGTCATGGCAACACCCCGGCAACTGTCATGGCAACACCCCGGCAACTGTCATGGCAACACCCCGGCAACTGTCATGGCAACACCCCGGCAACTGTCATGGCAACACCCCGGCAACTGTCATGGCAACACCCCGGCAGCTGTCATGGCAACACCCCGGCAACTGTCATGGCAACACCCCGGCAGCTGTCATGGCAACACCCCGGCAGCTGTCATGGCAACACCCCGGCAACTGTCATGGCAACACCCCGGCAGCTGTCATGGCAACACCCCGGCAACTGTCATGGCAACACCCGGCAGCTGTCATGGCAACATGGCGCTTACCCCGCCGGGAGCCTGCCATAAGTAAACCCCGGCAACTATCGTGGCACAGGTTCCAGAAGGTGCCTATTACCATGCTCACTGTCATGTCATAAGTATTTTAGAACATTTCATAAAAAGTTGCCATAAATAATACACAATAAAATCACATTAACGTTATGTATCAAGAATAAATCAATATAAGTCGTGAGTTTTTTGTTTCAAATAACTATGAGCCGTTTTTTCTTACGGTAAAGAAGTCTGGACAAATTGTGTTCATGACTGATAATCTGGAGTGAAATAGGCAGTGTATTTCGTGTATATAAAGTGTTGTATGTAAGTGTTGTGTTGTGTATACACTTGAAATAGGCAGTGTATTTCGTGTATATAAAGTGTTGTATATAAGTGTTATGTTGTGTATACACTTGAAATAGGCAGTGTATTTCGTATATATAAAGTGTTGTATATAAGTGTTGTGTTGTGTATACACTTGAAATAGGCAGTGTATTTCGTGTATATAAAGTGTTGTATATAAGTGTTATGTTGTGTATACACTTGAAATAGGCAGTGTATTTCGTGTATATAAAGTGTTGTATGTAAGTGTTGTGTTGTGTATACACTTGAAATAGGCAGTGTATTTCGTGTATATAAAGTGTTGTATATAAGTGTTATGTTGTGTATACACTTGAAATAGGCAGTGTATTTCGTATATATAAAGTGTTGTATATAAGTGTTGTGTTGTGTATACACTTGAAATAGGCAGTGTATTTCGTGTATATAAAGTGTTGTATATAAGTGTTATGTTGTGTATACACTTGAAATAGGCAGTGTATTTCGTATATATAAAGTGTTGTATATAAGTGTTGTGTTGTGTATGCACTTGAAATAGGCAGTGTATTTCGTGTATATAAAGTGTTGTATATAAGTGTTATGTTGTGTATACACTTGAAATAGGCAGTGTATTTCGTGTATATAAAGTGTTGTATGTAAGTGTTGTGTTGTGTATACACTTGAAATAGGCAGTGTATTTCGTGTATATAAAGTGTTGTATATAAGTGTTATGTTGTGTATACACTTGAAATAGGCAGTGTATTTCGTATATATAAAGTGTTGTATATAAGTGTTGTGTTGTGTATACACTTGAAATAGGCAGTGTATTTCGTGTATATAAAGTGTTGTATATAAGTGTTATGTTGTGTATACACTTGAAATAGGCAGTGTATTTCGTATATATAAAGTGTTGTATATAAGTGTTGTGTTGTGTATACACTTGAAATAGGCAGTGTATTTCGTGTATATAAAGTGTTGTATATAAGTGTTATGTTGTGTATACACTTGAAATAGGCAGTGTATTTCGTATATATAAAGTGTTGTATATAAGTGTTGTGTTGTGTATACACTTGAAATAGGCAGTGTATTTCGTGTATATAAAGTGTTGTATATAAGTGTTATGTTGTGTATACACTTGAAATAGGCAGTGTATTTCGTATATATAAAGTGTTGTATATAAGTGTTGTGTTGTGTATACACTTGAAATAGGCAGTGTATTTCGTATATATAAAGTGTTGTATATAAGTGTTATGTTGTGTATACACTTGAAATAGGCAGTGTATTTCGTATATATAAAGTGTTGTATATAAGTGTTGTGTTGTGTATACACTTGAAATAGGCAGTGTATTTCGTATATATAAAGTGTTGTATATAAGTGTTGTGTTGTGTATACACTTGAAATAGGCAGTGTATTTCGTATATATAAAGTGTTGTATATAAGTGTTGTGTTGTGTATACACTTGAAATAGGCAGTGTATTTCGTATATATAAAGTGTTGTATATAAGTGTTATGTTGTGTATACACTTGAAATAGGCAGTGTATTTCGTGTATATAAAGTGTTGTATATAAGTGTTGTGTTGTGTATACACTTGAAATAGGCAGTGTATTTCGTGTATATAAAGTGTTGTATATAAGTGTTATGTTGTGTATACACTTGAAATAGGCAGTGTATTTCGTATATATAAAGTGTTGTATATAAGTGTTGTGTTGTGTATACACTTGAAATAGGCAGTGAATTTCGTATATATAAAGTGTTGTATATAAGTGTTGTGTTGTGTATACACTTGAAATAGGCAGTGTATTTCGTATATATAAAGTGTTGTATATAAGTGTTATGTTGTGTATACACTTGAAATAGGCAGTGTATTTCGTATATATAAAGTGTTGTATATAAGTGTTATGTTGTGTATACACTTGAAATAGGCAGTGTATTTCGTATATATAAAGTGTTGTATATAAGTGTTGTGTTGTGTATACACTTGAAATAGGCAGTGTATTTCGTATATATAAAGTGTTGTATATAAGTGTTGTGTTGTGTATACACTTGAAATAGGCAGTGTATTTCGTATATATAAAGTGTTGTATATAAGTGTTGTGTTGTGTATACACTTGAAATAGGCAGTGTATTTCGTATATATAAAGTGTTGTATATAAGTGTTGTGTTGTGTATACACTTGAAATAGGCAGTGTATTTCGTATATATAAAGTGTTGTATATAAGTGTTATGTTGTGTATACACTTGAAATAGGCAGTGTATTTCGTATATATAAAGTGTTGTATATAAGTGTTGTGTTGTGTATACACTTGAAATAGGCAGTGTATTTCGTATATATAAAGTGTTGTATATAAGTGTTGTGTTGTGTATACACTTGAAATAGGCAGTGTAGCCAGTCATGCAGCATAACAAGGGGTGTTTTATTACTAATATTAACATTACACGTGGTGGACAATCTTGATTAATAAAACCTGAGTACTTGGAAAACTCTCAACACAGCGCGTCATAATATTTATATAATGATATATCATGGAGCTGAGATCACATGAAACATCCAAAAACAGTAACGAAATGAGTCAGAATTTATGTTTAAAAACAAGTTAGACAAATGATTTTCTCCCAAAATGTGCCTCTTAGCGCTTACCCCGCCGGGAGGCTGCCATAAGTAAACAGCTTTGTTTGAGTTCAGTGGTTTCTTGCTGTCTGATTTCCTCTCGCAAAGGACCAGCGAGAACTGGCACCATCACGTAGGAGTAACAGGGTCCTAACGGGAGTAACAGGGAATCGACTTGAGAATGGTCCAGGACGGACCGAAACGTCGTCGTCCCTTCAATTTCTAGTGTGTGGTCTGGTCAACAGGGTCCTAACAATCGAATTACCTTGTGTAGCCGAGTGAACAACGCTTCGGGTTCTGGCGTCGTCACGCTGAACAAGCGCACAAGTAAACACAACTGGGACACAAAGAAAAGAAAACAGATTCTATTCTTCCGTGACCTTTCGGACAGTGGCTCTTCAAGTGACCCGCCGCGCTTTTTGTCGGGTCCCGGGTCGAGCTGAATGTGCACCAGAGTCCATTTTGGTCCCTGGACCATTGGAGAGGTCAGGCGGAGCGGGGAGGGCGCTGGTTGGGCTCGGGGAGGGAGAGATTAAGGGTGGAGGTGTCGAGGGGAGATTTGGGGAGGAGGAGAAATGCATCCAGAGGTGAGAGGCGGTGAGAGGTCTTGGAGGGGGAGGGAGAAGTCTGATAAGGGTCGGGGGAGATGGACAGGGATATGAAGAAAGAAGGTGAGGGGAAAGGGAGGCGAAGGGGTAATTAGCTAAGAGGGACAGGCGAAAGGGGGTGAAGAGGTGTTAGAGAAAGCAGTTAAGGGGAAAGAAAGTGCGAGGAGAGGAGGTAAGGGGAAAAGGATGAGCTCTAATAACGTCGGGAACCCATACTGCATACGGTGGGTCCTCCAAACTGCCTCTCTCACTCTCTCCTCTCTGTCTCTGTCTCTCTCTCTCTCTCTCTCTCTCTCTCTCTCTCTCTCTCTCTCTCTCTCTCTCTCTCTCTCTCTCTCTCTCTCTCTCTCTCTCTCTCTCTCCAGAGGCTCATATCAATAGGATAATATCAGCAGCATACTCTACACAAACCAAGGTTAAAACATCATTCAGGAACCTAAATAAGGAAGCATTAAGATCGCTGTACACTGCCTCCGTGAGACCAGTTTTAAAATATGCTACCCAATTGTGGAGTCCCGTCTAAAATGAAATACACATGAAAATATACGAGGGATGGGATATGAAGAGAGACGGAAGGAACTAAACCTGACGACGCGAGAAAAGAAGACAGAGAAAGAAAGGGGAGACATAATAGAGACGTATACAATACTTAGAGGGATTGACAGAGTGGACAAGATGAAATGTTTTCAACGAGTACAACAGAACAAGAGGGAATGGATAGATGCTTGAAACTCAGATGAGTCATTGAGTTGTTCTGATTTCGCGTAAAAGTAGAGGGAAATGGAATGAATTAAAGGAGCGGGATCCAGAAACAATCTAGTCACATTTTCAAAAGTAGATATGCAAGAAAAAGCGGCCAAGGCACATTACATTAAACATCTGGAGGCTAGAGAGGCGGGGCCCAAGATCTAATGCTCTACCCTGGCACAAATAAGACACACACACACACACACACACACACCCACACACACACAAGACCTCCAGGCTCAGCACTTTGTCGCGGAAGGCAGAAAAATGGAATGATTTACACCACATTTTTGTCCTGTCCGCCAGATATACAGCCGGTGGCCAGATGTGTAGCTGTGGTGAGATATACAGCCGGTGGCCAGATGTATAGATATGCAACCCTAGCCTGATGTACAGATAGAGCCAGATATGCAGCCCTGGCCAGATGTGTAGCCGGATGTTTCATCTGTCTATTGTATGAAAATAAGACAATGATAATTATAAAAATATAAAAACACAAAGGCAACTAGGATAATGGGATGAAGTTCTAGAAACGTGAACAATGTCATCTAATTCTTCAGCGTTATGTTGCTTTTGTTAGGTTGTATTGAGATTATGAAGTACAGTTTTGGTCACTACATTATAGAATGGGACATAACTTTACTTGAAAACGGCTGCAGACAACATGACAAAGTTAATCCCAGGAATTGGAAACCGTTTTGATAAAGAAACATTAAAATGATTAGAAAGCATTTTCATGAAAGACGAAGAGTAAGGGTTATCTTATTTTGAGGATATCTTGAGGTAATTTCGGGGCTTAGTGTCCCCGCGGCCCGGTATACGACCAGGCCTTTTTTTGTTACACACCCCTCAGGAAGCATCCCGTAGCAGCTGTCTAACTCCCAGGTACCTATTTACTGCTAGGTGAACATAAGCATCAGGGTGACAAAAACTCTGCCCATTTGTTTCCGCCTCCACCAGGGATCGAAACCGGAACTTTAGGACTACGAATCCCGAGCGCTGTCCACTCAACTGTCAGGCCCCCTGTCTATCCCCCAGGGGTGATATAACAAACAACAGAGCTGGATATAATATATATATCAATTATAAGAGCTTAGGTTGAGCGAAGACCTGGGTAAGTTTAGCAGGCAGGAAGTTTACTGAACCAAATGATTAGGCAGCACTAGACGCGGGATCCTTACCTTGAGGTTACCTTGAGGTGCTTCCGGGGCTTAGCGTCCCCGCGGCCCGGTCGTCGTCCAGGCCTCCTTGGAGAAACCTAAAAATTAACATTAACATGAACAAATCCACAAGGGCCGAGAAGAGGATTCGAACCTGACCATGTCGTAGCTCAGTCGATTAAGGCAGCGTCTGGGATGCTCTCGGGCGCAGGTTCGAATCCTCGTCACGGCCCTTGTGGATATGTTCATTTGATGCATCACGTTATTGTGATTTCTGTGTGTAACTTTAACATTCCCTAAAAAGGGAAGATACTCCAGACGTCTTACGAGACGCAGGTCAATGAGAGAAAACATATTTTTAAACCCAATGAGACTCGTTCATATATGTCACACCTTCGCTAGAAACAATCCAGCGCTCCCACGTTCCTAATACTTCCAGGTAATTAGCTTAATAAATGAAGAACGCTATTCCCAAGCCAGTATTTACCCAGGTCTCTTCTGAACCCGAACTAACACAACTAGGATGAATTGTTTCCTGTTCTGTTTATCGTCTATGACGACTCGCTCAGTTTATCCTCTACTGCGGCAGCCGTGTTGAGGCGGAGACCAAGAGCTACCACCAGTGCAAGGTGAAAAGTCAGACCTTGATAACAGTGTAGAGGAGCAGTCCCCCGAGGGCCCCCACCACCGGGGAAGAGTCCCCCGAGGGCCCCCACCACCGGGGAAGAGTCCCCCGAGGGCCCCCACCACCGGGGAAGAGTCACCCGAGGGCCCCCACCACCGGGGAAGTCACCCGAGGGCCCCCACCACCGGGGAAGAGTCACCCGAGGGCCCCCACCACCGGGGAACAGTCCCCCAAGGGCCCCCACCACCGGGGAAGTCACCCGAGGGCCCCCACCACCGGGGAAGTCACCCGAGGGCCCCCACCACCGGGGAAGTCACCCGAGGGCCCCCACCACCGGGGAAGAGTCACCCGAGGGCCCCCACCACCGGGGAAGAGCCACCACGGTGGTGGTGCCATCAAAGCTCCACAGGAAAAAACCGGTTGATAAAGAAGGCCATAATGTGAACTGTGAGAGTGTGTGGAGCGGCGCCCCATAAGTCAAAGTTGGCCTGAATTACGGCAGCCTTTGAGATCATGCGCCCTCACTGCTGGAAATATTAATTCCATTACGGGGATATCAAACACTTGTGTTTTATCAACGCTCACGCCAGTCTGGCAAAAGTGACATCAAAGTTGAGGGAGGCTTGGGATCCTTCACACCCGCTCAGGTGGTGTGGGCCAGGTGGTGTGGCCCAGGTGGTGTGGGCCAGGGGATGTGACCCAGGTGGTGTGGGCCAGGTGGTGTGGGCCAGGTGGTGTGGCCCAGCGAGGCCACAAGTATCCCCGGCTCCACCTAACCTAACCACTTCACAATCCACGCAATTATCATTATTAAACAATTTCATGTAAGTAATATTGATATCAGATAATACATTAGAGAGATATTATTAACCTAAGATCAAGATCTGATTATAGGCATACGACTGATGACGTCTTATGAGATCTCTCCCGCCCTGCTCCGACGCTTTGTAATAATTGCATCAAGTTACTGCGATTTCCTTCGGTACGTGCTTTGTAGAGCCTCGTGACAGGGGAAACTATCTAATATTGCCTACACTGATACTGTCAAACTGTGGCTTACATATACGAGTATTAATCTTCGGTTTCCTCATGGCCTCTTGTCCTCCCATGCTCCCAGTACCATGTTAAGTTTCTCTCCAGATTGAGACAAGCAGGTCCAGGACCCCTGGCCCTGTGTTCCAGGACCCCTGGCCCTGTGTTCCAGGACCCCTGGCCCTGTGTTCCAGGACCCCTGGCCCTGTGTTCCAGGACCCCTGGCCCTGTGTTCCAGGACCCCTGGCCCTGTTTTCCAGGACCCCTGGCCTTGTGTTCCAGGACCCCTGGCCCTGTGTTCACGGGTCCCCTGGCCCTGTGTTCCAGGACCCCTGGCCCTGTGTTCACGGGTCCCCTGGCCCTGTGTTCCAGGACCCCTGGCCCTGTGTTCACGGGTCCCCTGGCCCTGTGTTCCAGGACCCCTGGCCCTGTGTTCCAGGACCCCTGGCCCTGTGTTCCAGGACCCCTGGCCCTGTGTTCACGGGTCCCCTGGCCCTGTGTTCCAGGACCCCTGGCCCTGTGTTCACGGGTCCCCTGGCCCTGTGTTCCAGGACCCCTGGCCCTGTGTTCCAGGACCCCTGGCCCTGTGTTCCAGGACCCCTGGCCCTGTGTTCCAGGACCCCTGGCCCTGTGTTCCAGGACCCCTGGCCCTGTGTTCCAGGACCCCTGGCCCTGTGTTCCAGGACCCCTGGCCCTGTGTTCACGGGTCTCCAGCACCGCTGACGTAACTATGGGTCTTCCTTATCTCCCTGGAGGACTTGATATATTCCAGAGGATTTGTAACAGTGAGGGGCAGGATGGGGTGTTGAGGACCCGGCTGTCGCAGCCCTTCTCACTGATGAAGTCAACCTGGTCCAATTTGCATCTCTGAAGAATATTAATGTCCTTTACTGCCTGAAAATTCTCATTTTGCACTTGTATTGCTCAGAGCTGACCAGTGTTGGACACTAACGTCGGCACCACCAGCTGGTGAGAGAAGAGAGAGGTGTGAGAGAGGAGGGAGGTGTGAGAGAAGAGAGAGGTGGAGAAGGGAGAGAGGTGTGAGAGAGGAGAGAGGAGAGAGGGTGAGAGAGGAGAGGGCAGGGCTCCTGGGCCCGGGTGAGCAGACGCTTCAGAAAGCCCTCCGCAGGAACATATAGTTCGTTACACTCACGTAATCAAACCTAGTTTTGATGCTGCCGACATTAAAGTCAATAATCAAGACAAAAATTCCAGTTGATTAATATTGCTCCGGCTGACTATGTAAACACAAGATTTACAAATGTTTAATCATATTTCGCAACGTCGGCTTGGATCAGTAATGTATTCTACACGTGGTCAGTATGTTGGGGTCACGTGAGGGAGAGTGTGACCTCTGACCAGCCACGCACACCACTGATCCTGTCTAGCCACACCTGACAACCACCACTGTGGTGGTTGTGGTTACAACCACACCTCAGAGTGGTCTCTGCACCTGTTGTGTTCACGCCACCAGCACCTTCTTGCACCTTTTGTCTTCATATCAGATCCGCTGTTAGTGAGGCTGTAGTTGACAGGACACCTTTGATCACTGTCAACCTGGAACTGGTTTAGAGTGTGACTTCACTGCCAGAAGTGAGCGAAAGCTTGACTGTCCCAGACACTGTATGTTCAAGCACAGAGGCACGCTGAGTGCGTTCTTGCCAAGGTCAGGATAGATGGGTAATGTTGTCACCCTGATTTAGAATTCAGCTTTAGGTGAAGAGTTATGTTTATCAAAATATCTTCCGGGACCTGGGTAGGGACGAGATCTACATTGTATTTGAATGGATCCCTTGTCAGAATTATGGTAATTTGATTGGTATTTTTGTCTGGGAGGTAGTGCTGAAACTTACCAATGGAGCAGTTTAAGTGGTATATGATCTCTGCGCTGAGCACCTAGTTGATGATAGTTGATGATACCTTTTTCGTTGACTTAACAAGTCGGTGAAATTGGGTGCATTTTCCACTTGAGCCAATCTTCCCAGAGCTGCAATTTTATAACGAACGCATGAATATTGTCTACACGGTGGGAGATGTTGCTTTGCTGGCCCTGCAGCTTTCGGTTAAGCTTAGTTAAGGCTTCCACATATGTTTGGCAACTATGTAGGATGAGCCTGAAATTCTGGCATTGTCATCTTGGCGAGTAGCTCATCAACATTAGCAAGGAAGGTCTTCACTTCTTCATAAAGCTTGGCGAGCGTTTGTTCTCTGACGGTCTGTGGTACAACAGAGCTTTCTCTTCACCATCCGTGTTGTCACATCAACCTCTCGCAGGAGGTGTCCTTGGGGGTCAGCGTCCTGCTGAAGGAAGGGCCTGGGGGCCAGCGTCCTGCTGAAGGAAGGGCCTGGGGGCCAGCGTCCTGCTGAAGGAGGGGTCCTTGGGGGCCAGCGTCCTGCTGAAGGAGGGAGCCTTGGGGCCAGCGACCCGCTGAAGGAGGGGTCCTTGGGGCCAGCGACCCGCTGAAGGAGGGGGCCTTGGGGCCAGCGACCTGCGGCAGGAGCCAGCCAAAACCGACATCACAGGACTCATCTATATGGAAATGTTGCCTAGACACACCTGCTGGCAGTTTGTGACGTGGTGATGACGGTGGTGACATGGTGGTGACGGTGGTGATGTGGTGGTGATGGTGGTGATGTGGTGGTGACGGTGGTGATGTGGTGGTGATGGTGGTGATGTGGTGGTAATGGTGGTGATGTGGGGGTGACGGTGGCTACAGAGGCTCATATAAATAGAATAACGTCAGCTGCATACTCTACTCTGTCAAACGTCAGAACATCCTTCAGAAACTTGCATGAGGAAACTTTTAGATCACTGTATACCGCCTATGTGAGGCCAGTCTTAGAGTATGCCGTCCCATCCTGGAGCCCCCATCTTAAAAAAAAAACACATAACTAAGTTCGAAAAGCTTGCAAAAGTTTGCAACGAGACTCGTCACAGAGTTGCAAGGGATGAGGTACATTGACAGACTGAAGGAACTAAACCCGATGATGTTAGAAAGGAGGAGGGAGAAGGGGGGACATGATACAAACGTATAAAATACTAAGAGGGAGTGCCAAGGTGGAAAGAGAGCACTTGTTTGCATTAATAACAATAGAACAAGGGGACACGGATGGAAGCTTGAGACTGAGATGTGTCATACAGATGTTAGAAAGTTTTATTTTAGCATAAGGGAAGTGAGTAAATGGAATGACCTAAAGGAGCAGGTTGTAGAGGCTAACTCCCTTTAATAACTTCAAAAGCAGGTATGATAGAGAAATAGACATTAGACAAACAATGGCTAGAAAATCGGGGTCTAAGAGCTCGATCCTATAGGCACAAATAGGTGAGTACACGCACACACACACACACACCACACATACACACACACACCACACACACACACACACACACACACACAAAGTTTTATAACTATAATAAAGTATAGAGGAAGATCGGCCACCACCACATCCCTCCTGCTGGGTTCCGCGTGTTGCAAACCTCTGAGAAAACACACCATCTTGCAAGGACAATAAAATAACACAAAGCATATAGTGCAGTGCAAGCGAGGAGGAAGATCAGTGATCCACACACCTCTGGCACCACCACAAGGAAATCACTCGCTCGCATACATTCAATAAAACTAAATTCTTGAATTTCAACCTTTTCTCACTAGAAATTTAATCTGATGCAGTGTTCACGCGAGAGAACACTGTCAGTCAAGGCATTATAAACCCAACTACACCCATGTTATGGGGGCAGCAGCCGCTCTCGGACCGTGGGGCACCCAGGCAGACGGACCGTGGGACACCCAGGCAGACGGACCATGGGACACCCAGGCAGACGGACCGTGGGACACCCAGGCAGACGGACCATGGGACACCCAGGGCAGACGGACCATGGGACACCCAGGGCAGACGGACCGTGGGACACCCAGGCAGACGGACCATGGGGCACCCAGGGCAGACGGACCATGGGACACCCAGGCAGACGGACCATGGGACACCCAGGGCAGACGGACCGTGGGACACCCAGACAGACGGACCGTGGGACACCCAGACAGACGGACCGTGGGACACCCAGGCAGGCGGACCATGGGACACCCAGGCAGACGGACCGTGGGACACCCAGGCAGACGGACCATGGGACACCCAGGCAGACGGACCGTGGGACACCCAGGCAGACAGACCTTGTTGTAGTGTAATTGTTTAGTGGTTCAAACTTCTTAATGACTCAGGATTCTCGGTGATTCAAGGTTCTCAGGGGCTAAAGATTTTCAGATAAGAGCTTTCCGTGGTCAAGGGTTCTCAGTGGTTCAAAAGGTACAGTGGTTCAGGGCGGTCGGTGGTTCAGGGTGACCGGTGGGTGAGGGTGGCCGATAGTTACAGGTCCTAGGTAATTAAACCTCTGTACCTGATAGTACTCTGCACGCAACCACTTGCGCTGGACAGCAGAGCGACGGTCTCGCGTCATACAGGTTGGCGTTCAATCCCCGACCGTCCAAGTGGTTGGGCACCATTCCTTCCCCCCGTCCCATCCCAAATCCTTATCCTGATCCCTTCCCAGTGCTATATAGTCGTAATGGCTTGGCGCTTTAAGATAGTTCCCTTCCCTTCCCAAGAAAGCCGCAAGGGCCACTCCAAGAGACGAATTATTTTTAGTCTATCTCTTTAGTTTTAGTCTTTTAGTCTATTTAGTCTATTTAGCACTATAAGATAATGCTTGAAAGAGCGTAAATGTGATTTGTAGTGCAGCTGTAATTATATGGTATTCCAAAGTCAATATATAGAGTATAAAGAATAAGTAAAATGATATCGTGGAATACTTTATCTTCAGCTGAAAGTGAAAAGTTTATAATTTCTGGTAAATTCGTAAAAAAAATATATTCTATCCATGATAACGCTAAAATTTTCACCCCAAAAATAAACCTCAAATGGCTCTGCTCCAGGAGAACACAATCCCCGTAGCGCCACAGAGGCCAGAATAACACTCTTGCCACAACAAACACCGACCATGTGAACCAAATAGCTATAGCACTGCCTGAACCCCTCCTCGCCCCCCCTATTTTAATTACGAGTAGCGGATATTACAGCCCAAGTTTAATATCCGGACGGTATCAGCTGATCCGGTAAACGACCGGCCGACGCACAAGAAACATTGGGGAGTTAAATGTTTGGGATTGAGTTTGGGGGCTTCCTGTCCCCAAAACTTCCACTTGAGGGTCCCAATGTTTGGGAAAAGCGTTCTTGACCCACCACTTGACCACCTGTCTCACGGTGTTCATATTTGGTATGAATGAAGAGGACAATATTTACTCCGCCTTCACAATTTATGGTCACTAAAAGGGGATAAGTTCTCGGCAACTTGCCATAAGGAAATGCTGATACGGAACTGAAGAAAAGTGCAACGTGAAGCAGAGATCCAGAGCATCACACGGAGAGTCCCAGGTGATGGAGTCTGCTAACCTGGCGGGGAAGATTATGATGTTTACTGTGTGGTGGGGAGAGTGGGGTTATCCCCACTGAGGCGTCAAAAAGGGACACGCCCCCACCAATATACTCAAGGGGTTCCGCCCCCACCTACCCACCAAGGGGCCACACCCCCACCTACCCACCAAGGGGCCACACCCCCACCTACCCACCAAGGGGCCACACCCCCCACCTACCCACCAAGGGGCCACACCCCCACCTACCCACCAAGGGGTCCCACCCCCACCTACCCACCTAGAGTTCACCTACACATGCCAATACATGTTTGAGTCAGAAAACATGAAGTATATGTGTATATATAACCCCAAGTCTCGCCAGAGATAAATTACCACAACACATCTAGCAGCGTAAGGAAAGCTGGCGACCACTGGTGCAAGCTTCAGTAACTTGGTCTAGGAAGCTTATAGAGCTTTGAACATACCATACATACTACACCATTACTGGAAAATTTTTCCCCAGTGATTAACCCCATACAAATAACAGGTCCCTGGTAACTAAAGGAAAAATCGAAGTTGAGAGGCTAGTCACCTCAAGAATCTAGACATCGCCTCTCTGAAAACGAGAAAGGTCAAGTCAGATAGTGACCTCGACATACAAGATTCTAAATGGTACTTACTAAGTGCACAAAAGGAAACATTTAGCATGAACATGGGCAGACCGAGAGGATATGGGTGGGGACAAGAACCTCATGTGAATGATAGGTCAGAAAAGATTGTTTAGTGTAAGAGTAATGAGCTAGTGGAATGAGCCCGGGTGTTGCAAGAGGTGGATCCCAGGAGCTGATGCTCGCCTTCAGAACACACACACACACACACACACACACACACACACACACACACACACACACACACACACACACACACACACACACACACACACACACACACACTAACCAATAACAACCAAATCACACCACTACAAACTCATAAAACTCGTACCACTGTTAATAATAAACTTTAAGATCATATATTGAGAGTAGAGGAAAGAACTGGTCTGCGCTCAGCATAAACCTCACAAAACTCTTATATTGGAAGTGGTGTGTGGAAAAAGCTCACCCATGAGTTTAATAACGATATATATATACACAGTTTTTTTTTTAACCCGGGCACAATAGTTATTAAAATGCTCTTAAACCCCTGGCACGGACCGGGGGAAAAAGATCAAAATGATCTGAAAACTGTTGGGTGGTATTTTTCAGTCTACAATATTTCCTCGACTGGAAAATTGGCAATCACAAAATGGATCTCTTCAGCTATCTCTATCCTCATCCAGCACTGACAACCCTTCCCCCTTCCTCACTATCTCACTTTCCCTCACTCACTAAATCACAGTCAGTCTGACTCGCTTACAACGCTTAGTGGCATTTGGCATGGCAGCGTGTTGCTCATTTTCCAGCTGGTATGTGAAAATTATATTACACACACACACACACACACATTGAGAGGAGGGACCAAAGAGCCGAAGCTCAACTCCCGCAAGCACAAGAAGATGAGTACACATACACACACACTAATATGTGTTGCCTCTCATGCTCGAGGTCGCCTGGTCCAGGCTCCTATTGCCCTGGTGAATAGTGAATATATATATATATATATATATATATATATATATATATATATATATATATATATATATATATATATATATATATATATATATATATATATATATATATATATCGTTTCACACCTTCATTTTCAAGGTGTGAGCGTCATCAGTGATGTTTTCCGCTCATCCGTACGCCTGTCCTCAAGGTTCAGTGTCATACAATGTTGTTTTGATCATCAACTGCATCTTCTCTTCCGCAAAAGCAACTTATCGTCATCTACCCCAGGAAGAAATTGCTGCAAGTTAGTGGTCAGTAACCTAGTACCAGTCGGCATTTCTCCTCTCTTGTTTAAGTTCAGTTTAGTTAAGAGTGGAGTCATCAGCACAGAGCAGAGCATCAGGGATAAGGTGCTGTAGATCACTGAAGTAGACACCCCACAACACGGGGCCAAGCACACTACCCAGATGTACAACACAAACACCTGTTGAGTGGCTTTCAGATCTTATTGAACTGAAGGCTATCCATAGAACATGTTCTTGGTGGGAGCCCCAAATTCCCTGATGGTGGGAGCCCCAAATTCCCTGATGGTGGGAGCCTAAGATTTCTAGTGACTGAAGCTTTGCTAGTGACCCACCCTGCAGGAGCACAGCTGAATATTGAGTCATTTGGTGACTGATGCTACGTAGTGCGGTGGTTTAGTATGATAGCAGCAGCAGGACGACCTGTCTCCCTGTGTGTGTGTGTGTGTGTGTGTGTGTGTGTGTGTGTGTGTGTGTGTGTGTGTGTGTGTGTGTGTGTGTGTGTGTGTGTGTGTGTGTGTCTCTCTCTCTCTCTCTCTCTCTCTCTCTCTCTCTCTCTCTCTCTCTCTCTCTCTCTCTCTCTCTCTCTCTCTCTCTCTCTCTCTCACACACACACACACACACACACACTATTCACAGCAGACTACAAAGGGGCACAAAGTACACGAAGCAGCAGCATCAGACCATCTGCTCTTAACGAGGAGTTGCATTTCCGAGAAAGTTAGGGCGGCGCTTCAGGGAGACTTGCGAGTATGAACACATTATGTGTGTCCATCCCGTCTCTAAATGCATTTGTTTTACACTCTTCTTTCTGCTGATTATTTATAGTCATCCACTCCATTATACATCTGGTATTTGTCTTAGACTTGATAATATTCTCCCATTCATATGTCAATTCAATAATTTTTAATTAATGTTTTTATATAAAAGGTTTAATAATTATTCTTTCTGTAAAGTTATGCTGTGTATTTACTATTTGTGCCTGTAGAATTAGCTCTTGGACCCCGCCTTTCTAACCTATCTATTTTTCCTCTGTTATGTCTACTACATATATTTCTCTCTAACACACTGTGTTGCGCGCTCAGTGATACATACAGCAAGTGGTGTACTTATGTGTCTCGGTATATAAATGTATTAAAAGTGTAATACAGTTTTAGACTATGTTCAGGACTAAAGTATTGATAAGGAGGGAGTGGTTGTGGAGGGAGTGGTTGTGGAGGGAGTCGAGGAGCATGTGTCTGTGGGGGTGTTGGGAACGAAATGTGTGAGGGAGACTCTATCCATTATCCCTCCATTCCTCCATCCCATCTCTCTCTCTTTCACACCTGGCAGTGCCTGGGGCAGTCTGGCTCCCCATTCTCCCTCTCTTCTCCAATCATGACCCCCTCCTCCCTGTTTACACTCCCCCATTTTCTTACCCTCCCCTTCTCCTTTATTGCCCACCTCTCCCCCCCTTCCTCCCGTCTGTCCTCCAACCTGGAACACAAACACATATTTCCAAAAAATACTGAATTACTTTTCATCACTTGCAAGATAAGAAATCTAGGGACTCGGCCAGCCAGATTTGACCAATTTTATGAGCACAACCATCCCCCCCCCCCCGCCCCCCTGAAAAGTTTGGTTTGGTTAGCCCCAAGCGTCTGGCCTGACACACTGACACAGACAGATGATATATATGTGTTCTATTTATATACTTGAACACCTTTTTTTCTCAGACGTATCAAGTCACAAAGGATGAGGACCAATGGCTGCATCTTGACCAGTCTCTTCCCACTATGCCACAGTTTCCGACAGTTGATGAACTGTCATGTAAGGCACAGTGTCTAGGGCACCAGGCTAGGGGAACGCCACTCTCTCTGCTCCTCAAGTGGGTGACTGGCTCTCGAGGGGCCCAGGTGTGTCTCGCCTCATGCAGGTCGGCGTTCAATCTCCGATCGTCCAAATGGTTAGGCACCATTCCTTTCCTCCGTCCCATCCCAAATCTTTATCCTGACCCCTTCCAAGTGCTATATAGTCGTAAAAGCTTAGCGCTTTTCCCCTGATAATTCTCCCTAGTGTCTCTAGGAGGCAGAGCTTCATAACACCTCTGGTAATCCTTAGTTAATTCTTTAGTGTGGGCTTAGAGCAAGAGTAGAATGGTTGTGCTGAACAGCCCAGTGATGGAGATAGGGAGGGATGGATAACAAGCCTTACCAGCTGGATTAGAGTCAAGGTAACTGGTACGGTGGATTAGTAGTTCCCGCCATATGCCTCTAGGATAGGATGTAAGAATAGGATGTCATTGATTCTTATTAGTAAATTCAATATTAAAGGTAATTTGGCATTTTAGTCCATTTTGCTTCATTAATCTTTGATCATAACACTTGAGCTGATTTGTCTTGGTGATTCCAAGTGATTCTATAAGTGAGTTAACAACATCTATAATTATCAACAAGTATTAATAATGAATTACTCAATTAATTGCAGTAATTATCAGGATTAAGTTCCATGTTGTTGACCTCTTCCCCACGAGACAGGGACGAGTACGCCAGTAACTCTACAGTGTAACGGTGAGGACGGTGTAAGCTGATTAACATCAATCAGTGGTATTAAATAATTACTACTAATTACCCTTTGGTACTTAATATATCCAACACCTTATGTATGGATGGTTGATCTGGCCCTCACACGTGTCAGGCTGGTGGAGGGGGGGGGGGGTCTAACAGCCAGGGGAGCCTTTAGGTTGTTCCATATAGTACATATTAAATCTTTAAGGATAATTAGCAGTAGGCATCCATCAGTCTCAGGAGACTATGGAGTTGCGCTCTGATGTCGGCCTGGTCTGGAGTGTCCACACCAGGGCGCAAAGCCTGGGTAGGTTGATTCGGGGGAGAAGCTGTTACCCAGGCAGCAGGTCCCCCCTCTAAACGGCGCTGAAAGTCTCCAATGGAAATGGTTCCAGCGCCGTCGCAGGAACTGTGAGTTCCGGGGATGACCTCGAAGTTGGGGAAGAAAGGCACAGGGACCTCCTGTCCCGGAGACCGCCGTGGTCGTGGCCGGAGAAAAACCACCCCATCAAGGGTATGAACGACCCCAGCTAGAGGTTCGAAGGTTAATTATTAAGGGTATAAATTGGTGAAGACTGCTGCACGACATGTGGTAACAGTGCTGTAGACCATAATCAGTCATGACACAAATGCTGCCATTATAAGACATCTGTATGTAAATCTTTATGGTTTAGGTGAGGTTTACGTGAGTGTACGTAAGTCTGAACGAATCATGTGGTTTACATCGATGCGAGCATCAACACGGCTCACCCCAGATAAACCGTGAATGTTACTGCATAAGCCTCGTCAAATTGATGTATTTACATATAAATCCTGATGAATTATGGGTGGGGCAGGCGTTTATCTGTGCATGTGCAGGCAACACCAGTCATATTATGGGTGGGGCAGGCGTGTATCTGTGCATGTGCAGGCAACACCAGACATATTATGGGTGGGGCAGGCGTGTATCTGTGCATGTGCAGGCAACACCAGTCATATTATGGGTGGGGCAGGCGTTTATCTGTGCATGTGCAGGCAACACCAGTCATATTATGGGTGGGGCAGGCGTGTATCTGTGCATGTGCAGGCAACACCAGTCGTATTATGGGTGGGGCAGGCGTGTATCTGTGCATGTGCAGGCAACACCAGTCATATTATGGGTGGGGCAGGCGTTTATATGTGCATGTGCAGGCAACACCAGTCATATTCACACACATATCAACATTTTATTGCTTGCATCAAATCTGGCTCAAATTTGATTTTGGCATTTACCTGTACAGTGTATCTGTAGGTATTATGGGGAATGATCGCGCAGACTGGCAGACAGGCAGACAGGCAGGCAGGCAGGCAGGCAGGCAGGCAGGCAGACAGGCAGGCAGGCAGGCAGGCAGGCAGGCAGGCAGGCAGGCAGGCAGGCAGGCGGGCAGGCAGGCAGGCAGGCAGGCAGGCAGGCAGGCAGGCAGGCAGGCAGGCAGACAGGCATGCAGGCAGGCAGGCATGCAGGCAGGCAGGCAAGCAGGCAAGTAGGCAGGCAAGCAGGCAGGCAAGCAGGCAGGCAGGCAGGCAGGCAGGCAGGCAGGCAGGCAGGCAGGCAGGCAGACAGACAGACAGGCAGGCAAGCAGGCAGGCAGGCAGGCAGGCAAGCAGGCAGGCAGGCAGGCAGGCAGGCAGACAGACAGGCAGGAAGTCAGGCAGGCAGGCAGGCAGGCAGACAGGCAGGCAGGCAGGCAGGCAGGCAGGCAGGCAGGCAGGCAGGCAGGCAGGCAGGCAAGCAGGCAGGAAGGAAGTCAGGCAGGCAGGCAGACAGGCAGGCAGGCAGGCAGGCAGACAGGCAGGCGGGCAGGCGGGCAGGCAGGCAGGCAGGCAGGCAGGCAGGCAGGCAGGCAGGCAGGCAGGCAGGCAGGCAGGCAGGCGGGCAGGCAGGGAGGCAAGCAGGCAGGCAGGCAGACAGGCATGCAGGCAAGCAGGCAAGTAGGCAGGCAGGCAGGCAAGCAGGCAAGTAGGCAGGCAAGCAGGCAGGCAAGCAGGCAGGCAGGCAGGCAGGCAGGCAGGCAGGCAGGCAGACAGACAGGCAGGCAAGCAGGCAGGCAGGCAGGCAGGCAGGCAGGCATCTCATCTCTACTTCCTCCACTCTCTCATTTCCCCTCTCACCCTCATCTTCCCCTCTCCCTCTCTTCCTCCACTCTCTCATCTCCCTCTGTCTTACTCCCTCTGCTCTTCCATCTTCCTATGCCTCCCTCACAAATCTACCCTATTTGTAGCTTACTCCAACACCAACATTTTCGCCACTACCGTTATTTTGAACTTTTGTGTCTGCCTATTCCTGTCTGTCTGTCTGTCTGTGTGTCTTATATATATATATATATATATATATATATATATATATATATATATATATATATATATATATATATATATATATATATATATATATATATATTTGTCTCTCCCAGATTCCTATAGGTCTCTGATGTGGTTACTTGTGTCCGGCTTCTTCTTCTCAGCATGCAGCACTTGCTTGAGTTGAACTCTAGTAGCCACTTGACGGACAATTTGTTTATTTTGTCCAGGTCATCCTGTAATTTCTTTCCCTGTAATTACCCTCCGAGACATTTTTGTACCATCAGCGAACACTGAGAGGAAGGAATCTATCTCGGATGGTAATCGGGCGCATGGGTTAAGTAAACTGGGCCCAGTACTCGCCCCTTTGGTGTACCGGGTGTCTACCTGAGATTTAGGATCTGGTGTCCGACCAGGCCTCCTGGTGGGTGGTCAGGTCTACCAGACTGCTGGTCGCCGCTGCTTGCTGTCTGACCTATGAATCAAAGCTCGGTTGATAAAGTATTCTTAGGGTGTATTTATCAAGATATCTTTTGAACACTGTGACTGGTCGGGGACTTATGCCACTCAGATAACATTTCAGCATTCCGAGGCCTCTCAGTCCTCTGTATTCCATGTGTTGGGAGGTGCTTCTTTATTCACTTGAGTGCCTTCTCCCCTCTCTCTCTCTTTTCTGTGCACGTATACTGTGTCAAAGGCTCTCTGACAATAGACAAATGATACAATCCGCCAGCCCGTCTCTATCTTGTCTGACCTTGGTCGCCCGGCCATAGAATTCAGTGAGCTTTGTGAGTAAGAATATGCCATCCTTGAACTCATGATGGGGTGTTATACAGGTCCTTGTCTCTATATGATCTTATCCATCACCTTGCATGGTGTACAGGTAAGACACAATCTCCTGAAGTTATTACATGGCCACTTTAATAACGTACATAAGAGCTTAGTGAACGCTTGCCATCTTTAATGACTCACTTAGAGTGGAGCAGAGCGCCGGTATCTTGAAAGGTTCGGTACCACCTGTCACTAACCATCCTCCAGTTAACATAACGTCTCTTATAGCAATATTATTTGGAGTTAATAATAACAAATGTCATTGGTTTACATCATGTAAAACACAGGATTACCAGAGAGTTTTGCTAAGGTCGCTCTTGTTTAACAAATTTACTCACATCTTTTTACGGTATATTATAAGCAGTTGACAAGAGAAAGGCTCTTAATATTGCCTCACACGAGACTAATTAGAAAGTTAGACGCAAGTGGTATTCGGGGAGAAGGAGGAGGAGAAGGAGGAGGGTATTCTAAGTTGGATTAAGGAGTTGAAATTTCAAATGAAGTCCCTCCCTTCCTTCCCTCACTCCCTCCCTCCATCACTCCCTCAGTCCCTATCTCCCTCTCTCTAACCCGACCTCTCGATCACTCAAGATTCAGGTCAGCGTCACCACACATAACACAAGATGGTGCGATAGAGAATGGTTCACGAATTGAATTTGAGACACTTTGACAATGGCAACTCCAGCCAAGAGGAACCCGGGGCGGCAAGGGGTCAGCCTCCCCCCTCTCCACCACCCCCCCCCCAACCAACCCCCAATATCCTCCCCCTCTCCACCCCCCCCCCCAACACACCTTCCTTCCTCCGTCACTAGCTTTCAATAGCAGTCTTTTTTATTCTTTAGAGTGTGTAGATCTTTATTGGAAGACGATGTGGTTGTTGGTGTGGTTGTTGGTGTGGTTGTTGGTGTGGTTGTTTGTGTGGTTGTTGGTGTGGTTGTTGGTGTGGTTGTTGGTGTGGTTGTTAGTGTGGTTGTTGGTGTGGTTGTTGGTGTGGTTGTTGGTGTGGTTGTTGGTGTGGTTGTTGGTGTGGTTGTTGGTGTGGTTGTTGGTGTGGTTGTTGGTGTGGTTGTTGGTGTGGTTGTTGGTGTGGTTGTTGGTGTGGTTGTTGGTGTGGTTGTTGGTGTGGTTGTTTGTGTGGTTGTTGGTGTGGTTGTTGATGTGGTTGTTTGTATGGTTGTTGGTGTGGTTGTTTGTGTGGTTGTTGGTGTGGTTGTTGGTGTGGTTGTTGGTGTGGTTGTTTGTATGGTTGTTGGTGTGGTTGTTTGTGTGGTTGTTGGTGTGGTTGTTGGTGTGGTTGTTGGTGTGGTTGTTGGTGTGGTTGTTGGTGTGGTTGTTGGTGTGGTTGTTGGTGTGGTTGTTAGTGTGGTTGTTGGTGTGGTTGTTGGTGTGGTTGTTTGTATGGTTGTTGGTGTGGTTGTTGGTGTGGTTGTTGGTGTGGTTGTTGGTGTGGTTGTTAGTGTGGTTGTTGGTGTGGTTGTTGGTGTGGTTGTTTGTATGGTTGTTGGTGTGGTTGTTGGTGTGGTTGTTGGTGTGGTTGTTAGTGTGGTTGTTGGTGTGGTTGTTGGTGTGGTTGTTTGTATGGTTGTTGGTGTGGTTGTTGGTGTGGTTGTTGGTGTGGTTGTTGGTGTGGTTGTTTGTGTGGTTGTTTGTGTGGTTGTTTGTGTGGTTGTTGGTGTGGTTGTTGGTGTGGTTGTTTGTATGGTTGTTGGTGTGGTTGTTGGTGTGGTTGTTGGTGTGGTTGTTAGTGTGGTTGTTGGTGTGGTTGTTGGTGTGGTTGTTTGTATGGTTGTTGGTGTGGTTGTTGGTGTGGTTGTTGGTGTGGTTGTTGGTGTGGTTGTTAGTGTGGTTGTTTGTGTGGTTGTTTGTGTGGTTGTTGGTGTGGTTGTTGGTGTGGTTGTTTGTATGGTTGTTGGTGTGGTTGTTGGTGTGGTTGTTGGTGTGGTTGTTAGTGTGGTTGTTGGTGTGGTTGTTGGTGTGGTTGTTTGTATGGTTGTTGGTGTGGTTGTTGGTGTGGTTGTTTGTATGGTTGTTGGTGTGGTTGTTGGTGTGGTTGTTGGTGTGGTTGTTAGTGTGGTTGTTGGTGTGGTTGTTGGTGTGGTTGTTGGTGTGGTTGTTTGTATGGTTGTTGGTGTGGTTGTTGGTGTGGTTGTTTGTGTGGTTGTTGGTGTGGTTGTTAGTGTGGTTGTTGGTGTGGTTGTTGGTGTGGTTGTTAGTGTGGTTGTTGGTGTGGTTGTTGGTGTGGTTGTTTGTGTGGTTGTTTGTATGGTTGTTAGTGTGGTTGTTGGTGTGGTTGTTGGTGTGGTTGTTAGTGTGGTTGTTGGTGTGGTTGTTGGTGTGGTTGTTGGTGTGGTTGTTTGTATGGTTGTTGGTGTGGTTGTTGGTGTGGTTGTTGGTGTGGTTGTTTGTATGGTTGTTAGTGTGGTTGTTGGTGTGGTTGTTGGTGTGGTTGTTAGTGTGGTTGTTGGTGTGGTTGTTAGTGTGGTTGTTTGTATGGTTGTTGGTGTGGTTGTTAGTGTGGTTGTTGGTGTGGTTGTTGGTGTGGTTGTTAGTGTGGTTGTTTGTATGGTTGTTAGTGTGGTTGTTGGTGTGGTTGTTGGTGTGGTTGTTAGTGTGGTTGTTGGTGTGGTTGTTGGTGTGGTTGTTTGTATGGTTGTTGGTGTGGTTGTTGGTGTGGTTGTTGGTGTGGTTGTTGGTGTGGTTGTTAGTGTGGTTGTTGGTGTGGTTGTTGGTGTGGTTGTTGGTGTGGTTGTTGGTGTGGTTGTTTGTATGGTTGTTGGTGTGGTTGTTAGTGTGGTTGTTGGTGTAGTTGTTTGTATGGTTGTTGGTGTGGTTGTTAGTGTGGTTGTTGGTGTAGTTGTTTGTATGGTTGTTGGTGTGGTTGTTAGTGTGGTTGTTAGTGTGGTTGTTGGTGTGGTTGTTGGTGTGGTTGTTGGTGTGGTTGTTTGTGTGGTTGTTTGTGTGGTTGTTGGTGTGGTTGTTAGTGTGGTTGTTGGTGTAGTTGTTTGTATGGTTGTTGGTGTGGTTGTTAGTGTGGTTGTTAGTGTGGTTGTTGGTGTGGTTGTTGGTGTGGTTGTTGGTGTGGTTGTTTGTGTGGTTGTTTGTGTGGTTGTTTGTGTGGTTGATTGTGTGGTTGTATGTGTGAGTCTTGACTGGTTGACTGTGTGGTTGATGAAGAACAATGTACCGGTGATCTGTGATTAATCTTCCATGATTATAAGTATTGTTCGTATTCTCTGATCAGTTGTTGCTGATCTTTGTGTTCATTAAAGTTGTGTCGTTCCTTACTATTCCTGCCAGGACAATATTGCTACGTGTTACTGGGTTGTTCACAACATTACCACCACTTTGCCTCTACCTGCTCTTATGGTTCATGTGGAAAACTTTGTACAACTTTCAGTGTCCATACATATAAGCTAGTCAGTGTTCCACTCCCACTCAACCAGTCATTCTCCTTGTGATCTGGAAGCGCTGGGAACAGCACAAGCGATTATTTCAATCTCTGTTGTCACCTCCACATCTACAACTTCTGATTCTACTTCGTCTGCGTATTCCTTTAGCTTTGTTGGACATACCATCAGCATTTGTATTCTAGATTTAAGATTCTTTTTAGTTGGATATGTCTACAGAATTTCCTGTTGAGCTCCCCTAGAAGATTAGGGAAAGAATACACGAAAGGATGGGATGAAGGGAAGGAACAAAAAGGGAAGGATTAGGTTCAAATTGGAGTTTCTGAGGTAGTAGATGTTATTTACTGGAGTCTGTGCAACAGTTGAGGTCATTTACTGGAGTCTGTGCAACAGTTGAGGTCACTTACTGGAGTCTGTGCAACAGTTGAGGTCATTTACTGGAGTCTGTGCAACAGTTGAGGTCATTTACTGGAGTCTGTGCAACAGTTGAGGTCATTTACTGGAGTCTGTGCAACAGTTGAGGTCATTTACTGGAGTCTGTGCAACAGTTGAGGTCATTTACTGGAGTCTGTGCAACAGTTGAGGTCATTTACTGGAGTCTGTGCAACAGTTGAGGTCATTTACTGGAGTCTGTGCAACAGTTGAGGTCATTTACTGGAGTCCTGTGCAACAGTTGAGGTCATTTACTGGAGTCTGTGCAACAGTTGAGGTCATTTACTGGAGTCTGTGCAACATTTGAGGTCATTTACTGGAGTCTGTGCAACAGTTGAGGTCATTTACTGGAGTCTGTGCAACAGTTGAGGTCATTTACTGGAGTCTGTGCAACAGTTGAGGTCATTTACTGGAGTCTGTGCAACAGTTGAGGTCATTTACTGGAGTCTGTGCAACAGTTGAGGTCATTTACTGGAGTCTGTGCAACAGTTGAGGTCATTTACTGGAGTCTGTTCAACAGTTGAGGTCATTTACTGGAGTCTGTGCAACAGTTGAGGTCATTTACTGGAGTCTGTGCAACAGTTGAGGTCATTTACTGGAGTCTGTGCAACAGTTGAGATCATTTACTGGAGTCTGTGCAACAGTTGAGGTCATTTACTGGAGTCTGTGCAACAGTTGAGGTCATTTACTGGAGTCTGTGCAACAGTTGAGGTCATTTACTGGAGTCTGTGCAACAGTTGAGGTCATTTACTGGAGTCTGTGCAACAGTTTGAGGTCATTTACTGGAGTCTGTGCAACAGTTGAGGTCATTTACTGGAGTCTGTGCAACAGTTGAGGTCATTTACTGGAGTCTGTGCAACAGTTGAGGTCATTTACTGGAGTCTGTGCAACAGTTGAGGTCATTTACTGGAGTCTGTGCAACAGTTGAGGTCATTTACTGGAGTCTGTGCAACAGTTGAGGTCATTTACTGGAGTCTGTGCAACAGTTGAGGTCATTTACTGGAGTCTGTGCAACAGTTGAGGTCATTTACTGGAGTCTGTTCAACAGTTGAGGTCATTTACTGGAGTCTGTGCAACAGTTGAGGTCATTTACTGGAGTCTGTGCAACAGTTGAGGTCATTTACTGGAGTCTGTGCAACAGTTGAGATCATTTACTGGAGTCTGTGCAACAGTTGAGGTCATTTACTGGAGTCTGTGCAACAGTTGAGGTCATTTACTGGAGTCTGTGCAACAGTTGAGGTCATTTACTGGAGTCTGTGCAACAGTTGAGATCATTTACTGGAGTCTGTGCAACAGTTGAGGTCATTTACTGGAGTCTGTGCAACAGTTGAGGTCATTTACTGGAGTCTGTGCAACAGTTCAGATCATTTACTGGGGTCTGTGCAACAGTTGAGGTCATTTACTGGGATCTGTGCAACAGTTGAGGTCATTTACTGGAGTCTGTGCAACAGTTGAGGTCATTTACTGGAGTCTGTGCAACAGTTGAGGTCATTTACTGGAGTCTGTGCAACAGTTGAGGTCATTTACTGGAGTCTGTGCAACAGCTGAGATAATTTACTGGAGTCTGTGCAACAGTTGAGGTCATTTACTGGAGTCTATGCAACAGTTGAGATCATTTACTGGAGTCTGTGCAACAGTTGAGATCATTTACTGGAGTCTGTGCAACAGTTGAGGTCATTTACTGGGATCTGTGCAACAGTTGAGGTCATTTACTGGGATCTGTGCAACAGTTGAGGTCATATACTGGAGTCTGTGCAACAGTTCAGATCATTTACTGGGGTCTGTGCAACAGCTGAGATAATTTACTGGAGTCTGTGCAACAGTTGAGGTCATTTACTGGGGTCTGTGCAACAGCTGAGATAATTTACTGGAGTCTGTGCAACAGTTGAGGTCATTTACTGGGATCTGTGCAACAGTTGAGGTCATTTACTGGGATCTGTGCAACAGTTGAGGTCATTTACTGGGATCTGTGCAACAGTTGAGGTCATTTACTGGAGTCTGTGCAACAGTTCAGATCATTTACTGGAGTCTGTGCAACAGTTGAGGTCATTTACTGGAGTCTGTGCAACAGTTGAGGTCATTTACTGGAGTCTGTGCAACAGTTCAGATCATTTACTGGGGTCTGTGCAACAGCTGAGATCATTTACTGGAGTCTGTGCAACAGTTGAGGTCATTTACTGGGATCTGTGCAACAGTTGAGGTCATTTACTGGGATCTGTGCAACAGTTGAGGTCATTTACTGGAGTCTGTGCAACACTTGAGATCATTTACTGGAGTCTGTGCAACACTTGAGGTCATTTACTGGAGTCTGTGCAACAGTTGAGGTCATTTACTGGAGTCTGTGCAATAGTTGAGATCATTTATTGGAGTCTGTGCAACAGTTCAGGTCATTTACTGGAGTCTGTGCAACAGTTGAGGT